>NC_066870.1:33080818-33394862 GCF_022985175.1 Labeo rohita
AACAAATATCAGTTCTGCATAACGCTAATCGGTCACATAAACATGCAAATAAGTCTGATTAGGTTTCTTGGTTCTAAATAATTTTGGACTTTTCAGCAGGTCAAGCCAATCGCCACGCCACCTAATGAAACCAGCTAAATATCAGCTTGGTCATCAAAAAGCTTGGAGTTCCTGAAATATTGTTATGTAACATTTTAATTGTAATGTTGCATTAGACAGAAGTAATTAAAGCCGTTGCTAAAATGCAATAACTGGACTTTGATAAGGACGTGACTGGGACTAAACTGAATGAAATAAAGTACACTGAACATCTGATTCATCTTTGTTACCGTAACTATCCAAACCCCACCCTTTTCAGTGGGGCACCATCAACAACACCACGCCTTCTCAGGGTCAATGGTGCACTTTCCTCACCTTCATAAAAGCCAGCACATTCAAACCCTTCTCATTATCGTGAGGTAGACCCACCTCAGCTTAACACTAGAGAACTTATTAGCGGGACACTGGAAGAGACACTATGTCAGGGGACACATACCTGAGGCTGCTCTCTGTAGTAGCCTATTTATGTGTTCTCAACACTGAGGCTTACTCAAGGTAGGTTGTCTTTCTGTCACTCTTACATTGTGCACACTGTGCATAACAAAGCCATCTGAACATTTTAATAACATCACATTTTCTCGATTTATCATCTGCAGAAGTCTTCCACTCTCTCTTCCTGACTGGAGGTCAAATGCAGGTACTGTATTTTATCAGCACAAATCCAGATGCCGCACTTTTATTATAATTTTAGGGTGGTAACACTTGAAGCCTTAAAATATAATGCATTAATGCATTAATTATGATTTGTAATGCACCCTATAATGCATTCTATAATCTCATGAATAATAGTTGACATAAATTGTGTAAACAAAAACTTATTTTGAATGCGATTAATCGTTTGACAGCACTAATTATGATATTTATGTATGGACAACCAACCTGCAAATTATTATAATGCATTTTAACGTTGGTTACAATTATTTATGAAAAGATATAATGCATAGGCTTTAAGTAAAGTGTTACTGAAAATACTTAACCCTTTATGTATAATATTTATAATGTATATTGTAATGCATTATATTTTTTCATAAATAACTGTCAAGTTAAAATGCATTACAATGTTTAACGGTTTCTTTGTCTTGTTTTAATGCATTATACTTTCTAAATGTGCAACAATGAATATAACATTAAAACAATTATTTGTGCATTATGATGCATAATTAATGCATCAGAACCGCTTATATAATGGATTATATATAAAGGCTTTAAGTAAAGTGTAACCAACTTTTGCAGTACTGAAAAGATGACCTGTCAGAAACCATTCTATCAAACTCAGATGAGTTGAAAACTTTTTAGGCTTCTCTAATAGAAGCACTCACACCGGTATGACCAATTTCTCGCAAGAGTGACTGGGGGACACAAACATTTGTTATAACAAGCCAAACAGAACTATGTTTTCGGTTTGTTTCTTGTTTTCGATTAGGTTCTTATTCTCGTTCCACTTTAGTTTTTTATTGTCCATTTAATCACTTTTCCCTCCTGTGCTGTAGATTATTTCGCAAAGTGTGATTTTGGCAGTGATTTGCCAGCATCCTGCGATTGGACCTCTGAGGGACCCATCAGCGCTCAGACGGCAACAGGTAATTATACTGCGGAGACGAAATTGCTGCAGAGACAGTTGCTGCTTTGTGTTATTTGGCTGGTGTTTACCACCAATCCATTCACCTGCAGCAACAACAACAGCAGTTAATAGCTTTCTAACAACACTTAGCAGAGCTTCTTTAAACTTCTTATTCCTCAAATTATGTTCTTAAACTTGGCTTTCAAATACGCTAGGCACCACTTGTGCGAACAAGGAATCGATCGACAGGTTACACTGTAAGAATTCACAAAACACAAAGTTCAGATCAGAGTCTAACTTGTGGCACGTGTTGGCTTTGAACGTTTAAGCAGATGATTTGATAATTATTTATAACTGCATGCTTTTAGAGGTCAATCTATGATCTATATGCAAGAGCATATGTTACTAATACAGCCTGTGCTTGTACATGACAACCTCGATTTGTTTAGAGAAAAAACATTCATAGCAGTTTAACCTGTATGAAACAGCTGTTCTTTGGGCTTTGTACTACTTATAAGAACAGGGACGGGTAACAGCAAGCCGGATACATGTGTTATCCACAAACACAGCAGTAAAACTGAATTATTATTGACAACTGTTATTATAAAATGGCAAATTACCAACTTTGAAAGGCAGAAAATGTTCACAGGAAATAACTGACAAGATTATTTCAGCAGCTCTCTTGCTAAATTTATACTTGTTCTATAGAGGAAACGGCTCTCCATCCTGAGAGTCCATCTGGTGTGTTTCGTCTCAAGAGTGGATTTCTTACGATCTCAGAAGACTCCTGTCTGGAGTTTTGGTACCATAAACCTAACAAGAACAGTTCTGAACTCAAAGTTTCGCTAGTGGATGACATTCTGCAGACGTTGATTTGGACCTCGGAGACATCTAGCAGTGGACACTGGAGACAAGTCTTCATTCCTCTCACAAAGCAATCTGACAATGACAACGTCCAGGTACAGCATTTTAAATATTCATATTTAGGTTTTGGACATCTATATGGAGAAAGATAGCAGATTATGTTAAAATGTTTGAGAAGATATTTTCTTTTTATTAGTTATTTTTCATTTGTTTTAACTGTGTATCTAGAAACATTTTGCAGCCAAAACCAACAGAAACAAACCAACAGAAATGCATTTAACATGCATAATCTGCCGCTGTCCAATGAGCTTAAAAAAAAAAAAAGATAAATAAATAAAAATACTTTCTACGAAAGGAAAAAAGTTAAGCAAAACATTTCAATGTGCTTGCAAAAAAAGTTGAGAGACCAAGATTTGAAAAGTGTATATATATATATATATATATATATATATTTAGACTGCTCATTTGCGTCCCTACATGGCTGACAGCTGTGAATGTACAATCACCGTTTTAGATCGTCAAATTGTAACTGTATAAGATTTGCATTTAAATGGAAATCAGAAATTGTGGCTATGCACTGCCTGTTTCCGAGCAAAATGCAAAACGTCTAGGTTACGTACGTAACCCTCGTTCCCCGAAGGAGGGAACGGAGACGTTACATATGGGAACTCACTTGAGAGTCCAATCATCTCCAAGCCTTATTCAAAAGGCCAATGAACATTCATGAACATTGGCGAGTGGTATTTGCATGCCGAGCCACTCCCCCGTACATACGGGTATATAAGATGGCGGCGTGCAACCACTCATTCAGGCTTTTGCTGAGGAGCCGAGCTGCAGCCCGGCGTCAGCGCGACGTAAGGTCGTGGCAGGGGATGTAACGTCTCCGTTCCCTCCTTCAGGGAACGAGGGTTACGTACGTAACCTAGACGTTCCCCTTCAGTCGTTTCACTACGACGTTACATATGGGAACAGACCCATGGAACAGGCCACGAACCAGACGTCGCGTTACGCAACACACCGCGCGCCGACAGGCGGACATGTCAGCAGACGGATATGAGCGTAACCTTCCCAACGCCCTGGGGGCCAATAGGGGGCCCCTCAGGGATGCCAGTTGTACTGAAGCAGGAGTTGGGGGGGGAGCACATGACATCTCTACATGTGGAACACAAGAAATTCAATATATCCATAGATTTTAGGGATATATGAGGGAAACATCGGCCCTCTGGCTGACCGTGGAAAAATACTGAAACATGTTGCCACAACCTGCTGGGCGAAGGAGACCCAACCGGAGCACAGACAAGCACTACTCCGCACTAGGCCTGACTGCGGGGCATGGAGGACCCAGGTTCGCCGGAGGGAACAACCGAGGGAAATAGCGCACGGATCCATTAGGAATGGCGCAGCAAGCCGACACCAGCCGTACTCCCGCTCGCCTGTGATGTCTATGTTAAGACACGGGAGGATACGGCCTCTACGCGAAGGTTGTAGAACCTGGCGAAGGTATTAGGTGTCGCCCAACCCGCAGCTCTACAGATATCTGCTAGAGAGGCGCCATGAGCCAACGCATAGGATGAGGCAACACTCCGTGTGGAGTGGGCACGAACACCTAAGGGGCATGGCTCTCCCTGGTTTTGGTACGACAGGGAGATGGCATCTACCACCCAATGGGCCAACCTCTGTTTGGAAACAGCATTCCCTTTCTGCTGACCTCCAAAGCAGACGAAGAGCTGCTCGGTGCATCTGAAGTGCCGAGTGCGGTCCACGTATATACGCAGAGCGCGAACTGGACAGAGCAGCGCAGAGGCTGGGTCTGCCTCCTCCAGGGGCAGAGCTTGCAGGTTCACCACCTGATCGCGGAAAGGCGTGGTGGGAACCTTGGGCACATAATCAGGCCGGGGTCTCAGGATGACGTGAGAATCGCCGGGCCCGAATTCTAGGCACGCTTCGTCGACAGAGAAAGCTTGTAGGTCCCCTACCCTCTTGATGGAGGCCAGTGCGGTCAGGAGCGCTGTCTTGAGTGACAGATATTTTAGCTCAACTGACGCAAGTGGCTCAAATGGGGCCTCCCGCAGGCCCTGGAGGGCGACGGAGAGGTCCCAAGAGGGTATGGGGTGTGGCCTGGGGGGATTAACCCTTCTCGCACCCCTCAGGAACCTCACGATGAGTTGGTGCTTACCTAGGGATGTTCCATCCACTGCATCGTGGTACGCTGCAATGGCAGCAACGTACACTTTGAGAGTTGAAGGGGACAGCCTGCGCTCCAACTTTTCTTGCAGGAAGGAAAGCACTACTGTAATTGTACATCTCTGTGGGTCCTCCCCACGAGAGGAACACCAGTCGACGAACAGACCCCATCTCAGCGCATAAGCCTGCCTTGTAGAGGGGGCTCTGGACTGAGTGATAGTTTCTATCACAGCCTGTGGAAGGCCGGAGAGGTCTGACGCGTCCCATCCAGGAACCAGACGTGCAGGTTCCACAGGTCGGGGCACGGGTGCCAAATTGTGCCCATCCCCTGAGAAAGAAGGTCTCTCCTCAAGGGGATTTTCCAGGGAGGGGCTGCCGCGAGGGAAATGAGTTCTGGAAACCATGTCCGGGTGGGCCAGTATGGCGCAACCAGCAGAACCTGCTCCTCGTCCTCCCTGATCTTGCACAGTGTCTGTGCAAGGAGGCTCACTGGGGGAAAGGCGTACTTGGGCCCCGGAGGCCAGCTGTGTGCCAGTGCGTCCCTGCCGAGGGAAGCCTCGTCGAGGGAGTAAAACAGCTGGCAATGGGAGGATTCGGGGGAAGCAAACAGATCTATCTGGGCCTCCCCGAAATGGCTCCAAATCAGCTGGACTGTCTCAGGGTGGAGTCGCCATTCTCCAGGATGGGTGGACTGCCGTGAGAGCTGGTCGGCTGCACGGTTGAGTTCTCCTGGAATGTGAACGGCACGTAGCGATTTCAGCCACGTCTGACTCCATAGGAGCATATGGCGGGCGAGTTGTGACATGCGACGGGAGCGTAGACCACCCTGACGGTTGATGTAGGCTACAGTCGCCGTGCTGTCGGTACGAACAAGCACGTGCTTGTGACGCAACGTCGGTCGGAAGCGACGAAGGGCCAGAAGCACAGCCAACAACTCTAGGCAATTGATATGCCATTGCAGTCGAGGTCCTGTCCAGGAGCCCGATGCTGCTTGCCCGTTGCATACAGCACCCCAACCCGTGGAAGAGGCATCCGTGTATACCACAAGATGCCTGGAGACTTGTCCCAGGGGGACTCCGGCCAGAAGGAAGGCCGGGTCTGACCACGGGCTGAACAGGCGGCGACACTGCGGGGAAACGCCAATCCGGAGTGTGCCACGGTGCCATGCCCATCTCGGGACTCGATCGTGTAACCAGCGCTGAAGCGGTCTCATATGAAGCAGGCCGAGCGGCGTCACTGCGGCTGCGGCTGCCATATGCCCCAGGAGCCTCTGAAATGTTTTGAGAGGGACCGCTGTTTTGTGTCTGAGTGATGGGCTGTCATACTGACCGAGTCCAGCTCCACGCCGAGAAAAGAGATCCTCTGCACTGGGGAGAGTTTGCTCTTCTCTCGGTTGACCTGAAGGCCCAGATGGCTGAGGTGCCGGAGCACCAAGTCCCTCTGTTCGCACAACAGATCTCGCGAGTGAGCTATGAGAAGCCAGTCGTCGAGATAGTTGAGGATGCGAATGCCCGTCTGCCAAAGAGGGGACAGGGCAGCCTCCGCGACTTTTGTAAAGGCGCGGGGAGAAAGGGAGAGGCAGGATCGAGACGTGAAAGTACGCATCCTTCAGGTCGATGGCTGCGAACCAATCCTGGGGACGAATGCATGTTAGCATGCGCTTCGTCGTGAGCATCTTGAACGGCAGCCTGAGAAGGGACCGATTCAGGGCTCGAAGATCCAGGATGGGTCTTAACCCACTGCTCTTTTTGGGCGCGATGAAGTAAGGACTGTAAAACCCTGACTTCATCTCGGCTGGAGGGACAGGCTCGATTGCGTCCTTCGCCAGTAGGACTGCAACCTCCGCACGAAGCACAGCGGCATGTGTGTCCGAATGGACAGAAGTGGAAAGGACGCCTCTGTACCTGGGCGGACACCTGGCGAACTGAATCGCATAGCCGAGACGTACCGTCCGAATCAACCACCGCGAGGGGCTGGGAAGCTGAAGCCAGGCTCCCAGCCTGGTCGCCAGGGGTATCAAAGGGACGTTGACCGACGTGACCGCAGTGGGGCAGCCTGGGGGGGAAGGGGATGGGGACTGATCCCAGAAGGAAGAACGTCCTGGAGAAAAGTCAGACTGCACTGAGCAGTGCTTACCTTCTTCCCTAGTTCCCGCGCTGGCGACATCAGGCTCCGAGTCCGAGAAAACACTTCTTGGGCGCTGCTCAAAGAGGGAACTCGGGGCCTGAACCCCGGAGGTGAGAAAATTGGCTCTTTCTGTGACCTTGTGGGTACCGCCGACCCGTAGGCCGGCGGCAGTGTCTGAGCACACAGCAGCTCCCGGCCCTCCACCGGGAGTGGGGACGTTGATGTTGTCGCCCCCCAAAGAGCGATTCCCTCCACCTCCGGGTTGCCCGCGTCAGGGACGCTTCGCAGATCTTTTGCGGGTGACCGGTCCCTGAGACGCAGGCGGCGCCCCTCTCCCGCGGGCAGCTCGACGTCGGGCTGCCAATCTGGCGTCGTGCACCTCAGCAGGGGACGGAGCTGGTTGTTTCTTTGCGGCCGCGGGGGGGCGCCCTCGGCGACGAGCAGGCGGAGGGGGGGGCCCCGCGGACGTGGATGGAATGTCACGGCGGGGCAAGATGTGTTTAATCGCCTCCGTCTGCTTTTGAACCGCCGAGAACTGCTGGGCGAAGTCCTCGACGGTGTCGCCGAATAGGCCGTTCTGGGAGATAGGAGCGTTGAGAAACCGTGATTTGTCGACGTCTGCCATCTGGGCCAGCCATAGGTGTCGCTCCTGGACCACTATGGTGGACATCACCTGACCAAGGGAACGCGCCGTCACCTTTGTAGCCCGGAGGGCGAAGTCGGTGGCGGCGCGGAGTTCCTCCATTGCACCTTGGTCAGAACCTTTCTCGTGTAGGTGTTTCAACACCTTGGCCTGGTACACCTGTAAGGTGGCCATGGCGTGCAAGGCGGCGGCAGCGTGTCCAGCGGCGTGTTAAGCCCGGCCCGCGAGAGCGGACGAGAGCTTACACGCCCTGGAGGGGAGATGGGGCCGATCCCGCCAGGTGGCGGCGCCGCGCGGGCATAGGTGCACCGCGACAGCGTGCTCGACCTGAGGGACCGCCTCATAACCCCGGGCTGCACCGCCATCGAGAGAGGCGAGGGGAGAGGAGCTGGGACGCGGACGAGAAGAGTGCGGGGCTCGCCAAGTCCTCACCAGCTCCTCATGCACCTCCGGGAAGAAAGGTACTGGGGAGAGCGCGGCGGCGCCGCAGGAGCCCTCCCCAGAAACCAATCATCCAGCCTAGAGGGATCGGCCGGAGGTGTTTGGGGCACGTTCAGACCGATCTCCTTGGTGGCTCGGAGGAGCATAGCCGACAGTTCAGCATCCGTCTCAGACGGAGCGGCAACCGCAGAGGGGTATCGATCCGCCGAGTCGTCAGCCTCACCGCCTGGCTCTCCCTCTGATGTTGCAGCAGACATCTCAACGTCCTGGGGAGCGCCAAAGGAGACACCCAGCCCGCTGTACAGGGAGGTGTACTGCTCTGGCAGCTCAACGGGACCGCTCCGTGACACAGAAGTCCGCGGGGCTTTAGGGGCCGACGGAACATTCTGTACAGTCACTTGTATGTCCCCCAAGTGCCTCGCCGCGGCAGCCGATAAAACCTTGACGGCTCAACGACTTACCGCGGGAAGACGACAAGGGGAGCCGGCTCATGAATGAGCGGCGGGACTTTAACGCGGCCATGGACATACGCTCGCAATGAACGCATGTACCATCCTTGAATGCTGCCTCAGCGTGCTCTCGGCCCAGGCACGTGAGACAGTGATCATGTCCGTCCACAGAAGCGAGGAAACTACCGCACCCGGAAGCGCACGGCCGGAGAGACATACCGGGAAGATGCCCTCGACAGCCGTGAGAAATTCACTCTTTTTGAAATCCCGGTCCGCCCAGGGAGGAACCGCGGCACAACCGTGCACTCAGACGGGGCGCTCGCTGGAGTGCGGGAGGCGTTAATGCCGTGAAAACGGCAGCCCGCAGGATTATGCTGGCGGCTGCCGAACGCTCTTTTAGTATAAGCTCTTTTAGAAGTTCGGCAGCACGCCAGCAGAGAGAGTGCGAACTCAGGAACTCTTTTCTTTTTTTTTTTTTTATTATCTTTTGGCTCAGAGACGAGGCTCCAAAAGCAAAAGTCTGAATGAGTGGTTGCACGCCGCCATCTTATATACCCGTATGTACGGGGGAGTGGCTCGGCATGCAAATACCACTCGCCAATGTTCATGAATGTTCATTGGCCTTTTGAATAAGGCTTGGAGATGATTGGACTCTCAAGCGAGTTCCCATATGTAACGTCGTAGTGAAACGACTGAAGGGGAACTGATATTTCATTCACTGGCGTGCTTCACTTACGCACTTCACTCGGCAGTGCTAAAAACACCAGCGCATATACTTACTTGCTGGCAACCTGTCAAAATAAAAGCTTAGGTTTGAAAATAATATTAAAAACAAAAAAAATGTAAAGTTAAAAAGAAAAAAAACTGAAAATGTAAATATTTTAGGTGTACTAAAACAAGCATATTTATTTAATACTCACTTCTTCTTTTAAAATATAATGGTATTATCAAACTCTATTTGTTAATTTGTTTATTACTTATTTAAAAAACAAAATAAATAAAGTGAAATAATAATATTGCCACTATTATTTTTTTATTTTATTTTTTATAGTCAAGCTATGTGCAGTAATTAACAAGTCATTCAGATTAAGTCATTTACAAAGCTGAATAAATAAACTTTCCATTGATGTACGGTTTGTTAGGATAGGACAATATATGGAATTTGGAATTTGGAATCTTAGGATGCAAAAAAAATGTAATATTGCGAAAATTGCCTTTAAAGATGTCGAATGAAGTTCTTAATGCATATTACTAATCAAAAAATATGTTTTGATATATTTACGGTAGGAAATTTACAAAATATTTTTATGGAACATGATCTATACTTAATATCCTAATGACTCTGTGGTCCAGGGTCACATATACAAACATGCATTTGGTTGCACAATTTACAGTAAATACAATAAAGATGCAATAAAGAAAAACAATAACTCCATTCAGTTCACCAGTAGAGACTGATTAAGTAGAATCCCTTTGAAAAACGTCCAGGATTTAACTTCTAGACATATGAATTTGAAGTTAAACTGTCTGCCATCTTAAAACACAACATGAATTTGTTTGACGATGAAGTTGTTACACAAATGTAATTGTAGGCATTTGAAATGTTTGTGTCTTGAGCGATGAACTTTTGCAGGCACTAAAGAATCGCTATTACTCACTGCAACTGTAATTGTGTTCTCTGGCAGGTTGTTTTTGAGCTATCAAAAGGCCTGCATGATGATGAAAAAACTGCTTTTGACAGAATAGGAATACGGAAGGGACAATGTGGTGGGTGACATATTATTTTGACCTAGTTTTACATCATTTACCAACATAAACATCTTCAGGCTAACACTGAGATATAAATTCACCACATTCATTGGCCTTTGAGAAATACTAAAGTGTTAATATATCATCCACAGGGCCACAATGTCAGCAAAGAAGCACATTTTGGACTGATAAAAGCACTTACTGTGCTTGCATTGATGAGCAACTCATCTGTTCTCACATGCCTTGGTCCAGCGACACCTTTGGCACCTGCCATGTGGCCTCTGACCCACATTACACTACTTTTGATGGGGTCAGCTTCCAATTTGAGAGTCCCTGTACCTATGTAATGTCAAAGGTCTGTGATGAGTCAGGGCTGCTTCCGGAGTTTGCAGTGGAGGTGCAGAATGAGAAAAAAGGGGAGTCACACGTATCCTCCGTTCAGCAGGTGAACGTCAATATACATGGTCTCACAGTGACCATGATGAGGACAGAGAAGAAGAAAGTCATGGTGAGCGATCAACCATAATTTATGATGATTAGATATAACATTAATGTCTGTTTGCCTTAAGAAATAGTTCATCCAAAAATTAAAATTGGTGAAAGTTGAATAACCTCAGGCTATCAAAAATGCAGAAATGTTTGTTTGTTCATCGTAACATATTTGGTGTTAATTTACATGACATCCTTTGCTCACCAATGGTGCACCATCAAAATGAGAATCCAAACAGCTGATAAAAACATCTACAAGTAATCCACATCACAGTCCATCAATGAACATCTTGTGAAGTGAAAAGCTGTTTGTAAGAAACACATCCATCAAGAAGTTTTAACAAACTATTGCTTCCAGCTAAAATAAGAGTCTTCTGTCCATAATTATTGCTTTTTCCAGTAAAAAAGTTGTTTTCCCTGAATTATGAGTGAATGATGCACAGATCAAGCAAGCAAAAACAGTTCTAAACAAATATATAGGTGGGTTTCGATGTGAGAGGACAACAGAGGATGGACCAGGGGAAGTACTATTATAGATTATACAGTCAAATTTTATTTTTTTTTTTAAATGCAACTTTTCACTTCATAAGAAGTTAATTGATGGACTGGAGTTGTGTGGATTAGGGGTCGACCGATATGCATTTTTCAGGGCTGATGCCAATACCGATTATTACAGATCATCAAGTAGACCGATATTTTGAACCAAAATACACTACCAGTCAAAAGATTTTGAACAGTAAGATTTGTAATGTTTTTTAAAGAAGTCTCTTCTGCTCACCAAGCCTGCATTTATTTGATCCGAAGTACAGCAAAAACAGTAACATTTTGGAAATATTTTTACTATTTAAAATAACTCTTTTCTACGTGAAAATATTTTAAAATGTAATTTATTCCTGTGTTTTAAAAGCTGAATTTTTAGCATCATTTCTCCAGTCACATGATCCTTCAGAAATCATAATATTCTCATTTGCTGCTCAAAAAACATTTGTTTTTAGGTTTCTTTGGTGAATAGAAAGTTCAGAAGAACAGCTTTTAGACCGTTTTTTTTTAAAATAAAAATCTTTTGTAACATTAGAAACGTATTTATCATAATCTTTGATTAATTTAAAGCATCCTCGCTAAAAAAAAAAAAAAAAAGTATTAATTTCTATAATTTCTTCCTCCCTCCCTGTTACAAAACCCTTTTTTTTCAGATAAATGCTGATCTTCGGATCTTTCTATTCATCAACGAATCCTGAAAAAAATTAATCAACTGTTTATACGGATAATAATAATAATAATAATAATAATAATAATAATAAATGTTTCTTGAACAGCAAATCAGCACATTAGAATAATTTCTGAAGGATCATGTGACACTGAAGACTGGAAAAATTATTCTGAAAATGTAGCTTTGATCACAGGAATAAAATTATGAGGCCTATTCTAATATATTCAATTAGAAAGCAGTTATTTTAAATAAAATAAAATCTCTCGTAATATTACTGCTTTTACTGTATTTTGGATCAAATAAATGCAGGCTTGGTAACTGTTCAAAAACTTTTGACTGGGAGTGTGTATGCCTGGTGTAAAGATGAAAATTAAATGTCAAAAACTCTCTTTCAACGCTTTTAAATTATTTACTGGCTTTAAAAATGACTGATAACAATAACCATAAAAATGCTTATTATCAGCATCGATAACCAGTCAGGCTGATAATCAGTCAACCCCTGTGAATTATATTGATGCTTTTAATAGATGTTTAAACTCTCAATCTGGCAGCACCCATTCACTCCAGAGTATCCACTGGTGAATAAGTGATGTAATGTTACATTTCTCTAATACTAAACAAACTCATATATATCTTGGATGGCCTTAGGGTGAGCAAATTTTCAGCAAATTTTAATTTTTGTTTGAACTATTCTTTCAACCACTCCATTGTTGTCCTAATTAGGTAAACGGGATTTGGAATAATCTCCCTCTACACCTGAAAGAAAACAGAGTTACGGTTAACGCCCAGAAAGATGCTTTGGTCCTTCAGACCGACTTCAAACTGTCCGTCTTCTACATGCGATCCGGTGCCGTTCAGGTGACCGTTCCCAGCCATTACTCAAACAGAATCTGTGGCATGTGTGGCAACTTTAACCACAAGACAGAAGACGACTTCAAGATCCCAGATGGGTCACATGTGCAGGACGCTCATGTTTTAGGGCAGAGAGTGTGTGAGGAGCCCACCCTGCCCAGGGTCTGCACAGACGCAGAGGAGAAGCAGTACACCAGCGAGGCTTACTGCGGCATGCTAACATCCAAACAAGGGCCATTCTCAATGTGCTTATCTGTTCTGAATGCAGATACTTTCTTCCAAAGCTGCATGTATGATATGTGCACAACTCACGGAGATCCTGACGCGCTCTGCAATGCCATCGAGGCCTTCAGTGCAACCTGCAAGAAAGCTGGGATCTCTGTTCTGGCCTGGAGGAACTCCACATTCTGTCGTACGTGCTTAACAATTACTCATATTAATTACAAATAACACTATATAAATCGTCCTTTAAATGTTAAAACAGGCATCAAGCAGCATGCATGAAACAGGCCTTGAGCTCTATCAAAATGCATTTAACCTTTAAAATTGCTTTGAAGCTTATCTCATCTCCACCCAAAGCTATGAAACAATGAGCACATTTAGTGTAAATACAGACCAGCAATTTACTAATGCCAGTATTGTTTGGCTAATCATAAATATAAATTAAGGCTTGATGTGTCAGATCAGACTACCTGATTTGAGTCACTAAGTCACTGATTAGAGCAAACTACCTCTCTGTAATCAGCAGTCTGGTCTCCACCTAACAACCCACACAGAAGTACTAGACATAGTCACTGGTTATTAATTAATCATCTCCCACACATTCACCGGCAGACCTGAAACTTTCCATTACAAACTACAAAGGCACTGGGAAACACACTGTGAATCTGTAAGTCAGATTAATTATGATTGATTCTCCTGGTTTGTGTTTTAGCTGTGACGTGTGGGCCTAACAGCCATTACACCGCCTGTGCCAGCGGCTGCCCTAAGACCTGCTCCACCCAGGACGCTACAGGGCTTTGTGGGATATGTGAAGAGCGCTGTGATTGTGACGATGGCTTTATGCTCAGCGGAGCAGCATGCGTATTAGCTGAAGACTGTGGATGCTGGGCTAATGAACAGCATTATTCGGTACTATAGCTTAGCCGTCTTATTGTTATCATCACATTATTATTTATACCTATCATTTGTCCTTACAAAGTTATACATTTAAATATTATAGCACACATACACATTGTACATGCACTACCAGTCAAAAGTTTTTGAACAGTAAGAGTTTTAATGTTTTTTAAAGAATTCTCATCTGCTCACCAAGCCTGCATTTATTTGATCAAAAAAGCAACACAAGCAGTACAATTGTCATATAGTTTTACTATTTAAAATACCTGCTTTCCATTTGAATATATTTTAAAATGTAATTTATTCCTGCAATCAAAGCTGAATTTTTTAGCATTATTACTCCAGTCTTCAGTACCATACGATCCTTCAGAAATCATTCTAACACACTGATTTGCTTTTCGAGAAACATTTATTATTATCATCAGTATTTAAAACAGTTGAGTACTCAGCAGTTGAGCTTCAGGATTCTTTAGAATCCAAAAACATCCAAAGATCAGAATTTTTCTGAAGTAAAAAGCTCTTAACATTAAACACTATATCACTCAAAAGCTTAGAGTCATAATTTCTTTTTTTTTTTTTTTTTGTAAAGAAATTATAGAAATTAATACTTTTATTTAGCAAGGATGCTTTAAATTGATCAAAAGTGATGATAAAGACGTTTGTAGTGTTACAAAAGATTTATATTTCAGATAAATGCTGATCTTCTGAACTTTCTATTCATCAAATAAACCTAAAAAATGTTTTCAACATAATATAACAATAATAATAAATGTTTTGAGCAGCAAATCAGAATATTAGAATGCTTTCTGAAAAATCATGTAATTGGAGTAATGATGGCAAAATTCAGCTTTGAAATCACAGGAATAAATTACATTTTAAAATATATTCAAATAGAAAACAATTCTTTTAAACAGTAAAAATGTCTCAAAATTAAAACATTAAAAATGTTACTGTTCAAAAACTTTTATTTTACTTACTAACAAAATAAAATAAATATGTTATACATGTTAGTACACATTATATTTTACTAAAATATTTCTGTGTATCTTACCAAAATAGTATGTTTCAGTACATTCTTTCTCTTTTGTCCTATCTAGATCACACAGACATTTATGGAGGGTGAATGTGAGCAACAATGCCAGTGTTTGGGCCAAGGGAACATTCAATGTTCACGTATGTCCTGCTTGGCTGATGAAGCGTGCATGGTTAAGGACGGCGTCTTGGGTTGCTTTCCATCGAGCCCGGCGACCTGCAGTGTCTACGGTGACCCCCATTACATTACTTTCGATGGCAAAGCCTACTCCTTCTGGGGCACCTGCAACTACACCATAGCAAAGACCTGCGGGCCTACTGACACCCCGTTCGAGATAACGGCACGAAATGAGGGAGAGAGCAACTCTCCAACTTCCTCTCTTAACTCTGTAGCTCTTCACACGAAAGGCCTACACATTGTCATCGGGAAGAACAAGCAAGTTTACGTGAGTGTCTTGTTTTTGTCATTTATTCGACTACACCATTAGTGCATACTGATGTAATGTATTCAGTTACACCACAAATATGCAGTTTTAAAAATAAGGAAAATATTAATTTGGCATGAGTTGCATACCAAAGGAATCATATCATGGGCAATGAGGGCTTGAAATACTATGAAAAATGCAAAAATGACAACTTTCAGCAACATCATACAGATAAATGCATCAACACATGACCATCCAATCTGGTGATTATACATGTGATCAGAAAATAGGGGAAGAAACATAGCACCAGAGAACCAGAAAACAAGCAAGCACTGTGTTAGAGTACAATTACGGGAAGTTCACGATCCCTCCACATTGTTTTCCACATTGCACTTATCTTTCATGATGTACCTAATCATTCATGATATACATGGACAGTTCGTGGAAAGAAATGTGGGCAGGAGCTGCCAAAATATATGACCCGTAATTAGTGATTACAGTAAGTAAAATGTTCATATTTTAAGTAAGTGATAAGAGACATGTTTGCTTATGCCGACATATGTTATCTTTAAGTGATAACATTTGAGGAGCGTCCTGATAATCACTTCTGCTTCACATAATCAGTACTCTGGCAAAGATATACAGCTGCAGTCCTTCAAATCTAAACTGGTCTCGTTTTTTTTAACCGAAGTATTCATCGCTATGTTATCAGTAAGATGACACTCTTTGGCCTTCACATTAGAGATAAAGCAATGTGCCAACAAATCAATGACCCAGTTTTAATTTCACAAATCTTCAAGATCTTTTTTATGATAGGCAATAATTTGAGATTATAATCAAATATCTCTTATCAAACATTTACTAAAACTGTCCTAGAAGAATACTAAACATACTCCAGATATTTTTACTACATTACAACTGTGTCAACTTTGCATCAGCTACCACAAACATTACATAAATAAATACGACAAAGATTCTGAAAGGATCATTTAGAAGGAGATTACACAACTACAATAAATGCATCATGACTTCATAATAGTAACAGGATCAATAGTATTTTGGCAGAATCTATGGCTATCATAGTTCATCTGCATAGTCTTAAAAGTTGAAACTTAAAAAAACACTTTCAGAAATGTCAGCGCAAAAAAAGCATATATAAAATAAAGCTTATTTTAGGACCATTGCAATTTTTTCTGTTGTGATATTAATTTTTACCTATTTTTGTACATTAGGAAAATCATTATTGCAATGCAACGCAAAACAAACAAAGAAAAAAAACTCATATTCCTATTATTGTATTGTGGTGGAAAACTAAGGTATTCTTAGTATAATTAGTAGCAACTGTTATAGTAATGTGAAGTTTTATAGTTAAGTCTAGATAGATAGATAGACAGACAGATAGTCATATGTGTAATCGTTAATCGTAACGGTACTAAATACAGGCCTCATTTTCTCGACAGGATTGATGAGACAGACTTAAAATGTTCCTTACCTTGACCAATATTTTTTTCTTTACTCCAGGCAAACGGTGCTCAGGTTCGCCTCCCTGCGGAGTTTAGTTCCTCTGTGTCTGTGATTGAGTCAGGACCTTATACTCAGATTAATACAAACTTCGGTCTGAGGCTGCTGTTTGGAAACTCCAGGTTGTTCGTCCAGGTGGATGAACGCTACAGAGGAGTGCTGTGCGGCCTCTGCGGTACCTACTCCGGAAGTCAGTTTGACGATTTTCTGACACCCGGCGGCAACACAGTAGCGAATCCGTACGAGTTCGCCAGCAGCTGGAATACCGACGACACCGACTGGCCGTAAGCACTCAATGAGTACTCTCCGTTGATTTCTAAAATATTACGTTAAATTGATAAAGACAGATAAAAAAGATATTGCGCAATGATTCTGACAGGTTACAATCGCTGTTTTGTGAACGAATCATTGTTCACGTTCACATTGTTCACGATGCGTTGATTTAGCGACTCACTGACTCAATTCACTGTTATGGATAAAATAGAAAAGTAATGATAACTGGTTCAGATTGTGAATTATAAAGGGGGTACAACATTTTGACAAATAATGAATTAATATAGATGCATTAAAATGCATTTATTTTACACTAAGTATAGTTCAAGTCTATTAACATTTTTACTGACATATAGCTTGAGACTTACTGATATAAAATTGTAATTAAACTTTATTTGGAGTGCTACTTGTGCACAGTGCACATTTCTTAATATTAAGTCTAAAATATGTTTTAATGTCACTATTAATGGGGATTTTATGATCTTTAAATAATATCAGTCTTTAAATGCAAAAAATGTACATGAAGTATACTTACAGTAGTTCCACTTTAGCACAATTAAATATAGCTGAGTTTATCATTAGTTGGACTTCAGCACTATTTCCACACAATTAAAGTGCATTAAGTACACAACTAGTTGTTCCAATTTAGCAGAATATACCAGTTTAGTATACTAAAAGTACAATTGTCGGGTATTTTTATTAAGTGCATAATATGTAAATGTATTTGTAGTATAAAATAAGCATAAAATAAACAGATTTGCAATATTGTATTATCATATAAATACATAATGCCCTTTTTTTCTACCTTTTTTCCAGTTGCACTAATGGCTCTCCATACCCTCCTGAGTGTCATTCAGACTTGGAGGATGAAGCATATACAAAATGCAGTGAACTGTATGAAGACGCTTTCAAAGAGTGCCACTGGTTTGTTCCACCACAGATTTATGTTAGCAGCTGTGTTTCTGATTACTGCATTTCCAAGGGCGACAAAGCTCAGCTCTGCACCTCTTTTGAGGACTATGTGTCTGCTTGTGAAATGACTGAGGTGTTTCTGCCAGATTGGAGGAATCACACCTTGTGCTGTAAGTGATCAGTAAAAATTAAAAAAAAATAAAAGCCTAGATGATACCTTACTTAGATATAATTAGTTATCTTTACCAGTGTTGGGGAGTAACTAGTTACATGTAACGGAATTACGTAATTTAATTACAAAATAAATGTAATTGTAATTAGTTACAGTTACTAAGAAAAAATATGTAATTAAATTACAGTTACTTTTGAAAAAAGCCAGTGATTACAAAGGGGATTACATCTGAATTTTTCCACACACCCACCCCCACTTACAGATTTAATTAACTTCTTTTAAATTGCATTGACTGCTCTAAAATAAGACACCAATGTTTCAGGAGTTTAGGACACAGAATAGGACACATGCTTATTCGATAACTGTTTTATTTCCTATTTGGGTTTATGCATAAACTTTATTTTTTAAGATGTTTTTCCAAGGCATTGTTAGATGCTAGTGTTTTCTGTCATAACTATGCAAACATTTGATTTCAAACCGAGTATCATAGCTATTAAAATATTTCTTGTTATGATGTTATTTATATTTTGATCTAATGACATACAAAAAAAAGCTGAATTTGTGGTGGCTGTGCTTTAAATTAAATTATTACACAGCTCAGACTCTTTTAGGGCAACTTAGGTCAGTGCTATATGGTTGATAATTTTTCTTGGCGGAAGCTTTGCATTTGGTTAAGTAATAAAATATTAAAGCTTAATTCAGTATTATGTGGACAATTTCTTAATTCTGTCATCCTGGTATCGTGGACTTGTTCTATTGTTTCATACAAACGCAGCTGCTGCCATTTTTTTTTTTTACATTGTAATGGATTATAAGAACTAACAAACTAGTACTATTACACAACTGAAATGTTGTGTAAGAAAACTGGTATGACTGCACTGTATCCCTAAAATGTCTAGTTTGAACTTGACGTTTTCTAGCAACTGATTTCTTCATGGAAGCTTTGTGTTCAAATATTTCAACTCAGATCTAATAATTTTGACAGGAAACATCTAAATAATCTATCAAGCAGCTGTGTAATAAGTGAGATAATGTACATTCAGCCAGTTGCTATCGCAAAATAAAAATGTATATTATCCCTTACTTATTATAATCCTAATTCAAGTGATAAAGGATTTTGAAAGTCTGACAGTAATCAGTGTTGAGTGCTACTGTAAGGTTAACTCTGCCTGGTTTAAATGTTTCAAAATGATTAACATTTGAAAATATTAGAAATTTAGAAAAGTAATCAAAAAGTAATTAAATGTAATAAGTTACATTACTTTAATAAAGTAATTGAAAAGTTACACTACTTATTACATTTTAAATCAAGTAACTTGTAATCTGTAACCTATTACATTTCCAAAGTAACCTTCCCAACACTGATCTTTACTTAGTTGCTATACTTACTAGGTTTTATTAAGTTACAGCTACTTTCAAGCGAGTAAAACAGTTTACTTACTACTTTGAGTGATGCTTACTTAAAATATTCAAGTAGCCACAAAGGAACCAATGACATTAATAAACCAGTTAGAGGCAGCAGTGCACTAATATGTTGCTAATTTGCAAAATAACAACAGAAGAAGAAGAAAAGCAATTTTTTGAGGTGGCAATTGTTAATCTGCAGTTATTTTTCATTAGTTACATTCACTCATTTCCCAAAGTCATCTTGAATGTTGTTTCAATGCAACCATATATTTGAGAGAACATCACATACGCTGACTTCATAAATTGATGTTGATTTTCGTAAAATGTTGTTGGTGTGTCTTATTTTATTTATTTATTTATTATTTTTATTTTTATTTTTTTTTTACTTACCATTATAGTGATTAATATTCCGTTTGGTTGGGCACTTGGAACTTTGTTTTTCTCATTATAATTTTCTTGATGCAGCAATGTAACATTAAGTCATAATTTTTGATTTCAAGGGAAGAAAAGTAATAAGTAGGTTGCTTTTAGAAAGTAACCTTGTAATTCTGATGTTTTGATTAGCTAAATCTTTTAATTCTTTAGCTGATGTATTTTGTATATTTATTAATGACGTTTCACAATTTTATTGTTCTTCATAAACACCTTGAGAAACTTTACTGGGTTGAGACAGTCCTTTAATATTTATGGTAATGTGCTCAAGTCACAGACTTCAACATTCAGCACGTGAATCACAACAGTGGTAACAATTCAATTTTATTTATTTTTAGTAATCGTGACAATAACCATTATATTATTTTATTTTCTCTTTTTGTTGTGCTACTACTGACACAAGTCAGTAAATAAAATTAGCAAATAAAAACAACAACAGTAAAACAAAGCAATTGCATAATTTATTCTTGCCGCAATGCACTCTGGGAGTCAGTGAGTAGCTATACTAAGTCAAGTGTAAGCCTAAAGTAAATGATTAAGTACCCCCTACAGTTCTTTTGTAGTTACTAGAACTCTCGTGTAAGTAAACTATACTAACTAAGCATTTGTCAGTACAACATACTATTCCTATTTCACTTTACTTAGTTTTTTTAAGGCAATCGGTTTGCATGCTTTTTTTAAGTAAGCCCAACTAATTAGATTTTACAGTGTATTAGATATTAGACTCTTTTTTTCTGTTTCCATACAGTTGCCAATCCACTCCCAACAGATAAACCCACACCACCTCCATCGTCTGCAAGTAAGCAGCCTCTCTTCTATCTATCGGTCTTTCTTTTTTTCCTTTCTGTATTTATTTTAATTCTTTTGTCATCACATAGGTTGCACATGGAGCTGTAACTTTGACCAGGATGAATGTGGGTGGGAACAACTTATCCAAGACAGTTTTGATTGGACCAGATGGTCAGGGTCAACACCATCAAACTTTACCGGGCCAGATGGTGACCACACCACAGGACGTAGGTTTGCTGGTAGACTATGGGATTCTGATGGCATTCTGTGAAGCAGACTTGTAAATACTTTTAAAAAATGGGTTGACTGCCTTATTCACCTCTCTGACTCTTTTATACAGGTGGCTATTACATGTATATCGAGGGGGATAGTGTGGTCCATGGCGACTCAGCCCGAATAATGAGCCCCATCTGCAACACTTCCGGCAAGCAGTGTTTGAGTTTCTGGTTTCACATGTATGGCCTGGCAAATGCAATGTCACTCAATCTCTATATATTTGAGAACAATCGTGCCATCAAAATATGGTCCAGAGCCAACAACCAGGGCAACAACTGGTACAAAGGCCAGGTTGAAATCCAACCACAACATCCTTTCGAGGTAAGTTACTGTATGTGTAGATTGCATGTAGAATGTGCTGAATTCAGAGGACATAATGTTAAATATGATGATGAGTGAGTGACTGTTTGTTGTTTCAGATCATCATAGAAGCCATCAGGGGCTCAGATCCTCACTCAGATGTATCCATAGACGATGTGGCCATAATGCATGGTGCATGTGACTGTAAGTCATGTATATATAAATCTATTACAAACTGAAGCTGATTCTTTTTTGTGGCATGATCTGTGACTACTTTCTGTCTTTTTTTAAGCATAGTTTATCTCAAAAATACTACTTAAGACTCTTCTTCAGAAATGCTGCTGTTAACTGAATATTTATATTTAAAGTATATTTTATATATAATATTTTTTGCATTTTATATTTTGACTAAAACAAGCTCCAACTAATTTGATCTCAAAATATTGGCAGATTTGTCTGTAGAAGATCTGCACTCGACTCTGGCACCCCATCCATCTACTCCAGACTTATTTGACCCCCATCCAAGTAAGATTTCCTATATTAATTATTTATCTATATTAATTATCTCCTGTTGTTTTATCAAGTGAGATGAGATGTTCACACAGTATTCATAGGTAATTGTCCATGTACATGTTTTTGTAGTTCAAACTGCAGAGGACATGAGTCTAATTTTCATGGAATGCATGAACTGATAAAATGTACAGTCTATCTTCAATGCAATTGAAACATGTGTCTTGTGAAAATAAACGTAAAGTGGATGGATTGTGAAGAGTGGGAGTTAGACACACAAGGGGAGTGAGTGAATGAAAAGTAACAGGGATTTGTGTGATATCAGACATCAGTTTATAGTTTCTCATGTTGGTGGATCAGAGTCTGCTTGCATGATGATTATTTGGTTGCTTTACTTTGACAGTTTGTAGCATCGACTGCGATTTTGAAAACGACATCTGCAGTTGGACTCAGATGATGACTGATGTTTTTGATTGGACAAGACACAGTGGCTCCACTTCCACATCAATGACTGGTCCCTCCTCTGACCACACAACAGGAAGTAGGTTAATTTCACATATTATTTCACATATTGTTCAAGTTTTTCTGACCATTTTCCTAATACTTTTTTTTTGGTCCAGGTGGTTTTTATATGTACATTGAGGGTGACAGTGCTGCCCATGGTGACACGGCCCGTCTCCTCAGTGCAGAATGTGCTGACACTCAACCTCAGTGTCTTCAGTTCTGGTACTACATGCATGGTTCCAGCTGGACCATGGGACTGAGCGTCTACCTGCTGCAACATGGCAATGTGGGCACGGAGGTCTGGAGAATGAGAGAAAACCAAGGAAACATGTGGCATCTTGCACGGGTGGACCTGAGATCAGATGTAAAGTTCAAGGTCAGAAAATATCTGAGAACTACCTAATCTTCTTTAAATGCTCTATATGTTAAAGTAAATACTGTGCTGTTGATCTATCAGGTGATCTTTGAAGGACAGAGAGGAAGTTCAGCCCTGTCAGATGTTGCCATTGATGACATCACACTGCACAGAGGGGCCTGTAGCGGTATGTTTCTACTCTGTGCTGGCCCTTAGTAAAAAATTAAGCAACTCAGCAGAACAACTATTTCATTTTGCAAAAGAGTTGTGAACTTAATGTGTTAACAGTTGTAAATATCTTTCAGATTTACCAAACCAAGTGGCTCCACGTTTAGTCCTATTGCCACCAGCTGCACCCATCCAACGTAGAACAGTTCCAAACACCTCAGCATGTGAGCTTACTATCTACTATCACAGTGTGATCACATTCTGTTATGACTGATGATGCCACAACACTCCCTCAATTAATTATCTGCATCTTCCATTGTTTTTAGAAAAAGACTAATGAAACCATTAATGAAATTTGATTCTTTCCTCCAGCTTGTCTCATCAACTGTGATTTTGAAAAAGACATTTGCGCTTGGACTCAGTTGCCGACTGATGTTTTTGATTGGACGAGAAACAGAGGCTCCACCCCCACATCAATGACTGGCCCCTCCTCTGACCACACAACAGGAAGTAGGTGTTATTTTCTAGGTCATGAAATCATTCTGTAATTTTAAGATTAAAATCATAATTATTTTACATGAATAAATTAATAGGTGCATTGCACAATTTCCTTTCCAGGTGGTTTTTATATGTACATTGAGGGTGACAGTGCTACCCATGGTGACACGGCCCGTCTCCTCAGTGCAGAATGCGCTGACACTCAACCTCAGTGTCTTCAGTTCTGGTACCACATGTATGGCTCCAGCTGGACCATGGGACTGAGCGTCTACCTGCTGCAATATGGCAATGTGGCCAAGGAGGTGTGGAGAATGAGAGAAAACCAGGGTAACATGTGGCATCTTGCACGGGTGGACCTGAGACCAGAAGTCAAGTTCAATGTCAGTGAATCTTCTTGGAATGCTTTATTATATATAATTAAATGCAATAAACTATGGCTAGAAATATATCAGCAGTGACATTAGGAGACATAGAAAAATATGTTATTGATCTATCAGGTGATCTTTGAGGGACGAAGAGGAAGCTCAGCCTGGTCAGATGTTGCCATTGATGACGTCTCACTGCACAGAGGAGCCTGTAGCGGTATGTTTCTACTCTGCTGCGACCCTTTGTAAAAACAATCAATTTACTCATCAGAATGAGATTTGCAAAGGAGTTCTTCACTTAAAATGTTAACAATTGTAAATATCTTTCAGATTTGCCAAACCCGGTGACTCCTTCTTTAGTTCCATTGCCACCCACTACAACAACGCCACAGCCTGCACCCATCCAAACTACAGAAACACCAAACACCTCAGCATGTAAGCTCACTATCCTCCACCGCAGTGTGATCACATTCTGTTATGACTGATGATGCCACAACACTCACACAATTAATTATCTGCATCTTCCATTGTTTTCAGAAAGAGACTAATTAAACCATTAATGTAATTTGATTCTTTCCTCCAGCTTGTGTCATCAACTGTGATTTTGAAAAAGACATTTGCGCTTGGACTCAGTTGCCGACTGATGTTTTTGATTGGATGAGAAACAAAGGCTCCACCCCCACATCAATGACTGGCCCCTCCTCTGACCACACAACAGGAAGTAGGTGTTATTTTCTAGGTCATGAAATCATTCTGTAATTGTAAGATTAAAATCATAATTATTTTACATGAATAAATTAATAGGTGCATTGCACAATTTCCTTTCCAGGTGGTTTTTATATGTACATTGAGGGTGACAGTGCTACCCATGGTGACACGGCCCGTCTCCTCAGTGCAGAATGCGCTGACACTCAACCTCAGTGTCTTCAGTTCTGGTACCACATGTATGGCTCCAGCTGGACCATGGGACTGAGCGTCTACCTGCTGCAATATGGCAATGTGGCCAAGGAGGTGTGGAGAATGAGAGAAAACCAGGGTAACATGTGGCATCTTGCACAGGTGGACCTGAGACCAGATGTTAAGTTCAGGTCAGTAAAAGTGAAACTTCTTGGAATGCTTTATTAAATGCTAATTAAAAGTAAACAGTACTAAACTATGAGTTTAGGAAATATATCAGCAGTGAAAAAGCATTAAGAAAAATGTTTGACATTTAGAAAAACAAAATCTGTTACTAATCTATCAGGTGATCTTTGAGGGACGAAGAGGAAGCTCAGCCCGGTCAGATGTTGCCATTGATGACGTCTCACTGCACAAAGGAGCCTGTAGCCGTATGTTTCTACTCTGTGCTGGCCCTTAGTAAAAATTTAAGCAACTCAGCAGAACAACTATTACATTTTGCAAAAGAGTTGTGAACTTAATGTGTTAACAGTTGTAAATATCTTTCAGATTTACCAAACCAAGTGGCTCCACGATTAGACCTATTGCCACCAGCTGCACCCATCCAACGTAGAACAGTTCCAAACACCTCAGCTTGTGAGCTTACTATCCACTACCTCAGTGTGATCACATTCTGTTATGATTGATGATGCCATAACACTCCCATAATTAATTATCTGCATCTTCCATTGTTTTCAGAAAGAGACTAATGAAACCATTAATGAAATTTGCTTCTTTCCTCCAGCTTGTCACATAAACTGTGATTTTGAAAAAGACATTTGCGCTTGGACTCAGTTGCCGACTGATGTTTTTGATTGGATGAGAAACAAAGGCTCCACCCCCACATCAATGACTGGCCCCTCCTCTGACCACACAACAGGAAGTAGGTCTTAAAATCATTCTATAATTTTAAGATCAAAATCATAATCATTTTGCATTAATAAATTACTAGGTGTCACACAACTTCTGTAGGTCTTGTTTTCTAAGTCTTAAGATCATTTTACCACCAAAATTATAAGTTATTTCAGGTTAATAAATTAAAAGTACTGTTGCACAAATTCTCTTCCTGTTGACAATTTCTCTGCTAAACAATCTCCTAATCCTAATTTCAATGAATTAATTAGTGTGTCACACAAATTTTTTTTCCAGGTGGTTTTTATATGTACATCGAGGGTGACAGCGCTACCCATGGTGACACGGCCCGTCTCCTCAGTGCAGAATGCGCTGACACTCAACCTCAGTGTCTTCAGTTCTGGTACCACATGTATGGCTCCAGCTGGACCATGGGACTGAGCGTCTACCTGCTGCAATATGGCAATGTGGCCAAGGAGGTGTGGAGAATGAGAGAAGACCAGGGAAACATGTGGCATTTTGCACAGGTGGACCTGAGACCAGATGTTAAGTTCCAGGTCAGTAAAAGCTTGAGAACTACTGTATCTAATCTTCATTAAATGCTCCACTTTAAATAAACAGTACTAAACTTTTTATCAGTTTAGGATAAGGTACTTCTTCTATATAGTATATCTTCATTATGTTTTGGTAAAAAGCGTATTAAGAAAAATGTTTGAGTTGCATTTAGTAAAGAACAAAATCTGTTATTGATCTATCAGGTGATCTTTGAGGGACGAAGAGGAAGCTCAGCCCGGTCAGATGTTGCCATTGATGACGTCTCACTGCACAAAGGAGCCTGTAGCGGTATGTTTCTACTCCGCTGCGGCCCTTAGTGAAAACATTTAGCTTTAAAAACAAGTCAGCTTACTCAGCAGAATGACATTTGCAAAGGAGTTTTTAAGTTAAAATGTTAATGGTTGTAAATATCTTTTAGATTTACCAAACCTTGGGAATCCTCCTTCAGTTCCATTGCCACCCACTACAACAACGCCACAGACTGCACCCATCCAAACTACAGAAACAATGCCACAGCCTGGACCCATCCATACTACAGAAACACCAAACACCTCAGCATGTGAGCTTACTATCTACTACCACAGTGTGATCACATTCTGTTATGACTGATGATGCCACAACACTCCCTCAATTAATTATCTGCAGCTTCCATTGTTTTCAGAAAGAGACTAATGAAACCATTAATGAAATTTGATTCTTTCCTCCAGCTTGTGTCATCAACTGTGATTTTGAAAAAGACATTTGCGCTTGGACTCAGTTGCCGACTGATGTTTTTGATTGGACGAGAAACAGAGGCTCCACCCCCACATCAATGACTGGCCCCTCCTCTGACCACTCAACAGGAAGTAGGTGTTATTTTCTAGGTCTTGAAATCATTCTGTAATTTTAAGATTAAAATCATAATTATTTTACATGAATAAATTAATAGGTGCATTGTACATTTTCCTTTCCAGGTGGTTTTTATATGTACATTGAGGGTGACAGTGCTACCCATGGTGACACGGCCCGTCTCCTCAGTGCAGAATGCGCTGACACTCAACCTCAGTGTCTTCAGTTCTGGTACCACATGTATGGCTCCAGCTGGACCATGGGACTGAGCGTCTACCTGCTGCAATATGGCAATGTGGCCAAGGAGGTGTGGAGAATGAGAGAAGACCAGGGAAACATGTGGCATTTTGCACAGGTGGACCTGAGACCAGATGTTAAATTCCAGGTCAGTAAAAGCTTGAGAACTACAGTATCTAATCTTCATTAAATGCTCCACGTTAAACGTTACGGAACTTTTTATTAGTTTACCATGAGGTGCAGGCTTGAACCTCTTCTATATAGTATATCCTAATTACTTTTTGGCAAAGAAAAATGTTTGAGTGGCATTTAGTAAAGAAAAAAATCTCTATTATTGATCTACCAGGTGATCTTTGAGGGACGAAGAGGAAGCTCAGCCCGATCAGATGTTGCTATTGATGACGTCTCACTGCACAAAGGAGCCTGTAGTGGTATGTTTCTCCTATCTCTGGAGTCCTTTAGTTTAAACAGCCCAATGTGTTAAGACTTGTAAATAGATTTAATAGAAGTATAATCCAACTTCAATACCTAAGCATGCAAGCAAAACCTCTCTCTCTGTCTCTGCAGAGATCACTCTTTCTGGTACACGTGGAAATTCTGACAGCATTAGCAAAAATAACATGATAAAACCGAATGAGGAGGGGGGCAAAGAACGAGAAAGAGTTTGGAGAGAGTTGGAAAGCAACAGATGACAAAATCACAGCAAGACGGAGGTAAAGAGCCTTTTATATACAGTATACTGTATACTCTATATGCACATGTGATTGTAATTTACTTACCATGCATTTATGCAATTATACTTTTTTATACTAATTATACAATACTTTTTATAGTGCATGTTATATAGTTGTACATTTATGTAAGAAAATAAGCTGTATTGTATGTTTTGGTTTAATAGCTGTTCTTCTTTCTGCTCATATATAATATATGAGATGAAATTATGCAGTTGTTTAAGAAACACTGATGTTAGCTGTTGTTTTTTTAACAAACATGATTGACATCAGTATGTTAATTTGCCTTTAATCTTTGGTATGCAGGCGATCCCTGCAGTTCAAGGAACGTTTTCGGGCTTAAGTTGAAACACTTCCTTCATACGAAGCAAACGATTACCTGAAAACACCTGTCATCTGTCAATATGGACCCCCTCTACATCATAGCTCATGAACTACTCAAACCAGTTTTAGCAAGAGCATTTGGTGTGCAAGTGTTGTTTACCTAGGACATATCTGTTATCACCTCTTACATAGTAATTTCATATTACCAGTTACAGATAACACCATAGAAAGATACAGTAATTTTTTTCCTCAAGTTCACACAGGACTGTAACCTCAGGACATTAATTATGAGAACGTTACATTAATGTTTGAACATCCACAGAATGTGCAATTACTTATTTTAATTTTCAATATTTAATCTGTTTTATCATTTAAAAAAACTAGCTAACTTCTTTTTGTTAAAATTATGTAATATGCATGTTATCTCTTTTTGTCTTTCATTTAATAAACATTATTTCATTCAATAAAACAGTTTTTGAAGGGCCTGTTATTTCTTTAACTTTGTATATTTATGATTCTACAAAATCAGCTTAGCAAGATGCAGATGCAAAACAATATGTAGCCTCAAGAAAATTCAGCAGCTGTACTTAAACACAGTGAAGTGGCATCATCAATAACCTTACCACCATCATTACCATCAGCAGAAACACCATCGAATTAATTTTACCATATTCATCATCATTACCAACCAAACCATTATTTCAATCATCCTCACTGTCATCTCCAACTTCACTACTACTATCATCATCACAAAACTCAACATCATTCTCAGCATCATCTTCACCACCACCATCATCATCATTATTATCCTTGCCATCATCACCAACCCCCCCCCATTTAATCCATCCTTAATATCAATTTAAAAAACGACATGTTTTTCACTAGGTGGCACTACAGCATAAAACATGCGTAAACAGCAGGTCACTGGAGCAGATGTACTGTGTTATACTGTAAAATGAGATTAAAAATCTCCAAAAAAGACAAAAATGTAATCAGATTTTACAACACATATTCTCAATTCTCTATTGAGCTATAAGCAAAAATGTATAGCCCACACAAATATTAGGTTAATTATACTGGTTTTAGATCTAGTGTGAATGTTTTGCATTTACATTTAACAAACAAATATGCTTTAATATAGTTTAATAAAATTTGAATCTGAGTGACCTCTTTATCTTTTCATCTGCTTGTGTACTTCGTTCATAGAAAATATTTTGAATTAT
Source organism: Labeo rohita (assembly GCF_022985175.1). Classification (NCBI taxonomy): domain Eukaryota; kingdom Metazoa; phylum Chordata; class Actinopteri; order Cypriniformes; family Cyprinidae; genus Labeo; species Labeo rohita. Next base: position 33,110,231 of record NC_066870.1, read on the forward strand.
ATACATAACACGAAACATTTTTGTGGGTGCAATCTTTGTAGCAAACCCATTTTCCAGCATTCCACTGCAATTACTTTCTTTTGAGGAACATAACTTTATATCTTGACGCCAAGTGTCGTAGCAAATGCGTATTAAATTGCCAGTAAGAGGAAGCAGTAATGAACATAGTGGTCGTCATTTACTCCCGGCATCTGAGCTGCTGAAGATGCAGTGGATTACGTTTGTTTGTGAAGGGAATGCGCCTCCCGATCTACATAAATGCGTCTATGTTCACGCAAATCATTCGTGATCCAGCTTCACTTACAGCAGAAGTGAGTATAAGGGTTTTTTTTATGAATGTTTGTGATCGCCTTTCCTAATAATGTGCTAGTTAGTAAGTTTAGCGGCTAAATGCAGCTAAAGTAAACAGGCTTGTCACTCCACAGAGAGAAGAGAGGGGCGGGGCAAGCAGAGTTCATCTGCATTTAAAGTGGCCTCGACCAGAATAGGATGATTTTTGCAGAGCTGATTTTGGCAAGGTAAAAAGGGTGTTGTTTTACACTACCATCTGTCACTGGTCCAAGTCAAACTCTCAGAACATTCCGAGTTTACACGTTGTCATTACGAGTTCAGGAGCACTTGAGGGCTTTGGCGTTTATAGTGTTGCCATAGAAACTCATAATTCAGATGGAGTAGAGTCACGTGTTTTCATCTCGGAATTATGAGATGGCGTGAATGCAGCATCAGTTTCTGAATGAATCCGCGTTTTGAACCAATGGTGTGAATGACTCAAAAAGACATTTACCGCCACCTGCTGGCAGATTTAGTTTCTCACTTAGAGAATCATTTAATTTAAATAATAATAATAATAATAACAACATTAAAGGAATAGTTCACCCCAAAAAATTTACTCACCCTCATGTCGTTTCAAACCTTTCTTTTGTGGAACATTAAAGAAGGTATTTTGAAGACTGCTGGTAACAAAGTTATTTTGATCACCATGACTTTCATTATATGAACAAAAAATACTGAGACGTTACTCTAATGATCTTCTTTTATGTTCCATATTTCACATTAGGCAGTTGCAGTCTAAATGTTTATGTGTAATACATTTTATGCTGAATCAAATAAACTATTTCTTTCTAAAGCCACAATTTGTAATCTCTACTTGCTACTTTCTCATTTAAATGAAAGTAACTTTAAATAATCTTTTGTGGGTATTTTCAAAGTCAAATTTATATTTCAATTAATATGTGATTAATTCGATTAATTAATCGACACATCATGTAATTTACATTTAGACATTTAGCAGATGCTTTTTTCCAAAGCGACTTACAAAAGAGGACAATGGAGGCAATTAAAAATCAACAAAAGAGCAATAACGTGCAAGTGCTATGAGAAGTCTCAGTTAGCCTAATGCAGAACACGTAACAAGGTTTTTTTTTAAATAATAAAATATATATTTTTTATAACAGAAAAAGAATAGCAAGCTAGTGTTAGAGGCCTTCTTTTTTGCTTTTTGTTAATTTGTATAATAAATAAAGAAAAAAATTAGCAATGAGAAGATGAATAGTGTGTAAGTCTTAAAGGGCAAGTTCTTTTTTTATATATATATAAAGAATAGAATTAGAATTAGAATAGAGTCAGTGTTTTTTTAGGTAAACATTAATGCCTTCTTTATGCAAGCAGCTACTGGTAGCCAGTGCAAATTGATAAAGGGAGGTGTGACGTGCGTTCTTTTCGGCTCATTAAGAATTAATCTTGCAGCCGCATTCTGGACTAATTTTAAAGGTTTGATAGAACTGTCTGAAAGACCTGCCAAAAGAGCACGGCAATAGTCCAGCCAGTAATTAATTAGATTAAAAAATGTAATGGACTGACAGCCCTAATTTTAATATATTGCAAACAGAGATTTTAAAGCAGTCTTTAATAGAAAAGTTTTCTTGCGCTCTTTGGAAAATCAGTATTTTTTTTAGACAAACAGGAAGTAGCATGTTAAATATTAAATTCTGCATCAATCAAAGATGAACCAGAATGACAAGATACATGTAAAAAGCTAAATGTTTAAAACATGAGTAGTACAAGGAAATGATGCCAGTGTCTGGGTGTGAATTTCACTAATGCTTCACTTTAAAAAAAAAACACCCAAACCGCAATGTGCACACTCAGCTGGACTAAGATGAAGGTCTCAGATGCTCGCTCCTGGCTTCTCCTATTGTTCCTGGTCCAAACTGACAGAAACCAGGTTTCAGGTAAGACTGACAGCATGCTTCAGTTCTGTGAGAAACTACAGCAATTATGAGAGCTTCAACCAAGCGCTCCATCATGTTTATGACTGTGCTGTGTGAGAAGTAAGTTTTTTTAACAATTAAATCTGGACAATTTTTGGGTGAAAGAGAGCAGTAAAGCTGTTGTAGAGAGTCAGATCTGTATTTTACAAAAGCAAAGAATACACATCTTGGTTAAAAGCGCTTTGTGTGTTCATGTTTCATATCTTTTAGCCCAGTGTTCAGTACCTACAGTGCTCTGCTGTGCTGGAAAGAATAGCCAGTGCAAGCGTGGTGGGTGTTTTTGTGATGAGTACTGCGTCACAAAAACGGACTGCTGTGATGACTACAATCAGACATGCATTCAGTGTAAGACTAAATACTCTTGATATAAAATATACATGTTTATAATCAGCTCAACATTGCCTAATAAGATAATCTTTAACATTTCAGTGAGATATTATTCTTTAAACAAGAACATGCCATAACGCACTGTAATACAATTTACCTTTAATTTAAGTTTCCATAATTTAGAGAGGATACTGGTATCTGAATATTAATCAGTACTCTAACTAACTAAACTAATAAATAAAATACAAACTACAACCCTGCCTCTATTTATTTATATATGATAAACCAGAATTAAAACATTCCTGTTTATAAATAAAAATCTATTTGTTTTTCATATTTATTTCATACTCTTCAACATTAACCATTTTTCACCATCCTCATCTCCAGCTTCACTAGCATCCTCAACATCGCCTTCAGCTGCCACATCATCATCAACCTCACCACCATCTTCATCCTCTCTATCTACAACCAACCAATCATCATCATCACCAACCTCAGAACCACCTTCTTCTTCATCCCCACCACCAATCTCTGCATCCTCATCAACACCTCAACAAAGAAGTACATTGAATCATCATACCAGCTATTAAAAATGCAAAAATGCAAATATTATTAATGCAAATATTGTTTGCATAGATACTGCATATATTTTCATTCAGTAATTTCGGTTCATTATAACAGAATAGAATAGAATAGAAAAAAAATAATGTACATGATAACATGTAAAGTCATCTTTAGACTTTCATGGAGTAAGTAAATGGTGATTTTCAGTCATTTTCAATAATCATTTTCAGAAAACAGTGCAATCCTAGTCTTCCATATGCATGTTCGCTCAGGAGCCAATGAGGAGGCAAAGCTGAAGGCTATGCAAGATGTAAGTGATTTTTAAAAATAATTTTCATTAGAGCATCACTGGGTAATTTGTCACCAGTGCTGGGTAAATGTGACTCGGGACCACAGAACCAGTCTTAAGTAGCACAGGTATATTTGTAGCAATAGCCAACAATACATTGTATGGGTCAAAATTATCGATTTTTCTTTTATGTCAAAAATCATAGGATATTAAGTAAAGATCATGTTCCATGAAGATATTTTGTAAATTTCCTACTGGAAATATATCAAAGCTTAATTTTTGATTAGTAATATGCACTGCTAAGAATTTCATTTGGACAACTTTAAAGGCGATTTTCTCTCAGTTTTCAAATAGTTGTGTCTCAAACCATACATCAATGGAAAGCTTATTTATTCAGCTTTCAGGTGATGCATAAATCTCAGTTCGGAAAAATTGACACTTATGACTGGTTTTGTGGTCCAGGGTCACAAATGTCTTCCAAAAAAGATGCTACAGAGTATTACTATTTGCAATACATTACATGACTAAAAATAGCTTATAAATTACAACTCAGTCTTTTAGATTATATAAAACGTGTATTTTTTTAAATATATTTGAATAGCATATGATGTACAGTAACTGTCCTACTGTGGCCCTTTAAATCTCCACATTAATTGTGTTAATGCATGTTTGCATTTGTTTATACCACGGTTTTCCACTAATCTAAGTGGGTTTATCTGTTAACACTTACAGTAAGCATCAAAACAGTTATTTCTGTAGCTAAAACTGTACAGCATGTTAAAATAAAAGAAAATCATTTTAAAAAATGTAAAACAAAAAGCACAATTCCCCTCACATACCACAAGGTTAGCAATCTGAATTAAATTTTAAAATGTTTAAGTTTAACCGTAGCAATTGTTTGGCTGTTACTTGTACATTTTGGTAAAGGACTTGGTAAGATCTTATTTTGAGAAATGATAATCGGCACACTCACATGATAAAAGTATTATACACTATGAGTATTTTCTCTTTTCTTTTCTGTTTTCTATTCTGGCTTTAGTTCGTTCTCCACCTCGAGGGCTTGATGAGGAGACAGCAATGTCAAGACTGCAGTCTACGAGTTCTAAACATCAGTGAGAAACATCACTGATCATAACATCAACTCATGTTTACTTCAGAGCAGTCAAATCTGTGTGAGAATATACTGTTTTTCAGTAGTTAATCATTATTACCTGACCTCCACATTTGTTTAATACCCCACTGTGTGTAAATGGCGTCACTAGATGGCAGTAGAGGACCGAACCTGTAACAGAAATCAGAGGTTTTCTAATCACTGTCTAACCTTAATTAGTCTTAAGAATAGCCTGCTTATATTGTTATAGGCCTTTTTTAATTTAAAGCGGAGTGTTGTTGTCAAATGTTTTTAAAAGCAGCTTACAAACATATACATGATTCAAATGTGACCATGGACCACAAAATCAGTCATAAGGGTCACTTTTTCAAAATTGAGATTTATAGATCATCTGAAAGCCGAATATAAAAAACTTTCAATTGATGTATGGTTTGTTAGGACAATATTTGTCTAAGATACAACTATTTGAAAATCTGGAATCTGAGGGTGCAAAAAAATCTAAATATTGAGAAAATCACCTTTAAATTTGTACAAATGAAGTTCTTAGCGATGCATATTACTAATCAAACATTAAATTTTTATATATTTACAGTAGGAAATTTACAAAATATCTTTATGGAGCATGATCTTTACTTAATTCCTAACGATTTTTGACACAAAAGAAAAATCGATCATTTTGACCAATATAATGCATTTTTGGCTTTTGCTATAAAAATACCTGTGCTACTTGTGGTCCGGTGTCACAAATGATTTTAATGGCTCTGCTTTCTACTCATATTTGGGAAGTTAAAAATGTTTCAGACAAACAGGAAGTACTGTTAAATGTTAAATTCCTCACTGTAATATGAACCTGAATGACAAGATAAAATTAAAAAGATACACCTTCAAAACATGAGGAAATGTAAAAAATAAATAAAAAAAAATAAATAAATTTGCCAGTGGGTGTGTTTCACTAATGTGTTTACAAAAAGAAAAAGAAAAAGAAAAAGAAAAGAAAACACCCAGACCACCAAGTACATTACTCAGCTGGTGTCATTTCTAAATCTTAATGCAATAAGTTAAATAAGTTAATTAAGTTAATAAAAATGTGCATTACTCGATCACACAATGCAAATATTGCTTTGTGTCCGCAGAAATTGTTTAAATTCCAGTAAATAGTTGCCCTTTTAAACACAATCAAGGTGCAAATCTATCCAGGCGTGTGTTCAGTGTCATATGACACATTACCACATCCAAAGTAACATCAGACAACAAAACAAAAAACATATGACACCTTGACATGTCTAGACGGAGGAATGTAGCTGTATTGTGTCATATCTGTAATTTTACAAAAGAACAGAGCTTTCTGTGTGTTCAGGTATCTTTCAGCCCTCTGTTCAACAGGCTATCCAAAAATGCTCTGCTGCTGCTGTGCTGGCAGGAATGTTTTTGTGATAAATTCTTCAAGTCTGTCTGCTGTCCTCACTACATTCAAACATGCATTCAACATAAGACAAAATATACACCCTATCGTACAATCAGCTCAACCGTGCCTAAAAAGACACATGCAGAATATTTCCATAAACAAAAATGCATTGCAATTTTAGCCTAAACTTAATTCAGATGTGAAGACTGCTGTCTACGAGTGCTAAGAAACATCACTTACCATAAGATCAAATCATATTTACTACATTAGAGCAGCAGAACATCTGTGAGAATAAGTAGCTGATTATTTTTACCTGACGATTCAGCATTTGTTCTACCTCCACGTTTGATTCATACTCGCGGTGTGTAACTGCTGTCACTAGATGGCATTGGAGGACCAAACCTGTAAAGAAACTGATATGATATGCGTCACTACGTAAATCATTTTCTCTAGGTAAAATGTTTTAGTGTTATATGCAAATTTATTATTAAGTTTTTGTATGTCTTTGAGGTTATTATAACTAATAGCAATCGATCTAGTATGTAATTAGCATATAATAAAAACTTCATTTGTTTTTGGTTGATGTTTGAAAAAACTAAAAGGCTATGTCGCGCCCTTTAATATGCTTTTGTGCAAAATACAAATTGTAGTGTTATGTTTGTGTGGCTGCTTAAACATGTGCATCCGTTATTTACAGCATATTCTTGGGTAAGATGTAAACCTAGGCTACTTAAATCCAAATTCCACAAAATCTTAAGTGAATATGTATGTTTAAAACTTTAAAAAGTCCCCTTTCATCAAGAAAAGAACATGCCCCAATAAATGTGTACAATTGTTTGATATTTCTGTTTTATTTTGCTCTTCCATGCAATGTTTCTTAATTGGTTTCTACATTATTCGTTATTTTTTTAAAGCATTATGTGTAATATAAAGTACATAACATAAACTCTAAAAATCAAAATATTTAGTATTATTTTCAATCTTGAGGACATTACATTAAATGCTCACTATTGGTAAAATAATCTCTTTGTGGAATTTAGTATGGCAGTTAATAAACACTTTTTTGTCAACTCAAAACATTTCTTGTTTTGTTAGCTTGCCTTGGCCCCTTCTCTGAAGTTGTGGAGGTATGATCAGGTCAAAGAAGCGAGGTGGTCAGCTCAGCTCTGCCCCCGGGCTTCAACATGTCTTCAAAGACAGCGGGCGGATAGATTAAATTAAGACAGGTCAGGCTCTTCCTCGGGTCAGGATGCTCCTCTCCTGACCCAGGATACGCAGCTGCCCTCAGAGAAACAATTTCTGATTCCTGGTCAGCCACTGATATCCCAAAGAACTGACGTTGTTGGATGTGTTTGCCTCTACAGATTAAATTACTGTCATATAACAATAAAACAGCAGTGATTTTATTTGTTCTCAATTTTATAAAATGAAGAGCTCATTTGCAAAAACAAATAACTCTGTTTTCATTCATTTTCATAAATCATGTTTTTATTGTGTTTTATTGTGTTAGTTAGATGTACTTTTTTTGTTATTATTATTTAATCAAAACAACCCAACTGCAGTTTGACTGATATTACTTGGAATGCAGAATAAAAAAACATGATTTTTGAACATTATCTGTTTTTGCAAATGAACTCTTCAAATGTATGTATGAGAGAGAATAATAATGATTTATTATTATTACTAATGCATTAAAATATTCCAAAATAAAGGCAATATTTCATTGTGAAGCTGCTTTAAACAATGTTTATAATGTGACTTGACTTGTATTTAATCATAAAGCTGTTGGAGTTTTTTTGTTTTTTTATTGCAGTTTACAATGATTTTATTTACTATTTTTTACAGTTAATAGTAAACAGCATACTGTATTTCTCTTCAGAAAAAAAGCAGGTTAAACTATCAGTAAAATGCCAAAACCCCCTCTAAAACCAGCAAACTATTTTAAGGTGGATTAAACTTTTTCAAGCTGATTTTAATCTAATAACAACTATTCATTATGTAGAATTTTACTTTATTAATTCATGTTATTATTATTATATAAATTAATGTACTCATTATTTTCAATTGGTAACGTCATGAAGACATGGTGTGTGTTGTAATTCTACACAGTGACAAGATAATCCCAATAAATAAATCATTTATCTCTCATTTTCTTGCGAATCAAACACAGGTTTATTTTGAGGCCAATCAGACCTCCTTTGAGTTAACAACACTCAAATACGCAGAAGACTTACTTTCTGTGCTTGCTGTGCAAATACCTTTGCTGGAAGAAAGGAAGCTGCATTGTAGGGGGAAAATAATGTTTTAATGTCAATAGGTACAGTATAAAACTTCTCACAATAACCTCAGAGTTTTTAAATTTTATCATTTATCATGGTTGCAAAGAGCTTATGAAATAGTTCAGAATAACTTTGACTTTACTTTAAAATTGAAGGCAGCAATTAATCTTAAAATTTTAGTTTTAATGGGTTGCATTCTGTATTGTGTAGAGGCACATATAATATGATGGTGATGCTGGATTATAATAAGTTATAAACCAGAGCAAATGAGCCAGTGCCTTGAGGCCTCAAACTCTTTTAACACCTGAAAACAAACCCGCTGCAGATGTACAACTGATACAGGCAGACAAACAGCATCAGTGACATCTGCCACAATGTGAAATAGAGAAATATTCCTCCACAAAGCTAACAGCGCCATCTGAACACTGCCTAGCAGCTTTAATCACGTACAGTGGTGCAGCATCTCTTTTACAACGACCTGTAATACACTTTATTTCTAATAACTGTGATGTAATTTCTCATTTTTTGTACTAAGCATCAAACCTCAGGGCCTCACAGCACAGTGCCCGTTCCAGGTGCAGTTTGACGCTCGATCAGCTCCCTTCGACATATCCATCTCCATTGGCTTCTCCCGGCCACCATCATACGATGAGCGCTTGATTTGATTCTGGAACTCAAGGAAACTCAAAACTTCATATAGGGAGGGGTGCAAATAGCAAGTTTATGGTGCGTTAAGATTACACACGCGTTCTCTCTCTCTCTTTCTCTCTTTCTCTCTCAGTCTGGCTTTCATGATCTGGCCGGCAGAATGTCGTCAAAATGAAAAGCGTATGTTCTCATTAAAGGCATCCCCCGCCATCCTTGCTAGATGCAATTGACGTTAATTCACAGAACCGATAAAGTCTAAGGTTCCATGCGTCCTCGCCGCTCTGGGTCGAAGATGTAAGATCACACGGGGTCAGCGGGAGGTTGAAATTAGACGAGCGCTCTCCGTGCGCATTTTTCGCCGCTTTCTGCACGGATCAAATCCCGTACACGGCCGTCCCCTGCACTGCGTCCCTGCCTTCTGCTTGATTAAATCTAACCTCTCCACATCAAAAAACCTTCGAGCACACATCGTATAACCTTACTTCCTAATACTGATTTTGTCAAAACAAATGTAATTATAGGGCTGCGTTTGTTAATTTGTAAATTCACCTTGCAATTGCTGGTAACTTTTCGCACAGGGGTCACTGAGAGACAAACTGTTGGTCTTGCTATTAAAATGGTCGCCAACACAACATTTGGAATGGAAACTATTGGAAGTTCACTTTAACAATTTATATTTTTATTATGCATTCAAATACATTTCTGTACTGTTTACATTTTCAATAACACCTAAGAATTTTACTACCAATCATCTTTCCTGTATGATTTGTAAATTTTGTGGGCGCAGCTTCTGGTCACATCTGCTTCCAGCTATTTTTAGCTGTACAAAACAACTCGTTTTTCTGCTTGATATTGCAAAATGGTGTGTCTCACCATATCGTTTTAATGTATTATCTTAATTATGAACACATTGGTTTGTGGTGCGGTTTTACCATTTACTAAACGTTGTTATTCTTCTCGTTATTTTCTTGTCCATAGGCTTACTTCCGCATTGAAGAATAAGGTGGATATCTTTTTTTATGTCAACAGAGAGATTTTGGACAGTCTGATATAGACTTTTTATTTACTTTATTACAGATCACTTTATGTACAATATAATATGCTCAGATGTATAATATAGTTAAATACTATTACAATTTCAAACAGCTATTTTCTATTGTTATTTTTTAAAAGATTTTTTTTTCTGTGATGCAGTACTGAATTTTTAGTAGTCATTACTCCAGTCTTCAGTGTCACATGATTCTTCAGAAATCCGTCTAATATGCTGAGTTACTACTCAAAAGAAAATCTGGCTATTAATGGTTGTACTGCTTAAAATTTTTGGAAAACATGATACATTTTCATGAAAACATTATCTGAAAGAGAACGTTTTGTACACTGTAAAAAATGCTGTGCCCATTTTACTCAATAAAATTGAGGCATATGTTTGCATCAGCCTTTTACGTATTTTGAACTTATTTTATTCTTGTTTGTTCTATTAGATTTAATATGTTTCCAACTTGAACTCTTAAGTAATGGCAACTCAGTTTTTTCAGTTTACAGAATATAGTTTTAAGTTCATAAGATAAGCCATATTTTTGTATTTTAAAGATGTATTCAATCTGTATTTAAATATTTCTAAATTCTTAATCTAAATTCTTATATAAATTCTTATATACAATAGTGTAATGAAACAGTAAACAGATGTCTCAAAACAAAACATTTATTTAATGTTACAACAGTGCAAAAATGCAAATTAAGAGCATCATTAACACTACTGGTAACACTTTAGTTTAGAGACCAACTCTCACTAATAACTTGCTTACATATTTCTAGCATGTTGACTGTTTATTAGTACTTATAAAGCACATAATAAATCAACATATTAACAACCTCATACCTAAACTTAACAAAAACCTTACTAACTTAATTTTATTGAGGGAAAACTCTCTATAGTTAATATATAGTGTAAAAGACTTTACTGCACCCTTGCAGAATAAAAGTTAATTGAATTCAATTTAATTCATTTCTTTCAAAAAAAAAAAAAAGAAAAGAAAACTTTCTCACACCAAACTCACAATAATCCCCTATGTTCTTAGATGGTTCTTAGATGCTTTGTTTAAATCTGTTTTGTGTAAAATCTCATTTAATGATGCATGAAAATTCTCTGGTAGTGTTGAATACACTGATGTGTTTCTTGTCTCAGATGCTGTTTTCCTCTTCAAAGTCGATTTTGTCAGCAGTTGGGCCTGTGTTGCATTTCTGCTTTGAAGAGTCAGCGGGGGTCATAAACTCTTCGTACGGCTCTTTCTTGCCCTCATCATATTGAACAAAACCTTTAAACAGAGTCAGAGCCAGGAAGGAGTAGAAGAACATCACAAACAGGATGTAGCAGTAGGCATTGTCGTAGGTTCGCCTGCTTGTTGTGGCGACAGCCGTCGACGTCGGGGCTGTTGTGGTCATGTTATCTTGAGAGTCCTGATAGTTAGTCTCGATTTCCTTCAGAATAGCCTGTCGGCACCTGTCCAGCAGAGCGAGAAGCACTGTTTGGTTCGTTGTAGCGCCACCTAGAGGCATGTTGATACTACTACTAAGGTCAGATTCAAGGTTTCAATCTCTCAAGAGAAAACAGATGCTGTAACTTCAGCAAATTTCATCTGTTAGTAGTATTCCACAAGGTCAGAAAGACAATTCCTTCACCCTGAGCTGTGATAAATAGTTCAGAGTTCAGAGCATACCTTTTTGTCCATGAACATCACTGATATTTTCACAAAGACTTGCTGATACTGATGTAACAGGCAGATACGGAGCTGCTGGAACAGATTATCCGTGCCGTTTAGAAGTCATTCTCTGATGGAGCCGTTTATTCCAGAATGTCAGTGTGTGACAGAAGTTCTTTTTCTTCCGTAAGAAGGCTTCTGATTTCTTTTGTCACTCAACTTAACTTTAATGTTCAAACGTTGAAGCTTCAGTCTTGGAGTCAGCCAGTTATCAAATGCAGCTTGTTTTGCTCCTTAAACCGCATGTCAGAGAGACTTCAAGAGGATTTTGCTGAAGTTCTTCCACTGCAGTGGTGAGTTGGACTTGCTCTGATGATTATGAGGGTTTCTGTCTGTTTCATGACCAACATGTAGCCTGACCAAAGAAAGAGAGAGAGAGAAATGATAGCAGGCAAGACGCTTTCGGAAAGGAATGCTGCCCGACATGCACTCCCGTGATAAACACTCTTTATCATTTATGCTGTGATAAACCCTGCACTGCCACTGAACACCACTGCTGGGATCCTTAATGCTCTCCTAAAGCTGACAACAGCAGTTTAGGTGAAATTTACTTACTGTTATGTGAAATTTTACTTACTCTATAGTAAAGATACTGAACAATTCCAAAAAAAAAAAAAAACTTTAACAACAACGCTGGATTGTAAGAAAAATAATGATGCAAAGGTAAAAGTAACTTTCTACAAAATATAAAGAGCCTAACATAATAAGCAAATGTAAATTTATTTAAATAAAATGCACCTGCAATGCAAAGTAAATAGCCTGAGATAAACCATCTACATAAAATGTAATCCATCACACAAAGCAATTTCAATTAATGTTCCTGACACTGTAAATCAGACGTTCTGGTTGTGCTTCAGGAAAGTTTTTACATTACATTTACTCCTAATGAAATGTAAAACCTTTTTCTGTGAAGCTGCTTTGCAAAGACCAGGAAATCAGAAATCAGGAAATGTGCTATACAAACAAACATGAACTGAACCGTTATTGCACAGAATTAAAATAACTTTTTTATCGTTAATTTCTAAACAAACAATTACTACAGATTTACGTTATATATACCACAGATTTACATTACAAGTTATCAGAATTTCATCTTAAATTTTTGGTCAAATAAATATGAGCACCGAACTCAGAATATATTCTTAATATATCACACCAAATGAGCCATAAAAGCCTAATATATCAAATATTATAAACATGCAAAAAACAGACATGCAAACTTTTTCAAAACTTTTTTAGATCCTCTCTGAAGGTGCAATAAACTGTTCCATTTCAAAAAAATGATTGTTCTGACTATCATTTCATAAACTGTACAGTGTTAATATTGCATTTGTGACCCTGAACGAGTCAAAATGATCAATTTTTCTTTTATGCCAAAAATCATTAAGATATTAAAGATCATGTTCCAAGAAGATATTTTGTAAATTTCCTACCATAAATATATCAAAACTTAATTTTTGATTAGTAATATAACTTAATTTTGACAACTTTTAAGGTGATTTTCTAAGTGATTTTTTTGCACCCTCAGATTCCAGAATTTTGAATAATTGTATCCCGGCCAAACATTGTCCTAACTAACAATCCATCAGTGGAAAGCTTATTTATTTAGCTTTCAGATGATGTACAAATCTCAATTTCAGAAAATTGACCCTTACGACTGGTTTTGTGGTCCATTGTCACATATGTTATTATTACTATGAACAATTGACAGCACAAAACACTTTGTGGTCGGCATTGCAAGTAAACATGCATTTAATTAAATCTGTGTAATTTTTTTCTTTTACTTTGCACACTTTATGGTATTTGAACATGAGGACACGTCACGCAAAGATCCACACTGGCATCTGTCTGATTTTGGCTGTAGTCTCTTCCAAGTGGCAGATACAGTATACCATAACACTGTAGAGTTTGAATAAGTGTGTTTTCTCCTCCCTGTAGTTACTGAGCTGATACAAGTGCATGGTTAGTTGCATATTCTTATTTGTATTTAACTTTGTCTTTTCCCCCATTGTCTGTGAACCATCAGAACGGACCCGCGACCCATTTTGCGTCACAATCCGCCGGTTCGATTGATGACTAGTTCAGGACAGTGGCAAAACATCTTCAAAAAGTTGAACTCCTGAATGATTTTCTCGCCCATCCTTTCCTGCATGTTTGCGTATGAGCCGTGAGGTTCACCTAACCAACTTCCATGTCATTCGTTACTGCGAGAAACAGTCTCGTGTCTTTCAAGTTTTTCTCCCTGTTGTTTTTTGCCAGCGTTTCTCTCCTCTTTCAGCCGTCTGTCTCAGAATGAGGTGGGGGAGTGGGGAGTAACTCTTGCCCTGTCAGCTATGCTGTGATTGTCTACTGATTTCAAAGAGTGCGAGGGGTCAGAGGTTAAGTTGTCTCCAGTATATGTTATTGTGTCTGACACCAGGCTCCATGCTGGAAAAGCGAGCAAAAGAGAGGGACACTTTCACAGACAGACAAATTTTGTGGATGTGAAAAACAAATGCAAAGACATAAAGGTGTGCTACATTAAATTTAATGTCCAAAAGATGGTTTAAACCAGCAATTCACTACCCCGGGGGGATCTTTAAGCAGGCTCCAGGGGGTACTTGGAAAGATTTTAACTGCTTTGACAAAGTCTATAAAACAAAAATGATGACATTAACATTAAAAAATGTAAGGAAAATAGAAATTAAAAATACATTTGATGAAATCAATAAATAATTAAATAATTAATCTTTTTTTAAATTGATGCTTAAAACATTCAGTCACCTTTTAAGGAAAAAAACAAAATGTGTACATTTTGTCAGCTTATGTGGATGACAGATTTCCAATAGCATGTTCACAGCAAGGACAAAATTTATAAAGATAACGTTAAAGACATAGTTCTTAAAATTACTGAAGAATAGAAAAGTCCCAATAAAGGCACAGGGAAACGATATCGTTGGAATCATTTTTAGAACGATTTCTTTTCCAGCTGATGAACATTAAAAACATCGGCAGCCGGTCAGAATGAATTTTGCTATCACGAGTTCGAAAATTTAAAGTGGCAGACGCCTAATAAACACACGATATCATCCGCTGGTGTGGACGTTAATATACGGTAGTTATCTTTATAGTTATCGTTCTTGGTGTGAACGGGCTTTAAGGATCACATTCTGATCTGTTTTCACACTTAAGCCTGGTACACAATGCAAAAAGGGTTAAGAAACACATTTGGGACTTTTTAAATTGCACTATATTTTCCTATATTAAACATGAATCTATACTTGTCAAAACTCTCAATTGCACACAATACAGAAGAAAAAATACCAGCTGAAGACACATGATGCGTTTATGAGAGAAAAAGAAAGAAAGAAAGAAAGAAATGACTTTGTTCTCATTCTCTGTTGTGTTTGGATGGTTTACAGCCCTCTGCTTTAGTCATTAACCCTGTTAAGAGCTCCCTGGAGAGAAGGACTTTGTCATGAAAGAGTGTTTTCATGAAACTGAATATATTTCTAAATTAATAAAAGAAGCTAAAGGCTGAATAAATCTGATAGTCATTGTGAACCGTCATGCTAATTTCCCTAAAACAGCATTTTATACATGGCTTATTATTTTATACAGGTGCAGAATACTTTCTAAAAATGTTAAAACATGATCCAGGAAAATAATGCAATTTGTTGTTTATTCCCACAAGCAAATGCAAGATTATAATAAAAAAGAAAAAGAGAGAGAGTGGAAACAAAAGAATAGATTGAGCAAGAAGACTCCAATGTTTTTTTTTTTTTTTTTTTTTTTTCTTTAAAGGTAAAAAAAATGTGACCCTTGACCATAAAACCAGTCATAAGGATCAGTTTTTTAAACTGAGATTTATACAGGATAATTTATACACATTAAAGCTGAATAAATAAGCTTTCCATTGATGCATGGTTTGTTAGGATAGGACAATATCTGGCTGAGATACAACTATTTGAAAATCTGCTATCTGAGGATGCAAAAAAATCTAAATATTGAATTGTCCAAATGAAGTTTTTAGCAATGCATATTACTAATCAAAAATTAAGTTTTTACATATTTACAGTAGGAAGTTTACATAATATCTTCATGAAACATGATCTTTATTTATTATCCTATTGATTTTTGGCATAAAAGAAAAATCAGTAATTTTGACCCATACAATGTATTTTTGGCTATTGCTACAAATATACCCATTCTACTTAAAGGAGTAGTTCACTTCCAGAATAAAAATGTACAGTTAATGTACTCACTCCCTTGTCATTCAAGATGTTCATGTCTTTCTTTCTTCAGTCGTAAAGAAATTATGTTTATTTGAGGAAAACATTTCAGAATTTCTCTCAGTTTATTGGACTTCTATGGTGCCCCCAAATTTGAATTTCCAAAATGCAGTTTAAATGCAGCTTCAGAGGGCTCTAAGGGATTCCAGCCGAGGAAGAAGGGTCTTATCTAGTGAAACGATTGGTTATTTTCCAAAAAAAAATTTACAATTTATATACTTTTTAACTTCAAGCGCTCGTCTTGTCTAGGTCTGTGTGAACTCTGTGTGTTTTTTTCCGGTCATGACAGTTAGGGTACGTCTAAAAATTCCCATCTCATTTTCTCCTCCAACTTCAAAATGTCCTACATCGCTGTTTTACCTTTTTTTGTAAAGGGTGTTTGATCTTCTTTGTATGTTCACTTAAACTCTGGGTTGGCATTTCTGCAGCGATGTAGGACAATTTTAAAGTTGGAGGAGAAAATGAGATGGGAGTTTTTAGACATACCCTAACTGTCATGACAGAAAAAAAATGAAGTTCACACAGAGCTAGACAAGATGAGCATTTAAGGTTAAAAAAATATAAATTGTCATTAAAAAAAATAAATAAAGAGCCTTTTGAAGCTGCATTTAAACTGCATTTCGGAAGTTTAAATTTGGGGGCACCATAGAAGTCCATTACATGGAAGAAAGACATGAACATATTGGATGACAAGGGGGTGAGTACATTATCTGTAAATGTTTGTTCTGGAAGTGAACCACTCCTTTAACACTGGTTTTGTGGTTCAGGTTCACAAATAATTACACAACAATAAGCTTGAATGCAATTTATTTATTTTTCATTATAAATAGTAAATAGTGCTGCATTTTACACATTATCCTTCAACAATTATATGCAGTCGAGAACCAAAAAAAAAAAATATAAAAAACAACAAGGTAAAAAATAAGACATGAACATTGTGTTACAGAGAACAAAGATCTTCTCCAAACTGCAGAGTAAAAACAAAGGTGACATCCATCCATGTTATGAAACGCTGCATCATCTGGAATCTTTTCTTTGCATGGAAAACAATCAGAGTTTAAGAACAGATGATATTCGTGAGCGAGTAAGAACAGATGAGTGTTTATGAGGTATTGAGTGTGTATTGCACTTTCCTTGGGTTCGTTTTGTGGCGGGGGTCTCTCTGAATGTTCAGAATAGCATACTATCATACTACTAATGTTTAAGTATGCACTATGTATATCCTGTGCAATTTTTCTGCATGCAAAACTAACTACACTATCCTTCTACTCAATATTATATACCACATTGCAATGCATTTGACGTGACTTTCCCATTCCACTGTATACTTGACACGTCATCTGCCACATCAAAGATGTTTTTACACTAAATGCAACAGCATTTGCAAGGTAGCATACTACTTTGAAATATTTTTCATTTACTGTAAGATACAGTATGCAATAAGCAGTACAATAGTATTCCATTCTGAACATCACTTCTGTCTCATAAAAAGGTATTTTGTGTGTGCTCAGATGACTGGTAATAAAGGGGTCTGTGTCACATAGTCTATCTGCACTACTGAGTCTGTGAAATGCCATCGGACACTTGAGTGCATTCCGTTTAGGTCACCCTCTTTCTCGCTGTGAAGAGGACCTGAGAGCGTCGTGCCGAACGTGAGCCAAAAAGTTCTTGTGTATTTATTCGCTTATTTAAAAATGAGAAATAAGGAAAGTTGGCACATCAGTCTTTTCCAAGCCCTTATTTCCTAAATATATCAACAAAATGTGTCTCAACTAAAGAGTCGACTCGTGTCATAAACCAGCCACTAAAGTGCGTCCGTCAGTGGACAGCTGATATCAGAGTATGGCGCCACACTCTTCCCTGCCATTCCATGCTGTTTATAAGCACAGTCTCGGTCTTTGAGTTGTTTATTTGTCCTTTTTTGTCCTTTCCCTTTGTCCTCCTCGTGTTCCATGGCTTGTCGCTCTTTAGGAAGGAGGTGGTAAGTGTCGTCAGAACGTGCGATGCTGTTGCCTGCTCCAAAATGAGATGGAAATACGGAGAGGCTGTTTCCCACCCATCCCTACCCACAATATCACCCTCGTAAAAACAACTCAGTTGCACTTTGGACCCACAGGCGTTAGAGAGGACCGCCAACACCGCTGGCTTCTCCGCAGACCTCCTCGAGCGGGAGTTTGAGGATGGATGGTCATTTTGGTCAAACATTCAAGAGGTGAAGGAGAGCTCAAGTGCAAGAGTTTACGGTCAGACCATCCATAGATCTCTTCATCTCCTCATCTCCTGTCTGTCTTCATTCAGTCGATGCTGGGTTTCAGATAATGAAAGGCACCTGAAAGAGACAGAGAGAGATATTAATTTAAGGTCAGCATGAAAAAACTGAGACTTGAAATAAAATAAACACGTTTTATTTCAGTTAGGTGCCAAATCAACATTTCTCATTTTCATTTAGTTTAACCCATATATACATATTAAAAAATAAATACTAATAAAAACAACAAAAAACCCACAGACCATTACAAAAGCTTAAAATCGAAAGAAAACATAAAAATAACATTAAAAATATTAACAAAAACTATATTATTATAGTATATTAACATTATTAAAACCATTCTTTAATGTACAGAGACAAAAAAGATTTTTTTGAATATATAAATTTAAATGTAAATGTGTTTTAAAAATGAAGAAAATGCTTTTTTTTAATAAATAAATAAAATGCATGTTAAGTGTATACAATTGCACATAAATAAATAAATGTCAGTGTTAGACTTTATTGATGACATGATTCTACACTATTTTAGATAATTTTGTTACTGTGGAGAAATTTAACATGAGTAAATATCTCTAAAGAATAAAATAAAATAAATCACAATGTTTAGTAATTGATAACAATAGTTGTTAAGGGGAATAACTCAAATTTGACAAAGTTTTGTGTGTTTAATTTTTTTTTTTTACAACATTTAATATGTATAAATGTATAGATTTGTATAGAAATTAATAAATGTCGATGTTAGACTTTATTTATATGACATGTTTCTACAGTATTTTAGATTATTTTGTTACTGTGGAAAAATTTAACATGAGTAAATATCTCTAAAGAATAAAATAAAATAATTAAATTAAATTAAATTAAATTAAATTAAATTAAATTAAATACAATGAATAGTAACTGACAACAATAGTTGTTTAGGAGAATAACTAAAATTTGACTAAAGGTTTTGTGTGTTTTAAAAAATGTACAACATTTAATATATATATATAAAATGTATAGAATTTCATAGAAATTAATAAATGTCAATGTTAGACTATTTATACGACGTTTCTACACTATTTTAGATTATTTTGTTACTGTAGAAAAATTTAACATGAGTAATTATCTCTAAAGAATAAATAAAATAATATAAAATAAAACAACTAGTAACTGTTAGCAATAGTTGTTTAGGGGAATAACAAAATTTTATATATATATAAAATAACATTACATTAGGTCTTAGAAGTCTACTGATGCCTCCTAGTGGGCTCTGGGACAATGGCTGAGATGGCTGAGAACCAGTGATATCAATATATATGATTATATTGACACAGCCTTTGCCAAGAGAAAGAAAAAGAAATACGCAAAAGCGAAGGATCCAACAAAACACAGTTCATGATTGAACGAGCCAGTGTGTGCCAAGTCCACTAAACAGACAGACAGAGAAAGAAAGTAAGAGAGATTGAGAGGGGGGAAAATGAAAAGAGAGCGGTCCTATATTCAGTTCAGTATGGATCCGAGTCAATGATCAACAGCAACTACGGATCTGACCCGTCTGAAACACATGGTTCTAATATCTGCCTGCCACGGGCCATTCTACTCCTACACGAGACCCCCGCTAACTCCTCCACGGACCCCCAGCTCTGTGCTTACAGGGTGCGGACCCCAGCAAATTAATGATATCAAGATGCAGTTCTGGATTGGGCACTCGACATGCAGGCCTGGTGTGTAAGTCTCTCTCCCCCTCCTCGGCTTCTGTCTAACATGTTCTGAGACGGCTGCTCCTCTCATTTCACTGCGTGTTTGAGTGGATCATGAACGATATCTTTGTTACTCGAAGCTCATTACATGGCTGGCTGACGGATGCCTGGAGCTGATGAGATATAGCTCATCTCACAGGGTCGTGAAAGGTCATGGGTTAAGCATCGTAAACCACGGCGGCGTTTACCTGCCCGGCGGATTACAACTAACTAATGTAAACCCGTGATTACGGCTCAGATTAAAAGACGAATGCTTTACTGAAAATAATCTCAGTTGACGTTTCGACGATCGTGTTTCTCTACAGAATCACTGGATTTTTTAAAAAAAATTTCCTGGCTGCACTGTAGCGGTTAGCGCGGTTATAAAAAAAAAATGTTGAGATGTGGTGATGCAGTTCATCAAAATCGTATGGCATGGATCAGTAAAAGTGTCAAAAAGTGTAAAAATGTAGTTATATGAAAAAGGAATCAATGTAATTAGAAGTAAAAGTAAGATTAAACAACTGTTAATGCACTTTTGAACTGTTGTTTGAAAATTTGCACAAACAAAACATTCATTAAAATGAACTGCTCTAAAAAAGATGACAAAGTCATGAAATGAAATGCATGTTATTGATCTAATTGTGAACGATTCATCCATGCATATATATTTTTTTTAACATTTTATTTACTTATTTTTTTAACTTTTATTTTATTTAGTACTTCTCCAATTTTGTCTGCATAAATCCTGCCCCTTTTTTACAATCAACTGCATTTACATTTGCCTCCGATCAAAAACCGATGAACTAACAGATTAATCCGCAAAATAATACACTACCAGTCAAAAGTTTTAAAAAGTTTTTTTAAAGAATTCTTTTCTGCTCACCATGCTTTTATTTGATCCAAAATACAAAAGCAGTAATATTGTAAAATATTTTTATTATGTAAAAAAAAAAAAAAGCTTTTCTCTTTGAATATATTTTAAAGTATAATTTATTCCTGTGATCCAGTTTAAATTTTCAGTATCATTACTCCAGTTTTTTAGTGTTACATGATCCTTCGGAATATATATCAAACTTTTATAAAAATTGATACTTTTAATTAGCAAGGATGCTTTAAATTGGTCAAAAGTGCTAATAAAGATGTTTATAATGTTACGAAAGATTTCTATTTCTATTAAATGCTGTTTTTCTGAACTTTCTATTCATCAAAGAAACCTGAAAACCTGTTTTCAACATAATAACAATATTAAATGTTTTTTGAGCAGCAAATCAGAATATTAGAATGATTTCTGAAGGATCACGTGACTGGACTATTGATGCTAAAAATTCAGCTTTGAAATCACAGGAATAAATAAAATTTTAAAATATATTCAGATAGAAAACTGTTATTTTAAATAGTGAAAATATTTCAAAATATTACTGGTCGTGCTGTAATTTAGATCAAATAAATTCAGGCTTGGTGAGCAGAAGAAACTTCTTTAAAAAAAAAACATTAAAAATCCTACTGTTCAAAAACTTTTGAGTGGCAGTGTATATAAAAAAATACATATTTTATTTCAGCTAGCTGCAAAGGCAACATTTCTTATTTTAATTTATTTTTATTTGATGATTAAAACTAAAAAAAAACTCAATTAAAAAGTTAATAAAGACGAAATATTTTTTTTACAAATTGACAAAAACACAAATTTACTGAAACTTTAACTGAAGTTAAATTGAAAACAGAAAATAATAAAACAAAACAATTCAAAATGAATAGATACTGTAAAAGTATCGATAAAGTAACAAAGTGACGCATAAATTCCAAAATAGAACTTTTCAAACTGAAAATTAAAAGTTTTTAGAACACAAACGTGTAGCTTTCTCTCTCACTACAATACAAACAGTGCTGGTATTCACCTTACTCTGTCCATACTGGCTGTACTGGTAAGATGCCACGTGGTCCACGCTGTACCCTGGTGAACTGTAGCTGGAGGGGCAGTAGGACTGGGAGCTGGGCAGAGCTGGCATGCTGGGAAGACCTGGCAGAGCCTCCAGTCTCTGAGAGGAGTGGCAGCTGGGAGCCATGCCTGTGCTGGGCTCCAAACCGCCCGTCAACGGAGAGAGGGCGAAATCACTCTGCGGCTGGTGCGGCACTCCACCTGGATTCAACAGTCCCATCACCTGTGGAAAAAACAACACATCACTTTAGTATAACTATGCTAAGATACTTTTTTTTAAACAAGAAAATTACTGAAAAACACTAGCCAAGACCAATGAATTCCAATGCTGTTGCTGTTCAAGCTGGTTTATGCTGGTTACCAAGTGAGTTCAGAAAACCACATATAATCATTTGCATGCTTACAAATCAGTTTTATATGACGACCAGGGTTATTATTGTTAACTAAAACTATAATGAAAAAGAAAAAACAATTTCTGAAATATTTTCACTACTATGTTTAAATAAGCATTAATTAAAATAATTATAATATAATAAAAATTAAAAAAATACATTTATTTTAAATGATTTTTTAAATGATTTAAATAGTTTACTCTAAATTAGTACTCAAATAGTTTAACATGTTTAAAAAAATAATACAAAGACAAAAACATACAACCAAATTACTAAAACTTGAACTCAAATTTAAATCTAAACTAGTATATCAGTGATGCTCAGATAACAATCTGAGGTATATACTTTCCCAAATGATCAGACAGATGACAAAATAGTAAAAAATCCCATAGACTTGCATTTAAATGGCAGCACAGTCTATTAGTACTCAGAACTGGTCAAAGTTACTTTTTGGAATTTAAAAAATACATTTTTAATACGCCTGGATTAACTTAAGTTCTCAGATCTTTCCGAATTCTTCATCTTCACCAAATAAAACAATGAAAATTTGCTTTTGTTTTAAACTCTGTGATGTGAAATGAATTCAACATAGCTAACTTGACATAATGGCAACGTTAATGTTTTTAATTCATTCCGTTCAGAAAAAACCCTCCTTTTTATCAAACACCAGTGTGTGTAACACGCATCTGAAATGATTTGTTGACAGCGAGTCAGGATCTCTCCAGCTCTCACACAGTGCCTCTGGCCGCCCGTGTCTAATTCACACCAGTGACGGACAGATGGAAGCGAGACGCGAGTCGAGTGTGCCATCAGTGTCTGTGAGCTCTCGGACGCTGCTTGATGGGCCAAACACAGATCAGTTCCCTCCTTCTGCTAATCATTAATCAAAACCAGGCCGGCCCAGGAAAAAAAAAAAAAAAAATCTCCTGCGCACCGATCGACCGAACAACCGGCCGGCCCACTTACTCCGTCCAGAGTCAAATTATTCCCCATCCTGCTGGACACATGGTTCCTTTTAAACCGTTACCCGGTGCAACCAAAGAGGGGGTGGAGTCGGTCGAGAAGGGCTGTATTTCTTTGCCCAGTTAACATTTTCCTGAAAACAATTCTGAGTGCAGAGTTGTGTGTGTTTGAGAAGAGAGCACAGCCAGATGAAAAAAAGAAAAATGAGAGTAAGAAAACAAAGAAGGAAAAAAATGGGTTTATGGAGTTTTCTATTAAGATTTGATGTAAAAAACCAATTGAACAAACAAAACATGGAATAAGTGCGCCATATGCGCAGAGAGGGGGAATATCAGTTGCAGAGAAAGTATTGCACGTAAAATACGTGGGTGGGTTTGCTTAGATATTCTTTAGGGGCAAATTTGTCCTCAGACATGAATTCAATCTGACAAAAACTCCCTGTGGGGTCATCTGGAGAGGTCCTCAATTAGAAAAACAATTCATAAATAATATTTTTATTTAGTTTAGCTTTTAAGCAAAAAAATCTCAGTTACAGCAATGCACCTACGATGGAAATGAAGGTTGCTAGTCTTAAATAATTAAACTGCTGTTTTAACAGTATAGCTACAAAACAAAACCAGTGTATTAACATGACTTTAGCATGGAAAAATGCTTAATTTTTTCAACACCTAAAAACATAAAAATATATAAAAATATGTAAAATACAAATTTTTCCTTACAATGTTTAAATAATCATTTATATATATATATATATATATATATATATATATATATATATATCCTTTTTTTCTCCTTGTTTTATTTCTCATTTTTCATTTTTATTTTTATTTTAATGTTTATCATTTTTTTAAGTACTAAAATAGCTAAGCTAAACTAAACTAAAAAATAAAACTTAATAACAACTAGACAGACATATTAAAAAAAAAATAATAATAATAATAATAATAAAAATTCAAAAACAATAATAATACAACAAAATTACTTTTCGGTGTAAGGTTAAGTATTCAACACCTAAAAAATCAGTTTCATATGATAAACGAGGGTTATTATTGATAACTAAAACTAAAAATATAAAGAAAAAATATTTTCATAACTATGTTTAAATATGCCTGCATATTTATTTATTTATTTATTTATTTATGTTTATTTAAACTTTTTTAAAAACCCTTTTTTTATTTCTCATTTTTCATTTTTATTTTAATATTTATCATTTTGTTTTGTCTGAGTTCCTAAAACAGCGAAGACTAAATAAACTAAAACTGAAAACTAAAACTTAAAAACTACACAGACATATTTTATAACATATACATTATAATATATAGCCTTTTGAGGTTATATTCGATTTAAAATTCAACATTTAAAACTCTAAAATGACTATAAAAACGAATTATAATGAAATAACACAAAAACTGTTTTTATGTAATTATATACTTTTTTTAATATATTTCTGAACAATATTTTGTATGTCAAATGTGTATAAAATTATACACAAGTTCTAATAGAAAAGTTGATGAGAATTGTTTTAAAAATTAAAAGCATTTATTTTAAGCATTTAAACATTTGGTCCTTATTCACTTCCATTTTTCTTGTTTTTTTTTTTAAGGAAAACATGAGACTAGACAAAATTATTTTGTGGCAACGAACATTATTCCACAAATGCTATAAAATAACCATAACCTGTATCGAACCTGGAATATTCCGTGTAACATAAAACAATAGGCGCCTATGGTATTTCCTCATTTAGCAAGGAAACCATGTGTGGTTTGTGTGGTTAACGCTTTTACAAGCAGTGTGAAGGGTCACGAAATTCCTTTTGGGGTTCATCTTCAACAGCTGTTTCGGAAGAGAAATGGACCGAGGGCTCTAAGCGCTCACAGATTTTCAGGTGCTTTCCCCACCTTGCAGATAACTCAAGGATCACACGAGCTGACAGCGTATATCATGTACAGCGGCGCATGTGTGAGTCACACGCTGATGTGTGATGCTTAACAAATGAAAAGCACATGGAGGTTAAACTCTCTCGTTCACCTCCCCATGGGGGGCCCGGGCCCGGCTACATGTGAGGTGAAAGCTAAAATGTTCCTTCCATGTCGAGACCACAGACAGGAGATGTTGACAAAAAGCTTCCTCATAAAACTTTTTCCCAGCCAGGACGATGCATGTACGCAGCTGTCCGGAGGAACCTGAGGGATGAAGCAGCCCACATTCGCCAGAGCTCAAAGAGCAAACGTGCAATGCTCCCAACTCAATATAAAATGTTATTTTGATGGACTGTTTCAGATTAAATACATTAAGCAATTTTTGTGATTATTTCTTAATTTTAACTTGGACTATTTATTTCATTTAAACTCACAAACCACTGCAATTACATGCTACTGAGTGCATTTTTAGCACTTTTTATTAAAAAGGAAAACAGGCTGGAGCTGCAACTTATCACTTTCTGATCTTTTTTTTTAACTAAAAACATTCATTTGAGACATTGAACAGGAAATTACGTGATTAAAAAGAGTGATCTGGATCAGAAAACCACGTGAGACTGACTTGAATTGATATATAGGTCAATTATTGTTCTTGTACAAGTAATGTTTAGCAACAAAACCATGCTTTTTTTTTTTTTCTTTTGGACCAAAATTACTAAATGCTACAACAAAAGTATTGCTCATTGTTAGTTGATGCATAACTAATGTTAACTACTGGGACTTTATTGTAAAGTGTTACCAAAACGTCTATTTTAAGTATAAACCTTATGAAATAAAGAATCCTTTCTGTTGATTTGGTATTTATCAAAGTTTTATGGCATGTCCATCACTGTATATCTCATTTTTTGTAATTAATAGATAAAAAAAAATTTAAATGATATGTAATTTTAAATAATCAGTTTCATTTGCTAATAAATTACAAACCAATCTGCAAAGACAAGCCTCTTCAACGCACCCAGAATCCCAAGCTTATTTCAGCATACATTAAACCACAGATAAATACATAATTCAAACAATTAGCCAACAAAGTGGCTCATTTGCATAAATTACACAGCGCATTACGGAGGGTAAATTCTCCCATTCCAATCAATTAAGAGTCCGGAGCATCCCATAATTAGAATCCCAGACGCTGAGAGTTCCAGCATCGTCATGACGACGAGAATCCCTGCCCTTCAACAACAACACAACAGCACTAGCCGACCCTATGCCAGGTTACAAACACACACACACACACACACACACACACACTAATGGCAATAACAGACCCGAGTGTGAGTGTGAGTGTGAGAGCTACCTGACCTCTAAGTCAGTCCTGACGCAGGAATGCTGCCTTAATGACTAGGAATTGGTTCTGATTACAAACCCTGCTGCTGGGGGCGCTGCAATTAGACACACTTCAATTAATACGTCATGTTAAATAACTTTGTGCAGTTCAATTACTGTACACGAGGCGAGAGTCCAAATGCACACAGAGGATTCTTTATTTCCTAAGGTTTGGTTTTTATTTAACATTAACTAATAATGTGCAATACATTAGTTACAGCACTTATTATTATTTTTGCTCATGTTAGTCTATTAAATAATATTATTTACCCTTTTATTTTAATAATGTATTGTTAAATATTGAAATTAACAATAACTCAGATTAATAAATGATTTAGAAGTATTTTTTATTGTTGAAATGAATGAAATGAAACTTTATGTAATGTTACCAGCATTTTCATGTTAACATTCTGTCATTTTTTACTCCTCCTTCCACCGTTTCAAACCTGTATGCTATTTTTTTCACTAAACAAAAGGCATTTTTTAAAGAAATGTCACAGCTTTTTTTAACGTAATAACATTTCTTAGGAAACAAGTCGCTTAACCCTTGAACAGAAAAAAAAATTTATCATAAAAGTGGTCGTGTGGAGTCATGCATACAGTACCAGTCAAAAGTTTTTGAACAGAAAGATTTTTAATGTTTTTTTAAAGAATTCTCTGCTCACCAAGCCTGCATTCATTTGATCCAAAATACAGCAAAAGCAGTAATATTGTGAAATATTTGTACTATTTAAAGTAACTGCTTTCTATTTAAATATGTTTTAAAATGTAATTTATTCCTGTGATCAAAGCTGAATTTTCAGTCTTCAATCCTGATCCTTCAGAAATCATTCTAATATGCTGACTTGCTGTTCAAGAAACATTTATTATTATTATAATTATTATCATCAATATTTAAAATAGTTGAGAACATTTTTTCAAGACTCTTTGATGAATAGAAAGATCCAAAGATCAGCATTTATCTGGAATAAAAAGCTTTTGTAATATTATACACTTTACCATTCAAAAGCTCGGAGTTAGTATAATTTTTTGTTATTGTTGTTTTTGGGAAAGAAATGATGAAATTAATACTTTCATTTAGCAAGGATGCTTTAAAAATCGATCATGATACAGACATTTATAATGTTACTAAAGAATTTTATTTTAGATAAATGCTTTTCTTCTGAACTTTCTATTCATCAAAGAAACTTTAAAAAAAGTATACCGTGCTTTTAAAATAATAATAATAATAATAATAATGAATGTTTTTGAGCAGCAAATCAGAATATTAGAATGATTTCTGAAGGATCATGTGACTGGAGTAATGATGCTAAAAATCAGCTTTGAAATCACAGGAATAAATTACATTTTCAACAGCTATTTTAAATAATAAAAATATTTTACAATTTTACTGTTTGCTGTACTTTGGATCAAATAAATGCAGGCTTGGTGAGCAGAAGAGACTTCTTTAAAAAACATTAAAAATATTACTGTTCAAAAACTTCTGACTGGTAGTTTATATACATTTAAATAAGCTACTGACCCAAATATATAAATATATAACCATGCAGTGAACGGCTGTTTTATCACAAAAGCTGTAGCAGTTCCCCAAAATATTCTCTTTATACCAGAAGGTCATACAAGTTTAAAACAAAATGAGTGTGAGTAAACAATGACAGAATTTTCCTTTTTTGGGTCAACTGTCCCTTTAACAAAAACGTTATTGTACCATAACATATCTGATCAATGGGGTTTATGTTTAGACTGCAGTGTTTTCCATAAATCTTACTGGTAATCTTACTGGCCTTCATGCTTTTTTTGTGCGTTTTGAGAAAGAACCTCTTTCTCAAAACCATCTTCTGTCTTATAGCCCCAGGGCCGCTTTCTATCTCAGTCATTCTATTTTTTCCCCGCTTCCATTTCATTCTCTCTCTGTCCATCTCTTTCATTCCATTTATCTGAATCACGCAGCACTCCGAGCGGTTTGAGTTTGAGGACAGCACCCAGAATGCCGCTCATGTCTAACTACCGAATGCTTTGAGGCAGTTAGGAGCTCATTTTCTGGTTGTTAGCACGTTGTGCGCAGCAGGCGAGCCGACAGATAACAGCTGATGAGTGTGTAATCACAAATAATTGTCTTTCACTTCTCGTTTCCATCATCATCATCATCCTTTTCAGTCGTGTCCTACCCCTCTTCACACCTTTATCCTCACATTCACTCACACTGCCAAGCCACTGGTCGGTACAAACACTCAAGACTTTCTCTAAGCGTGTATACACTACTGTTCAAAAGTCTGGGGTCAGATTTTGCGTTTTGAAAGAAATCTGTGCTTTTATTCAGCAAGAATGCATTAAATTGATCAAAAGTGACAGTAAATACAAGTTCAATATACTCACATGATTGCAAACCAAAAAAAAATTGTTTACACAAAAAGATTGTGCAACACTGTAAAAAAAAAGTTTCTTAGCACCAAGAATGATTTCTGAAGGATCATGTGACACTGAAGACTGAAGTAATAGCCACTGAAAATTCAGCTTTTCATCACAGGAATAAATTATACTTTAAAATATATTAATCTGGGAAAAAGTTTGTTTAAATTGTAATAACATTTTTTTTACAGTATTTTGATCAAATAAATGCGGCCTTGTTGAGCATAAAAAACACTAAAAAAACCAACCCCAAACGTTAACTACACTGTTATAATTTCATTTTACACAACAATTTTCTAAGTCTTGAATCAAAAGTCTCATGTGACTAGAACTTCAAGATTTCCTTATAACCCTTTTTCCATATAACCCTGTATGATTGTCTAAGCTCTTTGCATGCAAATTGAGTAACAACGTCCCAACCAACCATAACAGATTGTTTGGTGGAAACCTCTGGCAACCTGTCAATATATGCAGCCTTATACTGTATGCTCAAACTGTATGTGATGTGAAATGATACTGACCTGTGATGGGAGGCCGTTGCTAATGGTGGGGTTCACTGGGTTTGCATGGCCTGGCGCGGCCACATAGCCGTCCGAGTAACCAGAGAAGCCATGACGTCCAGAGGAGAGGCAGTAGGCCGAACTCCCCTCCTGGGCCCCCGGTCCGCTGCCAAGCCCAGTCTGATGCACTGAGGTGGGGGGAAGAGGCTGAGGCCTGTGCACGGTGCTGGGCTGCTCCGACACTGCAGAAAGAGAAAGAGAAAGAGACAAAAAAAGAGTATTAGGGATGTAACAATATGAAAATCTCATGATATGATCCACAATATGATATTATTGCGATATTAAATAATAATAAAAAAAAGACAAATGAAGACTTGGAAAAAGTGAAAATTTTGTACATTTTAAAGTTAATTTTTTCTATTTAATGCACTTTGAGAATTCAAAATTAAGAGCTCCAACCCATGTTCTTAACTAAGAAAACTTAAGTCAGAAAAAGTCAGTGAACTGACTTGGACCTGAACTTTAAAGGGGACTCAACCCCTCTTTTTATTTGTGGTATACTGCCTCAGTCTAAATTACATTCACACTGGTGTTTTAGGAAGCCAAACAAATTAGAATATAATAATAACAACAACAACAACACAACATTTTGAATTTGGACTGCAGTAACGTTACCCATTTAAACCGCTAACTGTCAGCAATTCATACTGCTCTTTTAAGCTTTTGACAGAAACGTCAGTAGAGCTTTTGTTTTGACGGAAAGCTTCAGTGAAAACAGGCTTACAAAAATGCATCTCACTACAGATCTAGTAAAATGCTGTAATCATCCGCCACAAAAATAAAGCATAACTGGTGGCCGTTGCATTTCCAAACACGCACTAAACTCACAGCACATGCAATAAACGAGTTCACTGCATTCACTGTTAACTGAGCCGTTCTGATGTGTGGAAAACACTGGATCATGAGCTGATTGCCTGAAGGAAGTGTGCGCTTCGCTTTGAAGTGCCCAGCAAAAACAGACAGGATTAAGCCATGTTGTGCTTTTGGTTTTAGTCCGTTTGACAGATACTGTGCCAAAACACATTTTTAAAGACTTTTTATGTAAGAACAAGAAGTTTAAATATGTTTATACTACTGGGCCTCTGAATGCTTGAATCTGATTGGCTTGAATCTGAAGATATGCATTATTTTCAGGGAAACGTGCAGTGAATGTAGTTCCAGGCAGTTCTTGACCGCATTACGTCTATATCACTTCGCCACAAGATTGAATTTATTTCAAAGGTCCTTACAGCCTAAAACAACAAAACAACAACAACAAATAAACTCAGGACACTGGCCAAACAAATTTAGTAAACAATAGGATAAAATCGACAGATTATTTCTGTTTTTGCCACAAAATTACATTTTATTATGTACGGAAAACACATACTCTATTTCTCCCACTCTCTCTCCCTTACAGACGGACACACTTACAGTTTGCACACGTTAACACACGCGCTAATGTTGCTAGCGCTGCTCTGACGATTTAGGGGCCATTTACACAGAACACGTCTTTGCGTCTAAAAATGCAAGACGCAGCGCTTAGGAATTTTTTTTTTAAAGCACAGCATAGAACGCGAGGGTCCCGAGATGCGCAATATTCAGTGACAGAAATATTTCTCTCCAAGCTCTTTTTTTAAAGGAACAAGTTGTCGCTTGAAGAAATGTTATATAATTCAAGGCATCCGGACACCTCTTCCGCCATGTTGCCATCAAATAAAGCAGTTGTCATGCCAACTTGCTACTGTAAACAGAAGCTCGCAACGTTAAATATACGTTAAATGTAACGTCAGTTATTTCTTACTTCAAAAACTACACTTTTTGCCCGGAAGACCTATGGTTTCATATCGTCATATGACCATGATAATATCAAGACAGTTTTGCTATCACCATACCACAATATTGAGAATATGTTACATCCCTAGCCTTAAGTGTCACATGATCCTTCAGAAATCATTCTGTTATGCTGATTTGGTGCTCAAATAGCATTTTTCATTACAATCAATGTTAAAAACAGTTGTGCTGGTTAATATTTTTTAGGAAGATGTGATACGTTTTTATTATTGACAAGATACAAAATTCTTTGATGAATATAAAGTTTAAAAGAACAACATTTATTTGAAATTGAAACATTCTAAATGTCTTTACTCTCACTTTTGATCAATTTATTATTTTGGATTTTGAATGATAGCATTTTTCTTGGCTTTACAGTACCTTGTGAGATCGATGAGGGAGGGTAAGGACTATCCGCCAGCTGATAAGGCTGAAGACTCGACATCGCAGAGGGCGGGAAACCACCAGGTATCAGGTGATTAAACGCCATGAGCTGATTGGCTCCTGCCTGCTTCCTCCAGCGAGCTCTTCTATTACTAAACCATACCTGCAGGACAGGCAAACGACAAACAATATACTTAGATTTAACACTCATACACTCATAGACTGTTTTTATACACAAAACAGTGCCAAATATAAAACATGACACACTTCAGCATGGGCTTCCCATAACACCCCCCCTTTATTCGGGAATCAGATATGGGACCGTGTTATTCCTATAAGAATGTGTTTGTGTGTGTGATGTATCTGAGCGTACACAGGAGCTCTTTGTGTGTTCAGTAGCCGAAAGCTTGTTTGGTCTGATTGCGATCGCAACATCTGTGCTCATTAAAAAGCGGTGACATCATGTCACGAGTTCTAGTTTAATTGGGTTAGAAGGACTCAATAATAGAGTTTATTAAAAGATTCTGTTTTGAGGTTTTCTGCGACAGAACGCCAGGGTAAAAACAAGAGGTCAGACGTGGCACAAAGAAGCCTGTGTTTATGCGGGTGTGTCATGTGACTTCGGGGCGAAGGGTGCAGGGCGAAATGCTGGTAAATTTAGTCTCCCAGTGTAAACCACCACATTTTAATTTTTTTTTACAGCAAACCAGCAAAGTGACTTACGAGAAAGTGTGTGTAGAGTGATCATTTCCGCGAAGATACAGCTTTTACAGGAAGTCACAGAGTTGGATATCAAAGGTGTGTGCGTTTATGTACCTGTACTCGTGCCTCGGTGAGTTTAGCTCTCTGAGCGAGCTCTTCTCTGGTGTAAATATCAGGGTAATGGGTGCGTTCGAAAGCTCTCTCCAGCTCCTCCAGCTGCTCGGCCGTGAACGTGGTCCGACTGCGCCGCTGTTTCCTCTTTAATGGCAAACCCGGTTCTGAGTCCACATCTGAGCCCTCGTCTGAGTGGCTTGCTGTAAATAAAACATGAAAATGAGATTATTATTAAATAAAAATTCAGTCCAGAACTCTGTTACCATCTGTGAGAGATTTTCATTTGTTTCAGCAGAGCACAAACTTTAAATGAATAGTTCATGACTTGAATTTGGGACAGTTTCTTGCACAAAGCTATTGTGTGGCTTCAGAAGAGTTGGAATATAGTTCACAAGTCATACAGACAACGTTTTATGATACTTTTATGGTGCTTTTGACAGCTTCAGTCCTCAGTGACATTCATTGTATAAAAATTCTTCAAAAAATTGTATTCCACGGACTAAATAAAGTAGCATATTTAAAAAACAAAAATAAATAAAATAAAATAAAATAAAATTATATATATATATATATATATATATATATATATTAATGTAAAAACAAATTAAATAAAAATTTAAATAATAAATAAATACAGATACTACTAAATAATAAATATATATAAATAATATAATAATAAATAATAAATAATACTAAAGCAAGTTATTTCATAAAACAACAACATTAAAAAAGATCTAAAATAAATAAATCAATAAATAATATTAAAACTAATTAATTATTTCATTAAACAACTTAAAGATTTGAAATAAATAAAAAAGATGCTACTTCAATAAATTTATAAAACAAATTAAACAGACTTTTGAATGTTTAAATAAAATAAATAAATAATAAATTAATTAATAAAAAAATACAAATACTATAAAATAAAAAATAAAATACTAAAGCAAATTAAATAAATTTAAAACAAATTAATACATAAGTAATACTAAAGCAAATTATTTCATAAAATAAGGATGCAAAGTAAATAAATAAAATAAAGATTTAAAATGAATAAATAATACTAAAATTAATTAAATTCATAAAACAAAGACTTTTGAATGTTTAAATAAATATTTTAAAATAAAATAAAAATACTAAAGCAAATTAAATAAATTCATAAAACAAATTAAATAAGAACTTTACATTAATAAATAAATAAATAATACTAAAACAACTTAAAGATGTAAAATAAATAAAATAAAGATTTAAAATAAATAAACAAAATACAATAAGCTAATTAATTAAAGCTAACTGAATTAAATTCATAAAACAAATTAAACAAAGACTTTTGAATGTATGAATAGATAGGTAGATAGGTTCCTTTAAACTGTTAGAAATGGTTTTTAAACAGCAATGCTGTGGAAATTATTCTGGGCTCCATGACTCAATGTACAAGCGACGCAAATTCTACATACTGAATATACAAATATACAAAATGTAACCAAATATTCATGTTACAATAAAGTATGACTTGTCTAAATAATTCTAATAACTATATGCAAAATAAAATCTGAGAAATGATGTTTAAAACTTTAATCTTGCTATATTTGGCCAAATGAATTGACCACAATATTGTTAGAAGGCCAGTATGTCTAACACTTGCTCTCAACCCAGCGCTCTGTGTTTACACACAAACACACACATCAGCACTCGCTCATATGCAGGTATTATTTGTGGTGAAGTTGGAGCGGGTGAGAGGTTCTTTCGTAGCTAATTCAGCAGAAGAGAATGTTAGTGTGAGTGGACTAAAGCTCAGGGAATCTGTACCCAGAGGAGGGGGGCCCTATCAAATGATTAGGCTCCTCAAACTAGCGTGACAGCCAGCTATTGTCCAGTAATACGCCTCGAAAGCCCCCATCCAGAACTCGCCAACGCCACATCTGCTTCGTCTGACACTAGCCATCTCCTTTCTCTTGTTCGCTCTCTCTTCGATTTTCACCCCCATATGGTTGAAAACACAAAACGTAAAAAGACGCCCGACTTCGCCAAGCGAAACCGCATCCAAAGATTCATGTGATCAAAACTGTCTATTAAATTTACTTTTCAGATGCTTCCAATTTCTTCCAAACAAATATGCAGGTGTACTTCTCCTGCAGAGAAAGAGTGCAAACAAGAGAAAAGTGAGGAAGAAAGAGAGGTTTTGCGGTTTAATTAAAAGTGAAGAATCACGCGAAGCAAACTCTTCGTTCTCCACCCTGGAGCCACACAGGAAATGCTGCTGCCCGGTGCCATCGTGTATCTCACGAGGGAGGGATGACTGTCCTTCACCACTTTTCCACTCTCTAACGCTACAGAAAAGTCTCTTTTCATGCCATTTTCCCCAGAAGTCTGGACTATTTCAGTAGACAGCACCTGGAATGAACAGGCAGTTACTGAGGAAATGGCATCCATCATTTTCTTCATAAAGAAAGCCCTCAGAGAACTCACTCGCAAATTAAAGTAAGCACATAAAAACATGTTATTATCCCAAAACTAACATCCAGAAATCAAACCGTCAAATCAAATCCGGCAAGAAAAAGAGAAGGCACGAGAGTTTCCAAATCGTTTTATGAATTGGGTACAAGTAAAACATCTCACTTTTCGTTTTTTTCTTCTCATAATTCCCTTGAGCTTCTGTCATTATGGTGGCAAAAAAGTAATAAAATATTACAAATAAAATAGAATAAAATTTAAAAATAAGTAAATCAAATTTAAAAATAGAAAATAAGTAAAAAAGTCAGAGTTCCTATCATGTCACTGCAAAAGTCAAATGATACAAATAAAATAAAATAAAAGCAAATAAAATAAAAAGTAATAAAAACATAAATAGGTTAATAAAAGAGGGGTTTTATCATTAAATTAATTAATTAAAATAAATCAGCCTTAAGTTTCCTTAAGTTTCTATTAATACAACTGCAAAAGTCAAATAATACAAATAAAATACAATAAAATATTAAAAAAAATAAAATATAAAAACAAATAATGTAAAAATAAATTAAATATAATATAAAGAACAATTAAATAAAAAAAACCCTCATGTATCATTTAGCTGCAAAAAAGCCAAACATAAAATAAAATAAAATAATAAAATAAAAAGTCAGTCTTTCCCATAACTGCTTGTAGTTTCTATCATTACTGCTGCAAAAAGGTCAAATAAAATATAAAAAAATAATAGGAAATAAAAAAAAGTAAATAAAAAAAAAACAGTCTTCCCATAATTTTCCTTTTTTTATCATTACCACTGTTAAAAAGTCAAATAATACAAATAAAATAAAATAAAATAAAAGTAAATTAAAATATTAAACATATATGTAAAAATAACTTTAATAATATAAAAAAAAAACAAATAAATAAATAAATATTTAAAAAAATCTCATGTATCATTTGTCTGTAAAAAGCCAAACATAAAATAAATTAAATTAAATGAAAAGTAGATAAAATTAAACAAAAATAAGTATATAAGTAAGTCATTTTTTCCCATATCTGTTCATGGTTTCTGTCATTACTGCTGCAAAAAAGTCAAATAAAATATAAAAAATAAAATAGAATAAAATTTAAAAAAAAAACTAAATAAAAAGTCAGTGCCATATGTTTCCTGTTTTTATCATTACCACTGCTAAAAAGTTAAATAATACAAATAAAATAAAATAAAGGTTAACAAAAAATATAAAAACAAATAATGTAAAAACAGCTTAAATAATATAGAAAACAAGTGAATAAATAAATAAATTAAAAAAACCCTGTAATTTGCTGCAAAAAAGCCAAACATAAAATAAGATAAGATAAGATAATAAAATAAGTCTTCCATAACTGCTTGTAGTTTCTATCATTACTGCTCCAAAAAAGTCAAACGCTACAGACTGTAATCTGTAAATGACACTGTTGCATTTGGCTCTTTCTCTCTCTCTCGCGCTCCCTTTCTCTCTCACTCCATCTCTTTTGGGGAGTTATTTGGCAGTCTTTTGTTGGCCTGTTTAGTGAGAATGGTGACTGAGCTCTTTGGAGTCTGATTTCCACGCTCCATCTGTAGGTTCCATGAGCTCGGTCCGGGCAGCATTGAGGCCCCTGTCACCTGCCTGGCAGGGGGCGGGGGGGAGGTGGGCACAATGAGGGCTGGACGCAGGGCAATGGGGGCTCCGCAGGGGAACAGCGGGGGGCCGCCCCCGAACCCTTCCTCCTCCGCGGCCAGGGGGTTACAGAGGTGGAGGTGGAGGGGGGTGACGGGCAAAGAGCGATATGAAGAGAAAAAAAAAAAGAAGAAGAGGGGGCAGATCGCTCAATGGCACCTGGGGGACTAGTTTAGTGACTAGTGAGGGGTGTGTGGGAATAGCGATTCTAGTTTAGGATGATTGTCAGTCCCGGTCTCGTCCATCATGTGCATTTACAGCATTGACGTACGCTAAACAGGCACTTCTCTTTTAAATTTATCATTACGTGATTTTCCTGGGATTTCACTGACATGGGATGCCAACAAACAGCATTACACTGGACTACAGATTAGTTTAACATCATGAACCAGATTTACCCAGAGAATCAGATCAACACAGACAGAAATTGCTCCCATATTTCCCATAAAAAATCAGGATTTTAATATCTTAAATATATCAAAGCGCTAAAAAACTGGGGGGAAAGCATGTCAGAGAAAGAAATTTCCATAAATAATCAAAAAGCTAAAGTCTTAGGGAAAGCAATAAATGTAAAAATAAATAAATGAATGAATAAATAAAAAATAAATATAGTTAGGAATTGGGAATTGTGTGAAAACACTTTTCTAATGATTGAAAATGTCACTGAGAAGTTTTGAATTCTGAATGAGAATTTGAAAGCCTAAAAATGCATAGAATTTTCCAAAAATAACCAAAAACTTCAAATGTCCAATAAAGAAATCAGAAAAAAGTAATAAAATAAAATAATGTGTATATATATAATAAAAAAAACAGCCTGGAATTGTGTGAAAAGAGTCTTCAGTCAAGTTTTGAATTTTGAATTAAATTTTTGAAAAGCCTAAAAATGCATAGAATTATCCACAAATAACCAAGAAATTCAAATGTCCAATAGAGAGTTCAGTAAATTAAAAAAAAAAAAAAATCAGCCTGGAATTGTGTGAAACATAATTAAAGATAAATAAAAGCTGAAATGTCCAATAGAGAGATCAGTAAGTTAAAAAATATATATAGCCTGGAACTGTGCAAAAACACTTTTTCAATTATGTTTTAACTTCTGAATCAATCAGGGGTATTCTAGCAAAAAAACTGAAAACATGTCATAACGCTAAACGGCGAGACTGAGAGGCTCCCCAAAAGATTCGAAGAGTTGCTGTCCATCAGAATTTCAGCAGGACAGGAAACTCATACTGTGGCCACTTCCCACAGCATACCTGTCCCAATACACCACCAACCGCTTAACCCATCTATCTTCTCTCCCTCACTTTCATCTACTCTGCATCTCTTTGACATTTGACAGAGGTTTTGTCTTTCATCAGCAAAATTGTAATGAAAACAGA
Organism: Labeo rohita; assembly: GCF_022985175.1. Lineage (NCBI taxonomy): Eukaryota > Metazoa > Chordata > Actinopteri > Cypriniformes > Cyprinidae > Labeo > Labeo rohita. Next base: position 33,148,239 of record NC_066870.1, read on the forward strand.
CGACGGAAAGTCTAGTTACAATGAATGATATGATGCACCAAGAAAGCAGAATGACAATTAGGACTAAGGATGCAAGACAGGTAACGTGGACCACTTCATCTGCATAACACTAACAATCAAAATGAATTAACAAGTATGAAACAACAAAGGGGTGAAAACATTTGCTCTGACAAAATAAATGATTAAATGTTATAAAACCTGAAATTACTGTCATGATTTGGTTAAGCAAAGTGTGCAAAAATATGCAAAATGTAACTGAAGAGACAATCTACTTTCATATGTTGATTGAGGATCTGGATATGAGGGAATTCTACAACTGCAAATAGGTATAAAATTATATTTATTTATTAAATATAATTGAACACTGTAACACATTGGGTTTTATTGTATTCATTAAAATAAAGAAAATTAAATCTTTAATCAACTTCACAATATTTACATATAATAGTAAAAAGTCATTAATTTAGTAATTGTTTAAATATGCCATTAGCAGGAGGACGTGTTGCATTTTTGAAGCCTCTAACCACAGGAAGAGTCACCAGTGGGCCTATTGTTATTTAGTGAGCGTTAATTCACGATACCAGCGCATGGTGCCTCTCGCTCACACATCAGATTTATATTCCTCTCACACGCAGGACAAACCCCACAAACCTGCAGCCTGCCAGCTACACACAGCATTTATCAGTGCACTCCAGAAAAGAGAGAGAGAGAGAGAGAGAGAGAGAGAGAGAGAGAGAGAGAGAGAGAGATGAGCTCTCTGCTGAATGAACTCCATAGCATTTGGATGGACGTTAAAGGGGTTGTGGTGAATTCCAGGCATAATCACAGAGAAACAAGAGAAGGCTGAAAAACAGAAGCCAAAATGACGCAAAGCAAATGCAGCTTTGTGCAAAACTCAGAGAGAGAGTTTGTTGACTTTAAAATGATGAATTTGGAAAGCCAGAGGAAAGCTATTGCTCAAAGCTTGCTAATTTCATAGCTCAAAAGACTCGATTGAGCTCTCAGTAACGTTTCATCTAAATGGATACTCCACCCAAATATCAACATTCTGACATCATTTACTCGCCCTCATGTCATTACGAACTTACTTTCTTCTGCGGAACACGAAATAAGACATTTTGAAGAACGCTGGGAACCAAACAACATTGGAGCTCATTGATTTCCATGGACAAAATCTCCAAATATCTTCTTATATGTTCCACAGAAGAAATCCAAACAGGTGTGAAACAACCTGAGGGTGAGTAATGACAGCAGCTGAATTTTTTGCTTGGTATCTCATCAAATCTCAGCACATTCTGAGACGTTTAGGTCCCTTCTGCAAGATCACTTGAGAGTTAAACATCTGAGGACCTGGAACCTTCATTTGCAGAAGCCACTGAGATTCTAAAGAGATCCTTTGTGATTTTTCTTCAGGAAAGTCAGGTTGGCGACTCTAATGCAACACACACTTTGACACGCCAACAAAGCCGGCAAAACAAAGAGAGCAGATAAAGTGAAAGTAAACACAGGGATGTTTGGAGCGAGAGCACCAGAGTCCACAGACGACCATCTGGGCAGTTTATAGCTCCTGGTAGGGGAGAGTCTTCTCCTCCTCAGGGGCTGTTAAATGGTTGGGTAATTGAGCTCGTGACATGTGTTCCCCAAACAAAACAAAAGAGAGAAGAGACAAATGAAGCATTTATTTGCAGCGTGGAGGAGTGCTGGCCCTTTCAGCCCGCGCCCCAGCCAGCCACTGGTGAGTGAATTAAGGAGTATATAGAATCCCAGCAGATGTAGGGAGAAGAATGGTTAACGGAACGATCACGACTCCATCTGGGGTTGGCATTTTGTTAAGAGGGAGGAGCAGGGAGTCACTCAACTCGCTAAAGAGCCACGACCCCAGCAGCTGCCCCGAGAGAAACCAAGCGAGAGAGAAAAAGTGGTAGACGGAGAAAGAGGGAGACAAACGCATTCGAAAGATCATTTTTAACCTTGCAGGTGGACTAACATGCGATTTTGGACAGTATCTTCCTTAAGATACTCTCTGGACATGCCTAACTAACTGCTAAGTGAGATTAACCTCTTACCATGGTACTGAAATATAGTATTGGGGTATCAGGGGAAGAGCTTTCTCTTTGTGTGCTGCCTGTCTGGGTGCAAATGGTCTACATGCACACTCCAAAAGTAATAAAATATCTACATTAAAATGGCATTAAATTGCACAGATCATTGTTATGACAAGTCAATATGTGACCCTGCACCCCAAAACCAGCCATAAGGGTCCATTTTTTGAAATTGAGATTCATACATCATCTGAATAAATAATACAAAGCTGAATAAATAAGCTTTCCATTAATGTACGGTTTGTCAGGATAGGACAATATTTGGACGAGATACAACTATTTCAAAATCTGGAATCTGATCAACACATTGAGAAAATCACTTAAAGTTGTCCAAATGAAGTTCATAACAATGCATATTACTAATCAAAAATTAAGTTTTTATATATTTATTGTAGGAAATTTACAGAATATCTTCATGGAACATGATCTGTACTTAATTTCCTAATGTTTTTTGGCATAAAAGAAAAATTGATCATTTGCTACAAATATACCAGTGCTATTTATGACTGGTTTTGTGATCCAACACTACCGTTTGAAGTTAATACGTTTTATATTAATACATGTTAAAATAACTCTCATGCTCACCAAAGCTGCATTTATTTAATCAAAAATACAGTAAAAACACTCAAAATCTGAAATATTATTACAGTTAAAAAAATTTTTTGTTTTCTATTTTAACATAATTTAAACTGAAATTTATTTCTGTGATGCAAAGCTGAATTTTCAGCATCATTACTCCAGTCAAGTGTCACATGATCCTTCAGAAATCATTTTAATATGATGATTTGCTGATCAAGAAACATTTCTTATTATCAGTGTTGAAAACAGTTGTGCAATTTAATGTGTCCTTGCTGAATAAAAGTATTAATTTCATTAAAAAAAAATCGTACTGACCCAAAACAGTAGTGTAATATACACATATATAAAATAAATAATACAACGATCTGAATGCTGGTTTGAAATCAAAATTCAGGCTCTTAAAAGAGGCCACTGAGTTCATAACTGTCGTTCTGTGCATTAAAAAGAAATACGTTAAGATCCATTTTTAGAGACCGACACGAGGACCATAAAGGAGGGATGCTGAGGCATTATGGGTTCCCTGCATGCTTTGCTCATTATGATGCCTGAACAGTACAGAGGTGCCTGTTGCAGCATGGAATCGCTCCTAACAACGGGACAAAGCCAAAACGCAGCACCCACGCAGCGATCGCGCCGCGGGAACACACACCACATGCTCCTAAATATATGAGCGCTCATTACATTGACATCACATTATATTTATGTCGACTCGTGCTTTTGTTCCAAACATGCACATCGGGGGGAAAGCTAGGACTGGGACAGGTGGGTCACATGCTAAGCTGATAAAATACAAATCCATGATCCATAAGATGGTCAAAATACAGACTTTAACTCTTATTATTCAATAAAAAACACTATCTTTGATAGTTACTTCTAACCCTAAAGCACTAAACCTCACTACACTGCATTAGAAATAAAATGTACAGAAATAAAATTAAATTTAGAAATAAAATTAATTAAAATACGTTTGTTTAAAATAAAATAATAATATTTAAAAATATTTAATATTATATTTTCCTTCTCATATAAATTGATCTTGTTTTAGGGATTAAAAAAACAAATATACTGATTAGGACATTTCTTTTCCAAATTATGTTTCTAAATAATATATTTTTCAATGAAAAAAGAATAGCACTACATGCACTAAACAGCACATCTAAAGTTTATAAAACACCTGAAACTTATAATGCAACCATTCAAAATCAGTTCTCCTTTGTCTTCTTTAGTTTGAAAGCATTTATTGACCATCATAGAGAGTCTGTTACCTGTCACACTGAACAAACACATTATCTTAACCCGCACTTCCAACAGAGAGGGAGTTTGCACAGCCACTGACCCAGGACTCCCCCTTGACCCTGCCCAGCCACATCTTACCCTCTCTGGGGTACGAATAAAACTCTGACAGCCCTGTGCAAAGCCCTGCAGCTCTGACTCAGATACACACATACATTTGGAGTCAACAAGGACCTGGAAACCACACTAAGTAGGTAAAACATTTTGCATTTCATAAAACAGCAGGAAACACTGCACCACATTGTTAAAAGGGGGTTTTACAGCCTAATGCCAAAATAGTATTTTACATTTCATAACTACTTACTGTTTTCTTTAACCACCAAAATACCACTGAGTCAACTTCACCTCTTTCTTAATATGAATACAGTTTTTTGTTAAAGCTAAAGAAACACTGAAGAAGAAAAACACCGAAGAACGCTCATTTTTAAAGTTCAAAAGCTTTGAAGCATTAATGGTGAAACGTAAAACACAAAGTTCACAAACCTAAGCGTGTAATGGATAAAAAGCACTTAGTAAAGCATCTTTTAGATGTAGTATTGAAAAACGACAGCGTTTCCTTGCAGATTTTACTCAGCAAACAGGCGAAGACAACAGTTGGAAGGCGTTTGAAATTCCAATTGACTCCAACAGAAAGTCTTCTGTGAATTTTCCAAAACCAAATGAATTCTGTCTGAAACAAATCAGAAATTGCACGTTTGAGTTGGAAATGATGATTTCTACTCGTCTAAGTTACATGCAGCAGAGCAAGCGAGCTAACAATGGTCTACTGTAGAATCTGGGAGTCATGAGGCTGGAGTTCCAGTCACCAAAACCTCCAGAACAACTAGATAGACTACAGCTCCATCAAGCTTTCAGTCATGATTCTGCTGTAATTTCTTAGATTTCCACTCTCCATGCTCTCTCTCTCCCTCTCTCAGCAGCAGTTAAGAAGTGAAGTTCCTCAAGTTAAGTGATTGACAACGGCGTCTAGCTCTTCTCAATTAACTGCCTCATTGTGAGTCTTTATGGCAAGGCCCCTGAAACCCTCGACCTCTCCTTTCCCCTCCTTTTCATGGCTCCTTTGCCAGAGTTTCACTCACTCAAACACTTGCAAGAAAACAGAGCGCTCTATTCGGCGAGGAGCCCCTATTCTCATTGACCTTCTATTGCTCACTTTTTCTTTTGGACACTTCAAACCGTCTTTGAGAAGAGAGGAGTGGAAGAGGAGTCCATCAGTCGCTAGGGGCTGGTCCGGGTTTGACCCCGCACCCCCCACTTCAAAGATGGTTTGCATTCATTAATTGTTCTTTGAATTAATATTTGAGGATCACAATGCTGGTGCCAGCGTATAAAGCCGACCTAATGAAGCATACAAGCGGCATTCACTTGGAGATAAGCTCGGTGCGACCGCGTGCATGCGTGTTTTCTTCCTTTGCGTGCCACTTTGAAATCGAATGGAATGACATCATGTGGAAATGATGCACGGCCTGGGCCGTTTCTGAGAACGCTGCGCAAACGCGACAACGACGGCGCCACACAATGGTTTTCGCCAAAAGTCGTTTAATCTATTACGGCCTAAAAACCTTGACTGATGTTCGGATAACTCGCACGATCCGTAACCTTGATAAACTAAAAAGAAAGGACGTAGATTGTTAGGTTTCGAGGAACAGCTGAATAAAAGGCAGATGATTGCTCATCTCTATTCCCTCAGGGCTCCGGAATCATGACTGAGGAACATTCCAGCAGAGAGAAGAGCCCTTGTTTATTGATCAGAGAGACAGACCTCATAAACTGTATAAAACTAGACCCCCATGAGTCATATATGGCTATAGCTGTGGTCTAATTTTGGATGAATGCATCTGGCTTTACTGCTCAGAGTACATTTGTGGTCGCAGAAGAAAATAAATCGTCCCAAAAATATCTGTTTATTATTGTGCGACACAGCTGTCTGTATTTGCGGCGCATCTTTTGCTCTCCCTTTCCCCCGTTTTCTATTGAGCAAGCATCCAGTCAGCAAAGCAGGCAAAAGCCCTATTTTATTTACACAAACAAAGTCCTCCTTACTCTCTCGGACAAAGGCAGCTGAATCTTTCATGTGTTGTCATTGCTTGATTCTCTCTGTCCTCCTGGCTATTGGCCTGCTGGGAGACAATGAGCCCAGGAGAAAAGCAGCAGATTGTTGGAATGCAGCTCAATGAAACTAATTATTACATGTTGACTGCGTTCACCATGGCACGTCTGAAAGCACTAAGCTCATTCAATTGGCCTCCACGGGACTCCCTTTCAAAAAAACTTGATCCCTTTGACTGTTTGTATTTCTGAGTTTTCTTTTTCGCCTGCCGTGAATGAGAATCTGTGAGAGAGGGGCCGTGGCTCTTTGATGACTTTAGTTACTTTTAATTAGCTAAATGAGGCTCGAGGATTGTCAGTTTTCCCAAAGTTAATGGTATAGGAAAAAGGAGGGGATGCGCTCAGGCAAACACACCATTGTGGGATAAGTTTTATCGATTCACTTAGAACGATTCGAGGCACTAGAAGGATCCTTGGCAGTTCTTAAAACTTAAAAAAAAAGTTTTAGCTTTCAATTCATCGGTTTAAGTCAGTTTAAGTTGTTTTTTATATAAACATTGTCTAATAACGTTATATCAAAAAATTGGATTTGTGCAAAAATATGTGTTATATACATTAATTTACACCAACAAAAATCACTTTTTATCACTTTTAACAGGAGTACAAACAACATCTACATTTTTTAAATAATTTAAAAACTTGTAACAAATCTAAACAATTTTCGAGAAACATCTTTTTGAGGTGTTTGCTCAGTCCGGTATTAGTAAGCAATGGTCCTCTACACTAGCTTTTCCCAGACAAATAAATCTGAAGGGGCCTTTGCTTTGATCTCAAGCCTTTAAGGGGCCCAACAATAGGTTTTGAAGGAGCAGGGGCCCAGAGCCAACACACCCCTCTTACCCGACAACTATAGACTCAGCAAACACGTACTTAATCAATATTTGGCTAGAGAACACCCTCTTGATTCTGAAAACACCCTTTTGAGATTTTAACTGAGCACCGAATAGGAAAAAACAACAACTCCCACAAGCAGGGAGGAGAGAGTGAAATACAGCCAGCGCAGAATCAGCCCACTGCAAACAAACGGACGAGAGTGAATGGAGAGAGGAGAAGTTTACAGTGTGTCAATGGAGATCAGGACTCATTGAGTTTTATGATGTAGACACATCTACATGTGAATAAAAGCCAGAGGTGATTGATCCTTCTAGGAAAACAAAAACATTAACCGGGCTTTGAAAAGGCTGTTTTCCTTTCTCCTTGCGCTTCCTTTCTTTCATTCACTGTTTTGTTCTTTCTTTCTTTTTTCAATGCAGATATAGACATCTAAGTATCTCTGTTGCAAGTCCAGGTTTAAATGTACGCAAATACAAACCACCTAATGCTTCAGCCTTAAAAAAAAAAAAGAGATGGAAAATATTTGGGCGACACTGTTAAAAAAAAGAACTCTTTAATAAGTTATAATAATTTGTTTCAGTCCGTTGGACTCACAATTTCGGTCAAGAAAATAAAAAATATTTTCATAGTGTAATGAACTTAACACTATAAATTATAACTTATCCTGTTGATGTCAAAGTGGGCCAATAATCTGGTTTCAAATTATCCTTCAGGAATAACTATAAACTTCATTTTCATTAAATGAAAAATAAGCCACAATGAATTGTCTCAATATGTGCTAGTAGTAAAACTCCTTTGTTTACCTAATTTGTTTGCACTTACTTAAAAACTCATTCAAGATTATCATCACAACAAATAACCAACAATGGCAGCAAAACAGCACTACAAGAGTCAAATAGCAGAACATATTGTAACACTATAATGCAATCAGCCTGTAATGCATGTTAGGAGCTTGCAACAAACCCTGGACAAAATATCAAGATTGCTCAATATGAATCTGTGATTTAAAAAGTCCCATATTCCTGATAGAATGCCATGCTGAAGTTCATGTAAGTCAAAAAAGTAAGCTGCACAACAAAGCAGAACACATGTATATGGAGTGAATGTTGTTTAATATATATTTAGAAGTTTAAAAGCAAATAGAAATCGATTTAGAGCTACTCTACAATATGGAGCTTAACTAATGACAACTCAAAGTTTTTTGTTTGTTTGTTTAACGCAACAAGCTTTTTGCAATGTTGTGCGTTTCAAAAGTTCATATCAATCAGCCATCTCCAAACAACAACATATCGACAGTCGTTTGTTAAACTAATTACCAACTGATCTGTATTCGCGATGGCGGTGCTGGAAAAGAGAGAAGGAAAAGGGCAGTGAGGAATGAATGCGCGCCCCGGGCGGAGAGGAAGGGGGCGGGTTTTTGTCCTGAGATGAAAGTGGGGACGAATAAAGGGCTCGATTTAATCTACTAGAAAAGGTTTTCATTGCAATGACTGAGTATAATGTGCGCCAATTGTAGCGCGGCCCATGACGCGGGGTGATCCGGCTAGCGCGCTCACGGCTCAGAGTTTCTCTCTCCACTTGACATCCAGAACAAACTCCTCTGCGCAAGAATTTCAGGCCGGTGGGGGTTAGAAAAACGCGCTGCCTGTATCAATTTCCAAGTTAATACATACAATTTCTTCTGCGACTGGGGAAATGGGTATTGCCTCGAGGCTATCCGCTGTGTGGATGTTAAAGATTTTCCTGATATTTTGACACGTTGTTTTGACATGTGGATGTCACTAATTAAATTTCGCTGAAAAATTCACTTATTTCATTCGCTAACTAGGCCTATCTAACTTATGAATTATTTAGCGATTTAAGCGGCGTAATCATCTCTCGCGATACTAATATTAGCAATGTTAACCATGTTAACATAATGCTTATAAACAAGCAAAAATTAAACAACAAAAAATTATAAAACACCTGTGATTTGTACATTTTTAACAGTGATCCGAGAGTAGGCGACTTTCGCGGTATTCGCGCTAGAGCGGGAAACTGTTGCTGTGGTTACCGCCACAGGTAAACGAGTCTCTAGTGAGCTAGCATAGCGACTGAAACGTTTAAACGGTATATGCAAAAAAAAAAAAAAAAAAAAAGAGAGACATCAAGTTTTATGTTTTGATTTTCTTTTGAAAGGTTCGTAATTATGAATAATGTTAACGAAAATGTACGCTATAATGCATTTTTATATTTATTTATTAAAAATCCAAAAAGTAGGCATATTATGCGTTTTACGTGAAATCATCAATCAAGCAATTTCATTAATCCAAATATTTAAATGAGAATCTTTATTTCTAATGGTCTCGATGTGAAAATTAATATATACTCTAATCAACAGGTGTTAATTTTTTGCTTCAAACGTAATCATTAAAACACCTTCAAATTAAATATTACCTCCAAGTGCTGTTAACGTCGTTTTGGGGGGCGAAAGGGAAAATTCCAAGACATGATCTACCTAAAAATGGACACATTATTCAGGCCTCGAAGTCTATAAAACACTTCTGAGCCGGGACTACGGTCATTCGTGAATAATTCATCTCTCATTGCCCGTCCATAACGTCCTCTCTGCGCCTTTTGTTCGACCGTTTTTTCTTCCTTTCTTTCCAAATTTTGAAAAGCTTGGAGTCTTTTGTCAGGACCAAGCTACTGCTAGGCCGAGCTTTGTCCTGGGGAAACTGAAGCGTGAGTCTCATGGACTCTTTCGCTTTTGTTTCCCAAGTTCATCCTCAAGTGTCCGATTGTGCACCGCAGGAGCGTCTTTTAGTGAACGCTATTCTTGGACAAATGTTTGATTTACTGATTCGGCCAGTTTCACTCCGGGAACGTCTCGTTTTAGGAGGTTAATCTCTGATGCTCCTCAATTCAGTTTCAATGAGTTTAAGGAAAGACACAAAAAACGCTAAAAAAAAATATATACTAAAGACAAGGTCCATTTTTCCCATCAATCTATTTAGCATTTGGTGGCAAAAGCCTCAAAGTGAAAAATTAAAAGCAAGATTCACTCGCTCGGAAAAATTAAGCGTAAATGTGCTTATGATATTCACGCAATTTCAAACATATACACTACTTTTTTTCAAATATTAAAAAAAACAGAACACAAGTTAGCATTCAATAATAATAAAATAATAATAATTTATTATTATTATTATTATTAAGTAGAAGAAAAAGAATACATTTATAACCTACACATAGGCTAGGCCTAAAAATGTTCTATCTGTAATAAAACTTTTGAAGATACCTGTAAACTCACTGTGCTTATCTCAATTCCGCGTAAAAAAAAAGAAGATAAAGCTCGTCAGAACTTACATCTGTCGCCAAGAATTCCGTCGATGCTGTGTTTGGCTCTTCTTTCGTTTTCCTCGATCTCCCTTTTTTCCACTTCATCATCATCCTCATCTTCATCTCCGTTTCCACCAAATTTACAGCGCAGCATGCGGCTGATGGAACTCACTGCGGACAGACATGGAAAGTGTCATCACAGAATTGCACTTGCTGAATGTTTAAACGATTGAAAATGTGCAGGTATAAAATTTCGAGGCATCTTATAGCTTATGACATAAAAAAGCCCACAAAAAATATAGCGTTACTTTAAATCCATCTGTTTATCCCCCAAGCAACAGGTGTGGGAAGCAACATCTTAAAAACATAAACTAAACTGCACAGATTGCCTGATAAAGTTCAGTACCTGAGGGCACGTTATTTCGATCGCAGATTCCATCTTTCAGAAGTTTATCCCGAATCTCCCAGCTGAACATCCCTGGATTCTCTCTCTTGTATTCTTCGATTTTCTTTTCCACATCGGGAGTTGTGCTCTGCTTTCATTACAATGGTAAAATAACTTGTTAAATTCTTATATCTTTATACATTTTTCTGTGAACTATTCAAATATCTATAAACAATTAAAACAAGACTGTACAGATTCGGTTCCAATTTAGTTACGAAATACTGAACAGTTAATTAATACTGGGTTACTATTACAGAATAGGGTGTTTATTTTATTGTTTGGGTTCAAAAGGTACATTTAACAAGGCAAAAAAGTCTTACATTTGCACTGCTCTTAAAAAAAAGGGCTTTACAGACTTTATTCTGTGATTCTTTAAAAAGCATCTGTCCATTGGTACTTTGGACACAAACGAACTGACCTGACGAATATAAGAACTTTTAGGATAATAAGAACAAGACAAAATTACTCTATACAGTGAAAACTGTTTATTGTGGAAATTATTTGCTGAGCATAAGGTGCAATAACATAGCCTGTATTGTGTACACTCATTAAAAACAAAACAAAACAAAAAAACAATGGACACAGCAACGAATAAATACCAACCATATGTTAGTCAAGTCAAACACCAAACTTTATTTGCAAAACTCCATATTTAAATGTAAAATTGGGATGAACTTTCTAATAAATTCTATAATACACTTCTGTCCTATAGCATGAAATGGCCTCGGTGATGTCCTACCTTGGGTTTGCTGCCACCAATAGCACCGGGCCGAATGGATCCGGTTTCCTGGTACCTGCATAGAATTTTGGACACGCATCCGTGCGACACCCGCAGCTGTCGGGAGATGACGCACGGCCGTATCCCGTGATGGGCCATCTCTACTATCTTGTGGCGGATGTGATTTGGCAGAGGGCGTCCGTTTATAAAGACTCCACCGAGCTGGTTCACTCGGCCCTGACCTAACGGCGTTGAGACTGCAGCAAGAAGAGGAAAAAGGTTGTGTCAATGCTAACAGTTTATACAACAATTTCCTTGTGCTAAACTGAAAATATATTTCGTAAAGAAAGAATTTATGTAAGTGTGCAGTTATATATTTCATTACAAAGTCTAACTTTCTAACTTGCATCACTAGAAGTTGTGCGTTTGCTTTAATGCTTCGTTAAAAGTGAAAATAAACCAAAAAAACATGACAGCTGTATGTTCTTCGCTTATAATACAAAAACAACTAACACAACAACAACAAAACTAATACTAAATAATAAACAATATATAAATACTATTACTAATACTAAAATCTAATAATTATAATTTGCAAAGATGTTAATTGTTGACAGAACAGTTTTTATATTATATATTTGTATATTTAAAAAGTGCATAAAAGCAGTCAAGTTTGTAAAATTTTATATATAAACTAACATATAAGCAAGAACAAAAGTTTTCTGTACAGAATGTTAGCTTAGCATTAAATGAGCTTCACTACATTAGACTACACAAAAGATTTCACGGTTAAAAAAAATACGTTCATCATTATGTTTTTTAGTTTTATTTTGTTTCAGCTTGAAATAGAAGAGTCATTCCATATGACTGGAAGCTGTTATTTTTCAAATCACAAAACAACAACCTAAAGTTTTCACTGTTAGTAAGCTAATTTTTTACATTATAATTTAAATATTGGTAATGTCACTTCTTTCTCCAATTAGAATATTGCCAAGCATCAGAAATCTGTCACATAAAGAATCAACTTTGTGAATAACATCTAAGGCTGTTCTGTCGTAACCACAGAAGCTAACACCTTACCCTCCAAGGAATAGCCTCCTCTCGGGTAGTTTTGGGGTGGCGTGGGGCGCATCATCCTGGAAATGCCCCCCGCTAATGCGGTCATATTTCCTCTACAAGAAAGAAACGGGTGCACGGAGCACTTGATAGAAAAAAACTGAAGTTATCCAAAGGAGAAGCGCTGATCGTCAAGTGTCAATGGATTGCTGAAGTATCACGTCTTCAGCTGAAAAAGAAAAGTCAACTTCAAAAGTCAAAACGTCGCTGCCAATCCTCGGAAGTTAATAACGGATATCCAAGTTTTCAAACGCTGTTTATCTCAACGCAGTTTGGAAGATAAAACTCTCAGAGCTTCGTTCAGTTGTTGTTGACACACTTGTTGTTGAGAATTGGAACGGTGATCAGTGGCGAAACATTTTATCAGTTGTTGAGTTGTTGGCTCCTTCTACCCATCGACGACTGTGATTGGTCAAGGAGGGAGGGTCTAAAGACTTGGGAAGGCCTTCTGATTGGTCCAAATCCTTCAACTTTCTTGTGCCGTGACCTCGGGAGTTCAAGGGGATGTGTCACCGATAAAACCCTCAGACATAACGGTGATGCTGAGAACAATCTGGAAGATAATACTGACGCGTTCTCCTAGTAATTGAAACCATTTCAGTTGGTTTGGAGACGTGGTTTTTGACTCTGTTCCCGGAAGCCCTTCAAAAGTAGACAGTCTGGATGTCTTGCTTATCAAATGCACATTATTAAACTCATAAATGGTTAATAGAGGCTCTAAGACCTGATATGGAAGTGTCAGATAAAAACGAGTTGGGAAGCTTCCAGGAACAAAGTTGGGAAACACTCCCGAGTTGCTTCATTTCGCTTTCAAAAGTCTTTTGGTATTGACCATGAATCCTCTGCAAAGCCTAAGTTTCAAGGAAAAACGCAAAAGCTGCACAGCACAGAGGTATTTATTGTATGCATGTGGACAGTAGAGTCTCTGCAGAATGAAAGGAGCAGCTTGCAGGGGTCTCAGCAGGGTATGACGCCGAGAGTGCCGTAAAAGCTGTCTGTGGAGACGAACACAATTGTGAAGAAGCGTTATTTATAACGCAAAGACATTCAATATAGTCATCCATCCCACTCATTCTCTTGCATTACTCCGCATTTTTCTCTCACACACACTCACTCTCTGCATCTCGCATTCAGATGCTCCTCCTCTGTTCCCCGCAGTCACTGAAGTTCCTTTTCTTTGCAGGAGCTCATTGAGAAACTCACGTCAGTCAAACGGCCCCCGTTCATTCAGAGAGAACCCTGATCAATCAAACAGAAAAAAACGATCACACTTTTCAACTGTTCAAACGGAAGAACACACTCTGAACATATAAAATGAGTTCTAAAAAATATACATTTGTTGCTAAAACAGACTGAAAAAGTCTGACACACACGAATCTAATCTCCATCAGGCTAATGTGACAAATACGCTGGCTGTCATTTTAGAGCTATCAAACCAGAGACGTCGACAGTTCAATCAAGGGGTAAAGTGGCCCTCTGGTCTTCTGGGATGTGGGCATTATCGCATTGCTGTGCTCACATGAGCATGTTTCGCGGCGGCGACGGATAAGCGCATGTTATTGCCGTCCACGGTCCCAGGTGCTCCATAAACGGATTAGCGCAGCGGCGTGGAGAGCGGAGCCCGCACGCCACAGGCCAGGCTGCCCTCAGAACAAGAGCTGCGCCACAGCCGCCCATCCTGACTTTAATTGACATCTGACCGCTTCTGCCGGATTGGCCTGAGGGACAAAACATCAAAAGTGATATTATTGCTATTATTGGACATTTCCCACGTGAGATTCATACCATTTCCACCTATCTATCTATCTATCTATCTATCTATCTATCGAAAACCCCATAAAATCCAGAAGACGATTATAATCACAATTTTTATATTCATATTGAAATAATATAATAATCATATATTTTTATTTTTGTATTATATTTAAGCATGTAATTGTTTTTACTAACAACATGAAAAAGAGCAATAAAACGTTTGCTGTTTGTCGCTGATTTAGCACTATGTGTAAACAGTATGCATTCATTTGTAAACTAAAAAATAAATGGGAAAACACCACAAAAATGACTCGCATCTTTGTTTTTCTTAATTGTCTAAACAAATGAGCCTCAGCAATAACAACAACAGCAAAAATAATAATTGCAATGTGTCATTTGTTAACATTAATGTATAAACTAACATGAACAAACAATGAACAATACTTTTATTATTACACTATTTATTAATCTTTGTTAATGTTAAAGATTAATAAATGCTGTAGTACTGTTCATTCTTAGTTCATGTTAACTAGTGTAGTTAACTAATGTTAACTAATGAATTGTAAAGTGTTTCCATTATTGTTATTACTGTTGTTTTCGTTGTTGCTATTATAGACTAGAGAACACGTAACCCCCATTTGGGAAATTACGTTAATTCAAGAAATGTGTACTAATAATATTTCACTATTTTTTTACAACTAGGTTTTAAGGTAAGTTCACTTAAGTCATGTAATAAAATGTAATAAATGGACAATCTCTGGGTTTTTTCCTGTTGTGTTGAGTCGTTTAACTAATGCCCTGAAATCTGTTTAAAGAAAAGACAACTGACGAAAAAGTTACCGCGGTTATAAGGCTATTAAATGCATGCACAAATATATAAGTGAAAAAGTAAAGGTGCTACCCTATATATATATATATATTTCTAAGTGACCAAACCCTTAAAACTATTTCGTTGATGCAGCCTGAAGTAGTCAGGTCGATTAAAAGTTATAAGTCATAATAATGACTTATTTAAAAGTTTCCGTAAAGCATATTCTCAGTTTCCTCACAAAATTATTTAGCATGTTTGTATTAACACAACCAGTTTTGCGCATAAGGTTGAGATTATCTTAGCGTGTGCTGAAAAAAAGTATTTGTATGGGTATTTTAAGACTCCAGTTTAAGTAAACCATCCTGATTACTTTTATGATTTTTTAAGTATTCGTGCCCATATTGGTAGGCCACTTTTGGCGTAACTGACCGCTTACTAATTGCTTCTTTGTATTGTGGCCTGGTTGCTAGTGCATTGTGTGTGTGTGTGTGTGTGTGTGTGTGTGTGTTAGAGTGAGAGAGAGAGAGAGGGAGGTGATGGATCTTATAGCATTGGCACAACGAACTTTAATTAATTTTTTGCATTGCATATCTCAGAAACTCCTGCTATGAACAAATGTTTCGGACGAACATGAGCTCTTTTCCCTCGCTTACAGTGCAATAAACACTATAATAATGTTTTCAGATTGAAGAATGTCTATTGCTCACAACAGGCTCGTGGTAACTCGATATGGTCATAAAGTGAGTGGGGATATATGCGGAATGGGGAGAGACTCAGTTTGATTATCTTTAAAGGGATACTGGATATCCGTGTCAAATCAATTTCGGAGTGAAAAATCCAAGTCAGAAATTTTCTACATCGGTGGAAGAAAAGACATCATAAATAAAGAGGCAAACGCCACACTGGAGAAACGTAAGCGCCCCTGGTTTAGTTTAGACTCTAAAACCAAATAACCCCGGGATGTGTTTCATAGAACTCTGGAAAAAATGCCATTATGATTAAACTCAAGAACAATGTTTCAGCTCTGAGGAGAGACTGACTGCGAAACGCACTGATAGATTGAGACAGAAGCGAAGTGACTGAAGAGATGGTTTGATGTTCACTCTCAGCAGTAGGTCATTTCTGCTCATAATTTATAACTTTAGAATTTATAACTCTCTTTCGTTTTCAAACTTCACATGTAAATGGGCCTCTGAAAAGGGTCACACAGGTTTTCTCAAAAATATTTGTAAATATAACTTTACACTGCTGCATTTTTTATATATATATATATATATATATAAAGTTTAAAGCTCTATTAATAATGTATTAAAAACTGAAGTAAAACCAAAGTTCCCTGCACTCTTTGCAGTGCCGCTTTTTAAAATCGAGCTGAAATTACAAACGTCATAACACATAATTATATTAAATGGGTAAAAGAAAAGACTGTAGAGTCACAAGGATACATAAAACCCACAGCTACAATTACAGCAGGCGGGTGAACAGTGTGATACTAATGTAAAACTCCCTTAAAATACAATTATTACGCGATTGAGAGAGTATGGATATGTTTTGATTTCATTTGTCGCTTCACTAAAACTATTTAAATGCAATGCAAAGTGATCAAAATAGTCGAAAACAGTTCACCTAACAATCCGCCCAAAAATACATATTTACATAAGGATTTTCTATACATTTTAATATAAAATCAACATCTTCAAAAGCCATTTTTGTGTAACAAATTATATATAAAATTACATGAAATAACAAACAATTATGGAAACAGTTCGAACTATGTATTTAACTCATGTAACATCCCACCTCACTGTCTAATGCCTAAGTAAATATTTACCGCTCGAGCTGCTGTGGGAAACACATCGCTCTTACAGTAAAGTGACAAACTACTCAATAATACTTCTCTTCACAATGGAGTCTTGCTGTTGTGATGACTTTATTTACTCCCCCGGCTCATTAGAATAACTATAAAGCGATGGTTGTTAGCAGTTTCCTTCTCATGTTAAACGCGTTTGCTCTGGAAGAGTTCAGCTCACAGCAACACTAACAAGAATTGCCAACAATTTTGGGATCAAATATCGGTTTGTTTGTTAGATTTAATTATTTATTTATTTTTTGATGCATTAATTTACTATTATTATTTTAGAGAGCTAAAATGCTCATTTAAGCATGTCACTACACTACAAGACTAAAAATAGTTCTTAAAGTAAACGGCCATATTCATTAATTAAAATAATAATAATAACAAATAACAACAACAGCATGGATATTGTTTAATTCAAATGTATTATTATTATTACAAATGAAATAAAATAATTAAAAAAAACATTAAACATAAAAAAACAAAAACATACATACCGGCTCTTTGTAGGCCTATCGATTTCTGACAGTTGAAAATGCCACCTATCTCACCTTTACCCCTTATCAGTATTTGCTAATGAGTTTAACAGTCTCGACTAATGTCACATTGAGCTACTGTAAGCCGTGAAGTGTTTGATGGTACTAATTAAATGGTGGTAATGAATGTAAGTATCTCAAGGCAATACAGTAGCGCTGAGATTCAAAGGAAATTAAGAATTTTGCATGACACAGGGTAAATAAAGTGACTCAGTAAGAGGCAGAAAGCCTTTGGAAATGAAGCGTTTGTAGTGAGGGCCGCGGGGCACGGTAATGTCTTTACATGATGGCAGGGGGACAGGGAGTTTATTGCCCCCGCGGTGAACCTTGGCCCCGGGGCCAGTGCTCCGGCATTATCGCTCTCAGGTGATCACGGCAACCAGTAGCGCTCGTCTCAACAGGTGGTAAGCCTGAGAGATATGAAGATTCAAGCGCTCTCAAAGGTGGTTTATGTGTAATATACTTCTGTCCACCAGAGGGCAAAAGTAATACAAGAAAAAGTGGACAAAAAGCATTTCACTGTATGAATGTCTTTGCAGTCAGTAACAAAACATCAAGTGGCAGTATGCTTTTATTGCCATGTATATATAATTTTTAGTCATTTTTATTTCGACATATGTATTCATTTGTTTATGCATTAAAGCACAATAATAAACTGAAGGCTTCAAGTTAATAAGAAAGGCCGCATACAAAAACGTTTATGGGTAAAAAGTTTATTTTTTATATTTCATTTTATACCAGTTAGCGTTTAAGTAACGTAACGTTCAAATACGGGTTTTTAATGGTTTTAGTTTTAATTAATTATAATAACATTGGTTCCAATGCATTGACATCATTAGTTATATTATGGGATGATTTTACTATTATTATAATTTTTAAGTCTTTAGTTCTTTATAACTTTCTCTCAACAACAAATTCAACATCAACAAAGAATGCAAAGTTAACCAATACCTACCTGAGATGAACAGCATACATTCATAAACACACACACGCATATATAAGTTTTTAGTAAAGAAGTGCACTGACAATAGCTGGTTATTACTATTATTTATTGCATGCATGCATGCAATAACTATGTTGAGTTAAGCGCCAGTGTTTTAGGATTTGTGAATGGAGATAATTAGCGACCTGTGTTTGATTTCAGCACCTCTGCTGTCGGACAGCTCCTGCGCGCTCAACACGGGAGATTCACACCTCCTGACTGCCACCCTACGATCACGTGACCGACAAGACCGCCAATATTTTTCTCTGCCTTTCCATTAATTTAATCAGAATATAGTCTTAAAAGTTCAACAGATGTATTCTATTCATTTTGTATTGTATTTAAAGTCAAACAGTGTAAATTTACAAGGAATTATAAGATCTAACAGTAACAATATACTAAACTATTATCTAACGCTGCCAACATACCCGAAAGCAGTTTTTTAGAACTCTTCGTTAACAGCACAGAAAAAGTCAACAACGCCACCTTGAGGTCTAAAAATGTAACAAGTATGTTGCCACTTTTTATACGATCTAAAATAAAACAAAACAAAATCAAATAAAATATTGTTATATATTTTTAAGCAGTCTCATCTGAAAATATATTACTCTGACATATTTTAAAATACATCAGCTATTGTTCTGTTTTAAGATGTAATGTTTTCTTCTAAGCTGCCTAAATATCTTAATTTAACTAAGGCCTAGTCCTGGCTTTAACTAAGCACCATCTCTGAAACCGGGCCATTGTGTATGTAATTTATTAAATGCAATTTATGCAACAATGTAAAAGTCTTTATTGTCATCAATTTAATACATTGTTCCTTTATAAAACTTTGATTTCTTGATTGACTTCAACTAAAACTATACAATGTCCTAGATCTTAATAAGATCTAAATAAATAAATAAACAAAAATCTTAGCTTTTCCCTTATTTGTATAACCTGTTGTTTGTGTGTGAGTGTGTGTTCTCAATCAGTTACAGGATAACTGGCCAATAAATGTTCATGTTAAGTCTTTACTTAACTTCCAAATGACATTCCAATGAAAAAAAGACTGTCTGAATACATTTGTTTTTTCCAGATCAAAATATTCCAGTCAACATTCCCCTCTATTGGACAAAGGCATAAATGCATCAGTTTAGTGTCTTGATATCTGGATCATATTAGATTGTGAATCTCTGTGTCCTGTGCTTTACCCCTGCAACGCTCCTTCGCAAGGGCAGAAAAAGGCGTTGTTTGGGACAAACTGTGTTTTATAGAAAGCCTCAGGCTTAGATGATCTCTCACTGCAAACATCTTACACACCCCTAAACAATGCTTGTCTTTTCACATCTAGATATATTCCTGACACACATCACAGTTAATAGTAAACCTAACTGAGGCTACTGTGCCATACAACTTTGCCAGAGGTTAAAAGATCATTCTCAGACTGGAACTATAGCTTCAATATGATACAGAACAAAATGCATGTCAAGTTCTTGTTCCTCTGCCAGCAAATTTGACATGCATATTACAAAAACAAGAGTTGTGATCTTTACTGAACATGCTGTCAGCTGGGTTTCTACATACAAACACACACTCACACACACACACATACAGAGTCCATTAAGAAGCTATTGAGATTTTCACAAGGTCAACGTGAGGAGAGCAGTTCCTGTCAATATCACAAGTTGTGGTGTGTTTTTCAACTGTCTAATGGATTTTATTGATTTAGGCTCAACTTTTGCATGGGGATGTAGAGCACTTAGGCATGAAATCAGTTTTTAGTGATAATGCATTCAAGTAATTTCCGCATCAACCATTAGTCTGTTTTAAAGGGATAGTTCACACAAAAATGAAAATTTTGTCATCATTTAATCGTACATGTTTTTCCAAACCTGTATGGCTTGATTTGACTTCACTTGTTGAGAAAACAAAAGAACATAATTTGTAAAATGTTGGAGACCAAATAGTTTTGCTTCCCATTTTGAAGAAAGTTGTTAACCAGACAGTGTTGGTTTCCACTGATTTCCATTTTGAAGAACATTGGTAACCAAAGTGTTGATTCCCATTGACTTACTACTTTGAAGTTTGTTGGTAACCAAACAGTGTCGGTTCTCACTGACGTCTATTTTAAAGAAAGTTGGTAAACAAAGTGCCGATTCCTAGTGACTACCACTTTGAAGTATGTTGGTAACCAAACATTTTCAGTTCTCATTGACTTTAATTTTAAAGATAGTTGGTAACCAAACAGTGTCGGTTCCCACTGACTTCTATTTAGAAGAACGTTGGTAACCAAACAGTGTCAGTTCCCACTGACGTCTATTTTAAAGAAAGTTGGTAAACAAAGTGCCGATTCCTAGTGACTACCACTTTGAAGTATGTTGGTAACCAAACATTTTCAGTTCTCACTGACTTTAGTTTTGAAAACGTTGGTAAACACTTTCAGTCCCCGTTGACGTCTATTTTGAAGAAAGCTGGTAACCAAAGTGACGATTCCCACTTTTAGTTCTCATTGACTTCAAAAATGAAGAAAATCTGGTAAGAAAGTTGGTAACCAAATAGTGTTGGTTTCCACTGACCTCCAGCTTGAAGTATGTTGGTAACCAAACAGATCCCACTGACTTCCATTTTGAAGAAAGCCGATAACCAAACAGTACTGGTTTCCATTGATTTCCATTTTAAAGAAAGTTGGTAACCAAACAGTGTCAGTCCCTATTGACTTCTATTTTGAAGAAAGTTGGTAACAGTGTTGCTTTCCATTGACCTCCAGCTTGAAGTATGTTGGTAACCAAACAGATTTAGTTCCCACTGACTTCCATTTTGAAGAAAGTTGGTAACGAAACACTTTCAGTTATCATTTGAATAAAGTTGGTAAATACTTCCAGTCCCCATTAACTTCCATTTTGAAGAAAGCTGATAACCAAACAGTACTGGTTCCCATTGATATCACTTTTAAAGAAGTTGGTAACCAAACAGTGTTGGTTTCCATTGACCTCCAGCTTGAAGTATGTTGGTAACCAAACAGATTTAGTTCCCACTGATTTCCATTTTGAAGAAAGTTGGTAACCAAAATGTCAGTCCTCAATGACTTCCATATAGAAGTTTCTTTGTAACCAAACACTTTCAGTTGTCATTGACTTCAATTTTAAAGGAAGATGGTAACCAAACACTTTCAGTCCCTATTGACTTCCATTTAGAAGAAAGCTGGTAACCAAACAGTATTGGTTCTCATTGATTTCCATTTTAAAGAAAGTTGGTAACCAAATAGTGTCCGTTCCCACTGACTTCTGTTTTGAAGAAATTTGGTAACCAAATATTTTTAGTCTCTACTGACTCCAATTTGGAAGAAAGCTGGTAACCAAACAGTACTGATTTACATTTTAAAGAAAATTGGCAACCAAAGTGTCCGTTGCCATTGACTTCTATTTTGAAGAAAGTTGGCAACAAAAGTGTTGATTCCCATTAACTTCCATTTCGAAGTTTATTGGTAACCAAACACTTTCAGTTTTTAATAATTTCAATTTTGAAGAAAGTTGGTAACCAAAATGTCGGTTCCCATTTACTTTCGTTTTGAAGTTTGCTTGAAACCAAACACTTTCAGTTCTCATTGACTTCAATTTTGAAGAAAGAAGGTAACCAAATACTTCCCGTATCTATTGACTTCCATTTTGAAGAAATCTGTTAACCAAACAGTATTGGTTCCCTCTGATTTCCATTTTAAAGAAAACTGGTAACCAGTGTCGGTTCTCATTGACCTCCAGCTTGAAGTATGTTGGTAACCAAACAGTTTTAGTTCCTACTTACTTTCATTTTGATAGATGGATGGATGGATGGACGGATGGGTAAATAACAGAATTTTATCCCCTTTAAGAACAGCATGTGCTTAACATTGAAAATAAAATAAAATAAAAGTTTTTCTTTGAACTGTACACATCAAAATGTACAAAGATGTTTAAGCAAGTAGCCACTTAGCAGAAGCTTTTCTTCAAAGCAGATCAGTACTATATAGATACAATCCCCATGGAGCATCCTGAGGTTAATTGACTTGCTCAAGGGCACAGTGTTGATGGCCCGTGACCAGCAACCATCCAGCTACAAGCCCAGAGAGTTGGCTGCAGTGCCACAACAACTGTTTCACTATGGCATATCCAGATAACAGTTGTTTTTATTGCATGGCAAACAAAACTGATGACAGCTCATGTAGGTTTCTATCATGTAAAGGAGGATACAATGCATTAGAAGTCAGCTTTAACATGTAAAGAGCCAAAACTTCAGGTGAAGGATCTGATGAGAAATTTGTGCTTCAAACAGAAAAATTCTTAAGGGAGAAAAACATGAATTAAAGAGATCGTTGTCATCAGCAAATAAGTTATCAAAAATCGCAGAAGTCACAGCAAAGGCTTTTATAATGTTACTAAAGACTTCTATTTCAAATAAATGCTGTTCTTTTGAACTTTTATTTATCAAAGAATCCTGAAAAAAAGAAATTTAGGTTTTCACAAAAATATTAAGCAGCACAACTGTTTTCAACACTGATAATGATATGAGATATGAGAATTTTTTTTTGAGCAGCAAATTAGCATATTAGAATGATTTCTGAGGATCATATGACAGTGAAGACTGGTGTAATGATGCTGAAAATTCAGCTTTGCGTCACAGCAATAAATTACATTTTAAAATATAATAAAATAGAAAACTATTTTTTGTTCAAATGAATGCGGCCTTACTAAGCATAAAAATCCTAAACTTTTAAACGGTAATATATGTATATATCAAAAGGCAAAAAATTAAAAAAAAAAAAAAAAAAAAAAGTAGATTTTAATATTATGTATACTCCCTGGGAATCAAACCCATAACCTTGGTGTTACTAGTTGATCAAATAAAAGTACTGTAAGTTTCACTGTAAGTGTCCTTTTAAATGCAAAAATAAATGTCCTGTCTATACATGTACAAACAGTTGTTTAGTCCAGCACAGATCACTGAATCAATCAAACATAACAGGCTATTCTCATGTATGCGCTAAACTAAACAAAACCATAAAACCCTTGGTAATGCCTCTGAATCTTTTACAAAAGCTAATGATCAACAATCCAGGCTTCAAAAGACATTGTCCCATGTCATCCGAGGGGAGTTTAATCAAACAAAGTGTGCTCCTTATGCGTGGACTTTCAGAGAAGGTCATCTACATATGCCAACACAAGCCATATCTGTTTTGGGATCATGTCGGTTGACCACAGCGGCCGCTCTCTCCTGGACGGCCCTCTTTTTGTGTTAATAGCCTGCCCGCCGCGGCCCTGAAAGAGATGCCGGAACAAAGCAGGTATTTGTTTCAAGAGAGTGTTGTTTTAGGAAGAGACTTAGAGGTCTCGAGTTAAAGTCACCCCCTTTCGAGGTCATGCAAAATCCTCCTCTCTCCTCGGCTCGGCCCGGCCATGAATACAGCCACTTCAGTGCCCTCGGAACAAAAGGGCAGGAAGAATGCAGGCGACTGGGGGAGCGGCGAACCCACTGGGAGGGATGGACAACATGCTGGCTCAGACTGGGAGGAGGGAGTTTGTTTCAGCCAGTCTGCCAGGCTTAGAGTTAAAGATTACCTTTGAAATTTGCACCCCTCCTCTCTCCCTATAACTCCGCTCCTCTCTCTCGCCATCGCTCAGACCTGCGGGCAGGCGTGGAGAGCAGTTAGATGAGTCCCGGAGAAGATCCTCTTTGATGACAGAGAAGGATCTTTTTGTTCTCTAATCCTTCTCTGGTCTTAAACATTTTAAGCCCAACTGGACCTCAAAGAGAGGCTGTGCTGAAGCTCGGGGTCTCAATGGAGCCATTCTTCCCCACCCGCTCGTCCCAAACGCTGAGGAATCTGCCCTCGTGCGTCTCAAACCGCTTGTTCGGTTACAAAGTTCACAGTTCCTCACAAGTTGGACGTCAGTACGCTTGACTTTCACTGCAGGTTACCTCAGACAATAAAGAACATGTTATTAAGGCAAAACACCACAGGTGAATAAGCTGAAATTTGAACAGATATCACCTCACCTCCCCTATTGATTAATCAAGACAATAGTTCTGTTTTACAATTTTTCTGAGATGTTTAAAATGCAAATGATGCATTCGGCGGGCTGGGTGATAAAACGATAAAGATAATTATCGTGTTACATGAATTTCCTCAATAAACTATAACAAGAGTTACCTCACTATAGAGGTCAAAAGTTTACATACACCTTGCAAAATCTGCAAAATGGTAATTATTTTAGGTTTTTCAGCATTTTTGTGTATTTGAACCCTTTCCAACAATGACTGTATGATTTTGAGATCCTTCTTTTCACACTGAGGACAACTGAGGAACTCATATGCAACTATTACAGAAGGTTCAAACACTCACTGATGCTTTAGAAGGAAAACGATGCATTAATAGCCGGGGGTGTAATACTGGACATTGTATGTATGCTGGACACTTGGCTGTTTTTCCTTTACTATCATTTACTATCCAAATAAAAATAAAATAAAATAAATTCATATCCAAAGACTATGTGAACAAGATTTTTAAGCATTCAAGCAGAAGTCTTAGAATAAAAGGTTTTTATCATCACATGCATAAATTCACTCATTGTGTCCAAACTTTTGCATATATCTGACTAAAATAAAAACATACATGCACAATCACTTTTGCCCATCACTAAAAGGATGTCTAATTATGTAAGAATATGCACATGACTAGCCATAATCACACAAACACAGCTTCAGGACACTAGTGGAGAACAGAAGGTTTGTTCCCTTGTGTCGCCCAGCCAATAATTGGCACATTTGACACACACATGACATGACACAAAAGATGAAAGAGTTTTTACAAAGATTTCATCTGCCCTCTGGCATCACACACACTGACCTTCTCACTCTATGACCTCGAAGAGAAAAATTATGCAATATATGTGTTGCACTCACTACTGTTCAGACATTTGGGGTCTTTAAGACTGAAAAGAAATTTAAAAGAAATTTATAAAATGGATCGTTCCGATCCTTGATTCTGATTGGTTGAGCCACATTTGAAGCTGTTGTAAATTACTCTACAAACATACACCTTTGTTTACTTTTGTGTGTTGCTTGGAAACCACTTTGTTGCAACCACTGTTCTTTACAACAGTGTACAACTGTTTCTGTGAAACTACATTGTTTGGTGGAAGAATACTGTTTTTATTTATATCGTTACACTTTATTTGCTCCGTTTTATTTTGTGAAACCATACTATGTATATAGAATAACAGATTTATAAAAGCAATAAGCCTTGTGAAGCCATGATTTACACTGAATTTCTAACAGCTAAGGGGGTTAACAAGACTTCTAAGACTGCATTTATTTGATCAAAAATACAAACATTAGAACAGAAATATTGGGAAATATGTTTTAACGATTTAAAATGACTGTTTTCCATTTTCATATATGTAAAAAATGTAATATATTCCTGTGACATAAAGCTGAATTTTCAGCATCATTACTCCAGTCTTCAGTGTCACATGATCCTTAACAAATCATTCAAATATGCTGATTTGCTGCTCAAGAAACATTTCTTATTATTATCAACGTAGAAAACACTTCATTATCTTAACATTTTAAAAAACGTTTCATATCTTTGCATGATTCTTTTTTTTTTTCAGCATTCTTTAATTACTAAAGAAAACCAGCATTATTAATGTCTTTGTCACTTTTGATCTATTTAATGCATACAACAGATCAATGTATAATTTACTATACATATGTATATATTTAATATACCTATATATATATATATATATATATATATTTTTTTTTTTTTTTTTTTTTTTTTTTTTTTTTTTTTTTTTTTCTTTTTCAAACTTTTTGCAGTCACAAATTTATTGAATCACCCTACTGGCTATCATATATAGTTGACAATCATATGGAGCCACAGGCAGACAAAATAAATGGCATGTACAAAGCTGACAGGTCACTTACATGTGTTCAGGCTTGAGTTTGTGTAAACAGACACCACTGAACATACGGAAAGAGCACTGAAGGTTAAGTGGCCATGAAAGGTGAAGTGGCTCAGAATAAACACACACACACCAACATACACACCTATAGTGTGTTCTATAGATTTTGTTGCTCTTAAATTAAACAAATCACAGCACATGATCACCTGCCTCTCTGTAGTTTGTGCTTCCTCTAGTCATTGTTCTAGTGCATAAGGCCATACAAATCAATTATAGCATAGAAAAAACGCATTAAAACTACATTTTCTGCTCTTCTTATGCATAAAACAAATACTTTTTCTGATCTTGCATGAATTCTGATCATAGAACAAGGCATATTTTAAGCTTACAATGCTTACTAAGCATTTACGTTTAAATATAATACTTTATTTTAATAAAAACATACCTGAAACAGCTTGAACAACATATACAAACGAAATACCAAACTTTGTCAAAAAACACGAACCTTAAGTACACACTTCCTTCATTTAACTGCAGTGATTGATTCAGTAACCGCTTTGAGTTCATTCAGTGAAGGATTATCGACTTACTCCAGTTAGTAACTACATTGTTCATTAGTCTTTCTGAACGATTAATTTACATTACTTGCTCATTAATCTGTCATAAAAATGAATCACTAATTAGAGCAGGTGAGTCCGACTACACTGTCTTGCTGTGCGTTTGTTTTTCTGCATAACTGGTGAAAACAACTCAACAGGCAGGCGTGTTTTCCTGCCATCATTTTCTTGTACATGGTAGTTTTATCTTCTTATATTTAAATCATAGCATACTGCAAACTCACTTTAACAACTGCAGTAAAATATACTACTATGGCTTTTGCACAGACGTGGTGTAGATTTATTATGTTTAGGTTAAGTAAACAATTATATATAAGCCTACCTCACAATTATTTCACAATATGCAGTAAATGTAGGTGAATAAATGTAAACAAACACACCTTTGGTTTGGGCATCATGCGCGCCAGCAGGTGCATTTCCTAACCACATGATTAGAAAGTGAGCGACCTCTACTGGCCTCAATCCATACATCCTACAGCAGTATGGCCTCCCATCTAAAAATTTGTCCAAATAATGGTGCTGTGTGCCACCTAGAGGACCAAATAAAGAGACAATACAATTATCTACTACTGTTAATACTTCACTAAAAATAAACACATACATACAAATAACTACAAATGATGACTCACATTTTTGGTCCAAAACAAGCTACATGTTGCTGCCATTTGTGATCTGGGTTGTATCCAAAACTATTTCACATTTGTGACCGTGGACAACAAAACCAGTCATAAGGGTCAATTTTTTCCTAATTGAGATTAATACATCATCTGAAGCTGAATAAATAATCTTTCCATTGATGTATTGTTTGTTAGGAAAGGGCAATATTTGGCCGAGATACAACTATTTGAAAATCTGGAATCTGAGGATGCAAAAAAGTTATTAAGTTTTGATATATTAACAGTAGGAATTTTACAAAATATCTTAATGGAACATGATCTTTACTTAGTATCCTAATGAGTTTTGGCATAAAACAAAAAAATCAATAATTTTGACCCATAAAATGTATTTTTGGCTATTGCTACAAATATACCCCACGACTTAACACTGGTTTTGTGGTCCAGGGTGACATTTCACAATTAATGTTGATCCTTAGCAAAATTACAAGAGAGTAAGGAAACTGGTTGATGAAGTAACACTGTTCAGCATACAAATGCCTTTTTGATTTCTCACATGAGGAATGTTTATGATTTTGTAATGTTATTTGACAGGGAGAGGACAGGGGCATCAAATGCCTTTTGTAAACATGAATCCGCACCTCTTTTATGGTAACAATGGAGACCAAAAGTCTGAGACCACACTGAAAATCTGTGATTTAAAACTAGAAATAAAGACAAAATATGGTTTAGAATTTTAAAACATGAACTAATGAAAATTATAACCACAAAAATGCAATATAAGATCAATATGCAATAGATCAGACTTTTTGACCCCATGCAAAATAAACATTTTAGTACATGTGTTTACTGTGTATTGTATACTGGCAATACTCCGAAATTTGTATAAAAGTTTTTATATGTAATTCAATTTTAATTTGTATTTTTTATTTTACATTTCTTATTTAATTCAGTGCTTGTTTCTGACACCCACAGCATCATAATTCCACACATATTTGTACACCTATAAACTGTATCCATATTTATTTGTCATCGACAGTATTGCTGTTTGTTTTTGCATAATTTGAAAAATAAAACTTTGACTATACTTCTGATTCTGCATGAGCATACAGTAGCTGACATGAAATCATTTTTATTGACATTACATATTTTGGTGCAATGTGCTATACACCATGTAATACCGTCTAATACTCATTATTATGACGGTTACTATGATTTCAAGGTAATCGAGACATGGTATATTTGCACTTCCACAAATGTAATTTTTCATACTAGTGCATGCTAATGCAGACACAAATTTCTTTTGTCGCTATATAATTTGCCAACTACTCTACTTCAAAAAGCAGTGCGCCGCCCGGGAATCGAACCCGGGTCGCAAGAATGGGAATCTTGCATGATACCACTACACCAGCGGCGCCTGTGTGAAAAAGGGGAAAATCCCACCCTTCCCAAGTTAGCCTGCATGAAACGTAATGAAATATCATTCCAAATCCTTGCACCTTCGTGCCATTATTTAGAATATTTTTTCTATTCACATAATATTTGAACCTGACATTCCCAGAACCGGAAACGTTAGTGACATCTCTTTTGTGAATGACTCATTCTTTTGAGCTACACCTTTCAATCGTGGATTGAACTGATTCACAAAATCTGGAAAATTCATTCACGAGTCGGACTGAATAAGCTCTCAAGTAAACACACTAACGTGTGTTTTCCATAAAAGGAAAATCGTCTCGTTAGGGCAAAGCGATATATTATTTAGCCATTATTATAATATTATAAATTAATATTAGTGAAACTTCATTAAAGGAACATTTAGAGCATGCCATGCAAGTGACGTAATGAAAAACCGAATCACTTTTTGAACCTGTTCTTTGAAATGAACCGTTCGAAAGAATCGATTCGCGGAAATGATTCAAACTTCTCTTCACTAGCTGCCTGCCAGCTGTTCGGGGCGCTGCAGCACTGCTCTCATCGAGTCAACAAAAGAATCAACGGCTCTATTCACTTTTACACATCACCTAAATTCAGCCGCTAAATTTACTTCACAAAGACTCGATGGGACGCAAAACACAAGTACATAAAACAAATATCAACGCCAATTCACTAATAAATCAATCAAATCGAAAATGACCGCTGGTAACCCGAGCGTGATGACACGACAGCCTTCAACACGCGCCACCCGGCGTCAGCCAATGGGAGCGCAAAGAAACCGGCCCTCTGTCATGACAACGCTTCCATCACTTCCGGGCTGAGAACGACGGCCGGCGCGAGTCAGCGACCGCAATATACACCGACCCAGAAAAAAACAACAGTCATCGCCGTGTATTTCTCCCGTCTAGGTCTTTTATAATACATTTTCAGCATTTTAAATGGGAGGCTGCGAGTCTGACTGAATCAGCGGCGTCAGCGTGGAAGAATAAGGTGAGTGTTTATTGTCTGTACGGCTAGTGTGGTGCAGTTGCGCGCCGAGAATGTTCATTTACATATTAAAAGCTCGCCTGCATATAGTAATCGTGCGTGTTATTGATACTCGGGTTTGAAGAGGGTGTGCATGCTCTGAACACCTCTCAACCGGAAGAATGTAGGATATGGATGGCATCGCATTCCTGTGTTGATACTGATCATCTCTCAGGCCTCTTCTTCTCCCAGCCTGCAATGACACATATACATGTATACATATACAAAATATTTTGTGCTTTTTAGCCATGATCATACACATATCGCATGCTCTATACACCTGCATGCACACTAAACACGTTAGCACACACGCAAACACGATCACACATCGACAAGCGTGACATTTACAGATTTCACATCCCATCAGATTCCTATGTGTGATGGAAAGGCAGACGAGCATATTTTATTAGGAAGATGTAAATGAGGTCACAGATGAGTGTGGTGGTGGCATGGGACTGCAGTTTGTTGTGGGTGATTGGGAAGATAGTGAGTTGACATGGTTTGAGATAATCCTGGTGGATTATGTGCTATTAGTTGAAGGCCAGCACTAAGAATAAGTATGCACAAATGCAGCGTGTTTGAATGGTGACCACGACTGGACTTGAACTTGAAATTGTTTGATAATGAGAAGGTTTTGTATAATAAGGCATATAGGATTTATATATGTATGCATGTCAATAGGAGTACTGAATTAAAACATACATGTTAGGGGTCGATAAATGTTTTTCAGGGCTGATGCCAATACTGATTATTACCGATAACCAATATTTTAAATCGATTCAATATATATATATATGCCTGGTGTAAAAATGTCAAAATTAAGATTAAAAACTATTTTTCATCCATATGCAAAGCATATTATGTCATAAACTTACTAATCATTGTCATTTCTTAATGAGTAACTTCCATGGTTTCTTGTAGGTATGTCAAATCTTTATTTTACTAAGTTTAAACATGCGTTTAATTGTGTTCTTCTGCGTCTTGACGTTCTAATGAAGTCCAAAACAAACTAGTGCTTAATAACAGCTCATAACCCACAATATTGCCACAATTTATAAGGATGCTTCAACCAGTAATGTAAATGCTACTGTTTAATATTAATATTAGTCAGTAAGTAAACACTGGTTGTCAAACTACTCAAATACACAGTGAAATGTTTATGAATGAAGGAATAAAGGAATAAAGGAATAGTTCATCCACAAATGTGATCCTGGACCACAAAACCACTCGTAAGGGTCGATTTTTGAGATAATAATTTTTGAGATAATATAAATAAGCTTTCCATTGATATATGGTTTGTTAGGATAGGATAATATTTGGCCAAGGTGCAACTATTTTAAAATCTGGAATCTGATGGTGCAAATAAATCAAAATATTGAGAACATCGCCTTTAAAGTTGTCCAAATTAAGTTCTTAGCAATGCATATTACTAAGTTGTGATATATTTACAGTAGGAAATTACAAAATATCTTCATGGAACATGATCTTTACTTAATATCCTAATGATTTTTGGCATAAAAGAAAAATAAATCATTTTCACCCATACAGTGTATTTGCTTTTGTGGTCCAGGGTCACAAATATGACAATTCTGTCATTTACTGACCCTGAACCCATACAATTTTGGCTAATTAAGATATTTTTAATGAAACCTAAGAGGTTTCTGTTCCTCAATGGAAAATCAAGGCATTAAAACTTAGAAAAAGGTTATAAAAGCATCATAAAATGAATCCATATGAACTGAGCAGTTTAATCCAAGTCTTGGGAAGAGATACAATTGCTTTGTATGATAAACAGATTGAATTTAGGCTTTTATTTACATCTAAACGATGATTGACACACATACATAGCACACATCGCATTTCATAAAAGCTCATTTTTCTGGCTCTCCTAAATTTTTAATACATGGACTATCAATAGAGGGAAAGAACACTCTCAGATTTAATTAAAAAATTTAAGTTGTGTGTTTGAATATTAAGTCTCAAGGATATGTAGCAAGACGAGGGTTTCATTTTTTGGTAAACTATCCCTTTAATGCTATAAATAGTCATAAGCAAGCTGCCCCATCTTTTACAGAGCGATCAGCGCTTTGAGGCATATTTAATGACATTTATTTCAAAAACACATTACAAGAAGGGAAAGATGCACCAAGCATGCTCACATACAGACATTTCAGTATTCTGTCTCTGGTTTAGTACGCAGTGATGGTTTATTCTCTGCCACCACTGCAAACATGATTTCCACACTTTAAATGCACCATAGATTTTGACACAGTCGTGTAGTATTGAGTGTTCAGCAGTTCTTAAGTGTGAATTGATTTGTGCCTTCCCTATGATTGTCCCAGTACAGGAGCGTATGACTAATGTCGTCTCTTCTCTCACCCTGAGCACGAGGTGATGAACCAGCCGAACAGGTCCGATCGCATCCACCTCTTCTAGTGGCGTATAATAGGGATTATGGAAAATGAATGATGGGCCTCTGATTAGATATCCTGGTAGGTGTGTCTAGAAAGACTCGCCTGTTCCTTCACTTCTGCAACCGCTGTCTGCGTTTTATGTGTGGGGGAGTTGGATCGAAAGAGGAAAGGGAAGAGAACACTTTCCCAAATTTTTGTTTTGTTTTTAGTTTGTCTCTCTTGTTAGTAGTCAGTCAAGCAAAACCTTTTTACCGGTTCTTCCTCTCCAAGTTAAGGATGA
The DNA here is from genome assembly GCF_022985175.1 of Labeo rohita. NCBI lineage: Eukaryota > Metazoa > Chordata > Actinopteri > Cypriniformes > Cyprinidae > Labeo > Labeo rohita. The sequence goes on from NC_066870.1 coordinate 33,181,002, forward strand.
AACATTTGTCACCGGGCTTTAGTGTGCTCAGTTATTCACACACAAACCATGTTGGTTCTTGTCTGTGCAAAACTCACAATCACAATGCTAGGGTGTTGAGTGGTCACCAGGGCGTTGCTATTTGGTTGCTTTGGTGTTCTGAGCAGTATTTGCACTTGTTTCTAGCATGTTCTGGCTGGTTAATGTTCCTCGGTCCATCATTCAATGCAAGTCAGTCAAATTTTGTTTCTTTCACCTGTTCAGTTATTACTATATTACTTAAGCAAGCATGACTAATTTAATTTTTAAAGCATTAAAGCATTAATGTTACAGATATTAATACAAGTGATCTAGCATTGTGCCCTTGAGCAACACACTCTTTCTTTCAGCTATGTGTTGTTGCAGTACAGGTAAGTTTGGATCAGGTTGCTTAGGACAGATGGTATTTGATATGCAAGTTTTACTGAAGATCTTCACCACTCTGACCGCTTCTCAGATGACAGATGATCTAATAACTAACTACTGTACCTCATTTAGATGCAATAGTCAGTCGCATTTAGATGCGTGTGTTATCAGTATTGGGCGTATTGGGGATGATTGCTCATTTGTTAATCATATTTTAATGGTAAACGTGGTTTGGCATCACCTGGTTATGCCTACCCAGCATTTTTGAATTGTAAATGCGGAGATATGGTACATATTATTGATGCATAAAAATACATATCAGAATTTCTAGATGTCTATAAGAGGTCATGTTGTCCACTGTCCAAATTTTTGGGATCTTTTTGGGAAAAAAATATGCCATATTCTACATGTTGCACCCATGTTTGTTTTTTAATGATAGTTTTGCTGTCTATACTAGATATGTCTGGTGCGGCAAGTCACAGCCTGACAAAGTGAAATCCCTTCCATTATAGTAAGCAATTATAATAATAAACAACTACAGCTAGAGGCTTTAAGTTAATAGACGCCCGTTTGCTATTTTTAACGTTCAGGAGGCTTTCTTCAGCCACTTTTGTTTAGAAATATTGTTTTTGTGAGTTGATAGATATGTTTTTGTTGTTGTTATTTTTATATATTTAACTACTGACTGATGAGTCATAGTGAAAATGTTATGTTTTGTTATATTTACGTTTTTGACCTACCAGGTAAAAATCATAATTTTGTCATTTCATAACAGTACTGGTCAAAAGTTTGGGGTCAGTAATGTTTTTAAAGAAATTCATACTTTTATTCAACAAGGACGCATTCAATTAGTGCTGGGCGATTAAATGTGATTAATAGCATCCAGAATAAAAATTTTGTTTATATTTGTGGGTGTATTGTGTTTATTTATTATGTATATATAAATACACACGCATACAGTATATATTTTGAAAATATTTTCACGTATAGGGCTGTCAAACAATTAATCGTGATTAATCGCATCCAAAATAAAAGTTTGAGTTTGCCTAATATGTGTGTGTGCTGTGTGTAATTATAATGTATATATATACCCACACAAATTAATGTATATATTTAAGAGAAATGTTATTTATGTACAACATATTTTTGTTTATATACAATATAAATTATATAAAAATTATAATACATATACTTAAATGTATACATGAGTGTGTTTGTATGTATATACATATACATAATAAGTAAATACTGTTTCTGTTCATCAATGAATAAAAAAAAAAAAGTAGCACAGTTATCATAAAAAATATTATAAACGTTTTATAAAATATTATAAAAGTGTTTTAGCATTGATAATAATAAGAAATGTTTCTCAAGGACCAAATCAGCCTATTAAAATGATTTCTGAAGGATAATATGACATTGAAGTCTGGAGTAATGATGCTGAAAATGCAGCTTTGCATCACAGGAATAAATTACATTTTAAAATGTTTTAAAATCAAAAGTTTTTAAACTTTAAATTGTAATATTTAACAATATTACTGTTTTTATTGTATTTTCGATTAAATAAATGCAACTCCTTTTTAAAAACACTTAAAAATATCTTCCTGATACTAAACGTTTAAGCAGTAGTGTATATAAAATCTTTTTAAATACATTTATTTCTGTTGGAAATTACGATTTTCCTTACTTTTTCATGATCGACAAACCTCATTCTGCATATTTCACACTGTTGTTTATCAGAATATGTGTTAATAAGCGAATAGGCCTTTGTCAAACTCTTCATATGTTAATGTGCTAATGATTTTGGCACAGCTGATTTCTGAACGACCTAATTTTTGCAGCTTAATTTCTATAAATGGTCTGCATAGACTAGAGAGAGTTGTGAACGCTAGAGTTATGTCTACATAATACACGTATCTCCAGCCTGCGACATTCCTCTGAACAGAAAAGATTTTGACGTCCATGTGCTAGTGGTCTCCAGGCGAATATGTCTGGGATTTCATGGGAGTCAGGGAATGTGCTATGTGTTATTGCTGCTCCATATTCAACCCTCTCACACAGCTCGAGGACAACGACTTTACCATATGATGTGTATCACTGCAACATTCTGCTTGCAATCCACAAGTAGTTTCAGAAGTCTGTTCCTCACATAGAAGAATGTTGATGAGTACATGTTGCAATATTGGGATTTCGAGGGTCTTTTAGAGATCCCCAAAAGTCATTTACTCACCATCATGTTGTTACAGACATAAAAGAACATAAAACAAGATATTTTGCTTTTCTTTTTTTTGTCCATACAATAGAAGTCAGTAGGCTCATATGTTGTTGGGTTCCCAACATTCTTCAAAATATCATTTTTTGTGCTCATTTTTGAAAAACCTTATAGGTGAATCTTGAGTAAATGTTCATTTTCAGGGTCTTATATGCTCTCTAGACATGCATACAGAGTCCACAACCCTATAATTGCCTCCAAACCTCTGTTGTGATGGAGCCCACGATTGAAGGAAAGAACGCATTTTTGCTGGGTAGATGAAATTTGAGAACATCTCTGTCCTGAGTTGTCTTTTTGACCTTCCTCTGAAGCATCAAAACCAAAGAAAAGCGGCTGCAGCTTGTATTTTTCCCAGCAGAAAATGGGAAAGAGGCTGTTTGCTGTTGTACAAGAGTCTTGTGTTCTTCCCATAGGGATTTTTTGCACTTGAGAATTATTGACCTATTTCGAATGTAATTTGTAATCATATAGGCCGCTGGTTTAGCAGGTCAATCTTTATTTTGGGATGTCAGAAATTGGTCAGATATCTTGGTTTGTATTTCATGTTCTGGATATGCTCGTCCGCCCCCCATTTCTGCCCCTCAACTCACACACACGCATTCATAAACACATCCTCCTCTTAAACAGAGCACTGTTTTAGTGTGAGCTTCATCCTTCCAGAGCGACAAAGCCTGTCTTGTTTGTCGTCTGAGCTCATGGCGTTCGCTGTCTGCCAGCCGCACAATGATCCTGTCAGAGCCGTGACATTGTGGTTAACACACATGCTTGTACGGGTGGCGTAAGTTTGAGTCTAGATAGCATAATTTCCAAAACTTGTTTAAAATTACTAATAAAAAACTACATTACCCATGATTCTGCAAAAACTTTTCCACCAATGAGGGAACTGAAACAAGCAAATCGTACTAGAGAACATCCACTGTGAATGGCTTTAACACTCTGCTTGTTGTTTCTCTACAGGGAAAGCTCATCCATATTCCTAAGAGGCTTTGCACCCCGTCAGAGCAGAAAACAAAAGTGGGAAAAGGAAATGGAATGGGAAGTTGCCCTCTTAGCAAGCAGGTTTGAGAAAAGGCAGTAATAAGGCCAACAAGTATCATCTATACCCATAAGCTCTTCAATAACACAGAAGAAGCCAGACCTTCAGAAGAAGAGGAATACTATCACGTAGTTGGAGGAAAGTAAAGAACGACACAAAGTGAGTGGAGGACAAAAAAGATAAAGCTAATGTTGTACTGAAGGCAGTAAATCACTAACTTCTTTTTCTTCTGATCTCTCGTTCCTCTCAGGATGAAGTTGAAGGAGGACATGTCTCCTCTCCTGCTGCAGGTCTTTCGATCGGTCGTCTGGGTTTATTCCGTCATCACATTCCTGCCCTGGTACCTGCTCTCCGGAGCCAGCAGGAACCAGGCTAAACGGGTCAAAGCGCGCTCAGTGAGTATGACAGTAGGATTATTAGGCCCAAAACATACATTCGTAACAGATTTATTAAAAAACTGGGCATGATGTACACTAACGTTCAAATGCTTTGGGTCAGTACAATTTTTTTTTTTAGTTTCTTATGTTCAACAAGACTGCATTTATTCGATCAAAAATAAAATAATATTGTCAAATATTAGGGCTGGGCAATAAAACAATAACGCGAATTATTGCACAACATGAATTTCCTCGATAAACAATAAGAGTTTGCTAAATGTTCGATATGTTTATGCAGCCAAGGCGGAACAAAAGAGCGCTAGTCAAAGCGTGCCACTCGGACCGTTTATCTTACTGCACCATTGAATTGTGTCAAAAATGTGGGTATTTGTGTCAAAGTTTATTATATTATTAATTTATACATGTATTAAATATATTAGAGGAGTAATGGAATATAATTACAATTTATAATTTTGTGATTAAGCTATAGCGTTTATGCATTTATACTAAATGTATTTAGACTACTTTTTTCATACAAATACCTAGGAAACATATTACATTTTTACCATGGTATTGAGGTACTATATTTGTGGTTTTAACTGTTATTATCATGATCTATGGATGATACTATGAAAAACCAATGGTTAATTAAAAAAAAATTTCAAACAGTCAGAATAATTAAATTTCACCATAAAAAATGAGGATGCTTCAATTTTCATAGATATTACTGGTTTTGATAATGAACATAAATTCACATCTGCATCGTAACTCAAGCTACTATTAAATGTGTATTTCTAAGAGACAGAAATGTTATATTATTATTAATATTAGCAGGTAACACAAACCTGTTTCTTAATTTGAAACAATATTACTCATTAAAACATGCAAAACTTCTTCTATTAAGATATTTATTTTAAGAAAAAATTATTGGAAAAAGTGTGACGAATTCCAAAAACATTAAGTGTTTGTCATGTTCTGATCATAAAGAATATTTTAAAGCCACATTTAATCGTCTGGTTTTACAGCTTTCACACTGTAGCAAAAATCTGCCTTTAAACTTAAAAGTAAAAAAAAAAAATAAAAAAAAATTGACATTTATTGTGATAATTATCGATTTCGACTGATATAAAAAAAATATCGTCATAATTTTTGCCCATATCACCCAGCCCTATGAAATATTATTAAAATGTAAAATAACTATTTTGTATTCTGAATTTTTTTTAAATATAATTTATTTCTGTAATGCAAAGCTGAATTTTCAGAATCATTACTCCAGTCTTCAGTGTCACATGATCCTTTAGAAATCAGTCTGATATGCTGATTGGCTGCTCAAGAAACATTTTTTTCTCATCAATGTTGAAAACAGTTGTGGCGCTTAATGTTTTTGTGGAAAGCTGATTTTCAGGATTCTTTGAATAGAAAATGTCTTGTAACATAAATTTTCTTAATGCAGTTGCTAAATATAGAAGTAATATTTTAATTGGAGAAAAAAAAAATCTAACTTTTGAATAGTAGTGTACTTCAACACATAATTATCGCAGAGATTATTGCAGTTTATCTTAGATTAACGGAAAGGATTTGAGTCACTTTCATTACTGATCAAAAACACTTAATGAAATTGCTGGTTAAAAAAATAAATAAAACAAATGATGAATCAGGCCACAAGTGGGTTTGGATTTTGTCATTTTTCCCCATCTTTCAACAGTGTTGACACACTTTGTTAATTTGTGCTTGTTGTACATGTCCTGATCTTTCCCCATGAACTCATTCTGATTTCCTATCCCATCAGGTAAGCGGGAATCCGGCAGGACCGTACCGGGCCGTGAACAGCCAGCAGAAGTTGGTGTCCTTGCTGCATGAGGGTGTGGATACTTTGGATAAAGTGTTTGAATACGCTGTAGTACACTTCCCTCAAAGAGACTGCCTCGGCACTAGAGAGCTGCTGAGCGAGGAAGATGAGATACAGCCTAACGGCAAGGTCTTTAAAAAGGTGAGACAGACACAAACACACACACACACACACATCGACTACTGTCACATACTCTCAAGGGCTTTGGAACTTTGTTTGCACTGCGAGTGATTGATTTTGGTTAATTGAACCCAGTCTGCAAATCTAATCAACTTATTCAAATTGCAATATATTCGCTTTAGTTGCTATGTTATGATGTAACCAATGTCAAAAGACAATGTCAGGAGACTTTCTTCTTAAAAGAGTAGGTAACTTTCAGAACAAAAATTTACAGATAATGTACTCCACCCGTTGTCATCTAAAATGTTTATATGTTTCGTACTTTAGTCGTAAAGAAATTACGTTTATTGAGGAAAGTATTTTAGGAATCATCTCCATATAGTGCACTTCTATGGTGCCCGTGAGTTGAAACGTCCAAAATGCAGTTTAAATTCAACTTCAAAGAAAAAAAAAATTATATTCTTTTTAACCTCAAATGCTCGTCTTGTCTAGCTCTGTGATGCACATGCGTACTCTGTGTAATCCGGGTCAATACAGTCAGGGTATGTGGAAAAACTCCCATTCCATTTTCTGCTCCAACTTCAAAATCGTCCTACATTGCTGTTTTATCTTTTTTGTTGTTGTTGTTGTTTTTTATAAAGGCCGTTTGACCTTCTGTGGATGTTTACTTTGTAGGATGGGAGTTTTTCAACATACCCTAACTATACTGACTTGGATTACACAGAGTACACAAAGACATGAACAAGACAAGCATTTGAGGTTAAAAAGTATGTAAATTTAAATTTTTTTTTTTGAATCCTCGGCTGGGATCATTTAGAGCCTTTTGAAACCGCATTTAAACTGCATTTTGGAAGTTCAAACTCGAGGGCACCATAGAAGTCCACTATATGGAGATCATTCCTGAAATGTTTTCCTCAAAAAACTTAATTTCTTTACGACTGAAGAAAGAAAGACACAAACATCTTGGATAACAATGGGATGAGAACATTATCTCTAAATTTTTGCTCTGGAAGTGAACTACTGCTAATGACAAAATAGCAAGCTGTCAGTATGGAAAACAGAGGAAGGAAAATTAAACAGTTTGCATTTGTTCATGTCGTGGCATTTTTGATGAGGTGCATAAGACGATTTCAAAAATTTCAAAACGTGTCCTAAATGTAAAAAAGATTTTTTAAATGTTTTTGCTAGCAAGGCTGCATTTTTTTGATCAAAATACTGTAAAATCAATAAGAATGAGTTTAAATAATAATCAGTTTAAAGTAGCTGTTTTCTATTTTAATATATTTCAAAATATAATTTATTTCTGTGATATTAAAGCTGAATTTTCAGCATCATTACTCCAGTCTTCAGTGTCACACAATCCTTCAGAAATCATTCTAATATGCTAAATTGCTGCACAAGAAACATTTTTTATCATTATCAGTGCTGGAAATGCTTGTGCTGCTTTTTTTTTTTTCTTCAAGATTCTTTCTTTTAAATTATAAATGTATTTACTGTCACTTTTGACCAATTTAATATGTCCTTAATGAATTAAAATAATAATTTATTATTATTAAAAAACAGTAGTGTATGCTTAAAAACAAATTTTTAGTGTTTACAAAGACCCTTTTTTAAACCCTCAAAAATGGTTTAAACATATATTTCTAAACACATACACTACCAGTCAAAAGTTTTTGAACCGTAAGATTTTTAATGTATTTTTTTAAGGAAATCTCTTTTGCTTACCAAGCCTGCATTTATTTGATCCAAAGTGCAGCAAAAACAGTAAAATGTAAAAATTTACAATTTACAATTTTAAAGTGTAATTTATTCCTGTGATTTCAAAGCTGATCATTACTCCAGTCTTTAGTGCCGTATGATCCTTCAAAAATCATTCTAATATTCTGATTTGCTGCTTAAAAACATTTATTATTATCATGTTGAAAACAGTATAATTTTTTTCAGGTTTCTTTGACGGACATAAAGTTCAGAAGAACAGCATTTATCTGAAATGGAAATGTTTTGTAATATTATAAATGTCTTAATCACTTTTGATCAATTTAAAGCATCCTTGCTAAATAAAAGTATTAATTTCTATAATTTCTTTAAAAAAAAATTATACATACTTCAAGCTATTGAGTGGTATAGTGTATAATGTTACAAAAGCTTTATTTCAGATAAATGCTGATCTTTGGATCTTACTATTCATCAAATAATCCTAAAAAAATTTACTCAACTGTTTTAAATATATATAATAGCATATTAGAATGATTTCTGAAGGATCATGTGACATTGAAGACTGGAATAATGATGCTGAAAATTTAGCTTTGATCACAGGAATAAATTACATTTTAAAATGTATTCAAATAGAAAACAGTTATTTTAAATAGCTAAAATATTTCACAATATTACTGCTTTTGCTGTACTTTGGATCAAATAAATGCAGGCTTGGTAAGGAGAAGAGATGTCTTTTAAAAACATTAAAAATCTAACTGTTCAAAAACTTTTGAATTGTGGTGTACTTGCACGATATTCAAGTATATATAGTCTGTCTAAGGTTAAAAGGCCAGATCTCAAGAGAACTTGCCAGAAACTCTCTTGAACTCTAAAGGAAGAAGTTCAGTGGCTGTCTCTCTGTGTAAACTGTTTTTATCTCTGGCCTGTTGTTGTTCAGAACTGTTTACATGAAACTGCAAAGGAGTCACATGCTGCTGTGAAAGCCGCTGGGAACTCTAATACAATGCAACTGTGACTCATCTCTCTCTTTGTCTCTAGGTGATTTTGGGTGATTATAACTGGTTGTCGTATGAAGACACTTTCCATCTGTCGCAGAGGTTTGGTAGCGGGCTGGCTGCACTGGGTCAGAAGCCTCTATGTAACATCGCCGTTTTCTGCGAGACTCGTGCAGAATGGATCATAGCGGCGCAGGCTTGCTTCATGTACAACTTCCCCTGTGAGCAATTAAATCACACGCACACAGTGTTGTCTGCTGCATTATGCTGACTAGAGAGAATATCAGGCCCAAAATAGCAGCACTGCTGTAGTACTAGATAAAAGACCACATCACACTGAAATCAAAACTGTTTTCCACAATTCAAGCACACCTACATGCATTCTGCAGGAAATCTGATGCACAAAGTCTTTAGTTTCATCACAATTCACGTTAACCATACTAAACATGCGAAAGTATGCAAGATTTGATTTAGTGCGTCTCAAATCATAGATGCACTATAATGCTGAAGATAGTATGGTAAATTTATCTGGATAGTTTTTTTTATTTTTTATTGTCACTTTTGACCAATTTAATATGTCCTTAATGAATAAAAATAATAATTTATTATTATTAAAAAACAGTAGTGTATGCTTAAAAACAAATTTTTAGTGTTTACAAAGACCCTTTTTTAAACCCCCAAAAATGGTTTAAACACATATTTCTAAACACATACATTACCAGTCAAAAGTTTTTGAACAGTAAGATTTTTAATGTATTTTCTAGATGCACTATAATGCTGAAGATAGTATGGTAAATTTATCTGGATAATTTTTTTATTTTTTTATTATTATCCATCTATGCATGCTTTTTAAGAGTAATATTACCCACAGACCCTCTTGGGCACTACAGAAGAGAAGTACAACAGTAATTTTACTGTTTCTGAAAATAAAATAATTATTATTGTTATTATCAAATACTTGGCCTTTACAGTACCTTTTAAAAAAGAATAAAAATTGTAATATATTTATTTCTTGATTTATTTTTTTATTTATTTTAATTTGTACATTTACATAATGAAATATTATTCAGTTTTATTATTATTATTATTATTATTATTGTACAGTCATATTAAATGAATACTCTCTTACTACATATTCAAACTATTTTATTTATTCATTTATTTATTAAATATTATTATTATTATTCATGTTGTAAATGTAAATAATAAAAAATATAATAATAATATTATTATTATTATTATTATTAATAATAATAATAATAATAAATACTCTTAAATAAATACTTTTATTTTACAGTATTTTATTGAAATGTAATTTGTTTTTTATTTTAATAAGTAAAATATTTATAATAACTAATTATCATTAATAAATATTCAGCTTTTTTATAGTACAATTTAATTGAAATAACACTAAATCTGTATTGATTTAATTTGAACATGTAAATAATAAAAAAAATGTTATTTTATTAATAATAATAATTTAGCTTTTTGTTTTACAGTACAATCTATTGATTTCATTTTTGTAAATAAAATGTAAATAATAAAATTAAAAATGTTTAATAATAATAATTATTATTATTACTATTTTACTATTAAATACTCAGCTTTTTATTTTACAGTATTTTTAGTAAAATGTAATTTATGTTTTTAAGTAAAATATTTATTCATACATATTTTTATGCTTTTTTTAAAGCTTTTTATTTTACAGCACAATTGAATTTAAATAGTACTATAAATCTGTATTGATTTAATTTTTATGATGTAAATAATAAAATAATAATAATAATAATTATTATTATCATTATTATTATTAAGCTGTTATTCATTATATGAATACTCTTATACTGTAAATTCAGACTTGACCTTTATTACTGAAGAAGTTTTTGTAGAAGTATGAAATGATTTGCCTCCTCTTCTCTCCCACTCTTTCATATTTAAAGGCACAGTTCCAAATCTAACTGATTTTCTTTCTCTTGGTCTCAGTGGTGACTCTATACTCCACATTGGGAGGAGCAGCTATAGCTCATGGTCTAAATGAGACTGAGGTCACACACATCATCACCAGCAAAGACCTGCTGCAAAGCCGCCTCAAGGTGAAAACATCACACACACTATGTATCAGACTCCCGACACACCAGTGGACTCATCCACTATCAAAAGCTGCTGTCAATCACGCTCTGAATCATTTGTTCTCTCTCTCAGGCCATTCTGATGGACGTCCCCAGACTGAAGCACATTATCGTGGTTGATAAGAAGCCCACCAGTTGGCCTGACCTCCCCAGAGGCATCATGGTCCACAGCATGGCTGCTGTGCAGGAACTGGGGTCCAAATCTGAAAATAGTATGTCTCATAGGACTTTTTTTTAAATGTTTCTAAGCATACTATTATATTTGCATGATGCATATTGTTTCACATACAACTTTACACTAGACAGTCCCAAAACAGCATCTTTTGTTATGTTCTGAAGTATACTAACACAGTAAGGACCAAAAGAGCTGTAAACATAGATTGTTAGGGAAGAAAGACAGCAGGATCTTCCTGTCAGATGAAAAGAAGACTTTTGAGGGCAATGCGGACAAGTGTTGAGAGCCCACACGCTCAGTCTTTGTGTCAGATAAGAGCGAGTGTTTAGAAAAGCCCTCCGGAGATAAGAGAGAGAGATGTTATCATTATTAGAGCAGGTTTTCTCGGTTCAAAAAGGCTGAGATAAAAGGTGTAGGCGTTTCAATGGAGCATTAGACCTTTGTTTTTTATGTGTTGCCTGTCTAGCACTCCCACATATGAGACAGCAGGATGAATGGTACTAGATGAGTTCAATTAAACATGATCATGTCTATGTCTCATTCTGTCGGAAGGCTTCACCCTCCACAGTGAGAGCTTTCTGGTAGGAACTGAAAATAACAGTGGTTTGGAAGGCACTTTAAAATCAGTTTTCTAAGTCACATGTGTCATGGTTATTGCCGTTTATGCAATTTAACATCAGTTCAACACACAACTTCAAAATTTGCCTCACAAAATGTATATGCACTACCAGTCAAAAGTTTTTGAACAGTAAGATTTTTAATGTTTTTTAAAAACTGCTGTTCTGCTCACCAAGCCTGCATTTATTTGATCCAAAATACAGCAAAAGCAGTAATACTGTTAAATATTTTTCTGTTTAAAATAACTGCTTTTGATTTGAATATATTTTAAAATGTAATTTATTTGTGTGATCAAAGCTAAATTTCACATGGTCATTTAAAAAATGCTGATTTGCTGGTCAAGAAACATTTTTGATTATTATTATTATTATTATTATTATTATTATTATTGTCAATATTTAAAACAGTTAAGTACATTTTATCAGGATTCTTTGATGAATAGAAAGATTCAAAGATCAGCATTTATCTGAAATAAAAAGCTTTTGTAATATTATACACTATACCATTTAAAACTTGGAGTCAGCTAATTTGTTTGGGAAAGAATTTATAGAAATTAATACTTTTATTAGCAAGGATGCTTTTTAAATTGATCAAAAGTGATGATAAAGACATTTATTATCTTACAAATGATTTCTATTTCAGACAAATACTGTTTTTCTGAACTTTCTATTCATCTAAAAAACCTGAAAAAATCTACTCTGCTGTTTTTAACAATAATAATAATTTTTTTTTTTTTTTTTTTTTTTTTATTATTTCTGAAGGATCATGTGACTGGAGCAATGATGCTAAAAATTCAGCTTTGAAATCACAGGAATAAATTACATTTTAAAACGTATTCAATTAGAAAAGAGTTATTTTAAATAGTAAAAATATTTCAAAATGTTACTGTTTTCGCTGTATTTTGGATCAAATAAAATGCAGACTTGGTGAGCAGAAGAGACTTCTTAAAAAAAAAAACATTAAAAATCTTACTTTTTTTAAAGAAATTAACATTAACATTACATTTGATCAGCAAGGATACGTTAAATTGATCAAAATTGACCTTAAAGTGACATTTACAAACAATTTCTGCTTCAAATAAATTCATCAAAGAATTCTGAAAAAATGTATCTCAATTTTCAGAAAAATATTAAGCAGCACAACTATTTTTGACATTAATAAGACATTTTTCTTGAGCAAATCAGCATATTAGAATGATTTCTGAAGGATCAGGTGATACATGTGACAAAGAATTAGCTTATATTTAATAACATTTATAAAAATTCCAATTAAAAATGTTAGAATAGAAAACAGTCATTTTAAATTGAAATATTACACAATATTGCTGTTTTGTTTTTTTGTTTGAGCGAATAAATGCAGCCTTGGTGAACATTTATATAAAAGAAATAAATAATCTGTATTTTACTTTTAAATATTAATTGTTAATATTAATATTTTATATTAATGTCTGTTTATTTTAATGAATATGTTTTTAAACAAAGTTTTTAATAGTTCGACAGAGATGAAGGATTTCACAGCTTTTTGTTTATTAAACGAAAGCACGTACTCATGCTGGCGGTTTAATTTACATTAACTTGGGCAGATTTATGACATTTGTTTTGGACTGAGAGATTCATGCAGTGCAAAACAGTCTAGGCAGCAAAGTTGCACATTAAAAAAAAAGTTTTTCCTCTGTCAAAGTAGCTATTGTAGAGCGCTTCTGTCTGGAATACCACAACAACATGGCTGCCCGCCACTAATGCAGGGATGTGTTTTCTCTGTTTCTCTGTGTGCAGTAATGGTGTCCCGCAGGCAGCCTGTCCCGTCTGATATCGCAGTGATCATGTACACCAGCGGCTCTACAGGCATTCCCAAAGGAGTCATGATCTCTCATAGCAACATCATCGCTGGAATCACCGGCATGGCTGAACGCATTCCTAACCTAAAGTGAGATTTTCTGTAGTGGCTTGTTTAGATGTTGGCAAAGGATTTTCTGTTAATGCTGTTTTTGTTTATTGTGGCAGTGAGAATGACACGTACATCGGCTACCTGCCGCTTGCTCATGTCCTGGAGCTCAGCGCTGAGCTGGTGTGTGTGTCACATGGCTGCCGGATTGGATATTCGTCACCTCAGACTCTCGCTGACCAGGTACAAACGCACACACACGCACACATGAGTCATGCTATTGTGTCATCATCACCATGTCTCAGAATATTTCAGACTGCCAAAGCATTTGCATCACAACTACAGACATTGATAACACAGCCTTGCATCTTGAAGAAACATTTCTGCTGATTTGAAATAAAAGAAATGCCAATATTTTGTTCTTTCTCCCACAGTCGTCTAAAATTAAGAAGGGCAGTAAAGGAGACACCAGTATGCTCAGGCCAACATTAATGGCAGCCGTACCTGTAAGAAACCTCATGTTCACACAAACACACACACACACACACAGTGGTGGTTATATGAGTTTGATGTAAACTTCCAGTCAGAAAATGTTTAATGTTTTTAAAAGAATTCTCTTCTGCTCACCAAGTCTGCATTAATTTGATCCAAAATACAGCAAAAGCAGTAATATTATGTATATATATTATTTTCTATTCATCAAAAACACCTGAAAATTCTACTTAGCTGTTTTCAACATAATAATAAATGTTTTTGAGCAGCAAATCAGAATATTAGAATGATTTCTAAAGGATCATGTGACTGGAGTAATGAGGCTAAAAATTCAGCTTTGAAATCACAGGAATAAATTACATTTTAAAACATATTCAAATGGAAAACGGTTATTTTAAATAGAGAAAAATATTTCAAAATTTTACTGTTTTTGCTGTACTTTGGATCAAATAAATGCAGGCTTGGTGAGCAGAAGAGAATTCTTTAAAAAAACATTTAAAAATCTTGGTAGCATAAATGTGAATTTTTTTTTTCTCCGTCTGTAGGAGATTATGGACCGTATCTATAAAAATGTGATGACCAAAGTTGAAGAGATGAGCAGTGTGCAGAAAACTCTCTTTGTTCTGGCATACAACTACAAGATGGAGCAGATCTCCAAAGGATACAGCACACCACTTTGTGACAGGTAGAATGCAGTGCTGCATATAATAACAGATTTCATCCAAAAATCACTGGGTTTGTTCAGAAGCAGTTCTGCTTTCTAAAATGTTGATTTGCATCTTGTTCTGCAGGCTTGTGTTCAAGAAGGTTCGCTCGTTGCTGGGCGGTAACACGCGCGTGCTGTTGTCTGGCGGAGCTCCTTTATCTGCAGCTACTCAGCGGTTTATGAACATCTGTTTCTGCTGTCCTGTGGGACAGGGCTACGGCCTAACCGAGACCTGCGGAGCCGGGACCATCAGCGAGTGTAAGCATGAGATCCACCGAGCTTATAAACTAAAGCTACAACTAAATAAATCTGTCTATTAAATAGCTAATCTTCAATTATCTTCATTGCTTTATTAGCAGTGCTTGCAGATTTTATGATTGAATAATAAATTAGCATTTTCAAGTTAATTTATCCATGACCCTGACTTTATAGTTATGTACACCAGGTTTTTCTTTCGTTTAGATTTTTGAAAGAAATTAAAAAATATTAAGCAGCGCAACTGTTTTCAACAAGAATGATTTCTGAAGAATTATGTGACACTGAAGACTAGAGTAATGGCTGTTGAAAATTTAGCTTTACATCACAGAAATAAACTACTTTTTAAAATATGTGACCCTGGACCACAAAGCCAGTCCTAAAGCTCAATTTTTTGAAATTGAGATTTGTACATCATCTGAAAGCTGAATAATTTGTTAGAACAGGACAATATTTAGCCGAGATACAACTATTTGAAAATCTGGAATCTGAGGGTGCAAAAAAAAAAAAAAATCTAAATACTGAGAAAATCACCTTTAAAGTTGTCCAAATGAAGTTCTCAGCAATGCATATTACTAATCAGAAATTAAGTTTTGATATATTTATGGTAGGAAATTTACAAAATATCTTCATGGAACATGATCTTTACTTAATATCCTAATGATTTTTGACATAAAAGAAAAATCAATCATTTTGACAGTGTATTTTTGGCTATTGTTACAAATATACCTATGCAACTTATGACTGGTTTTGTGGTCCAGGGTCACATATATTAAAATAGAAAATTGTTATTTTAAATTGTAAAAATATTTTACATTATTACTATCTTTTACTATCAAAACTATCTTTTCAGTAACTGAAATAAAGCTCAAATTAAACTTAAAACTAAATTAGTAAAATTAACTAAATTACTAAAATTAAAACTAATTAAAGAATTAAAAGGTGAGGGTGTATATTCTATTATTAAAATAATTACATAGAATTAACACTGCTTACAGTGTTATCACAGACATGGACAACATAATATTAGGAGAAATTGTAGTAAAGGCATGGGAGTTTATTTAATACTTAAATGTCATTATTGTGTTCTGCTTTTAAATATTTAATTGGCTAAAATGGCTTTGTGAGTGTAGTCTCTTTAAAATGATTTTTTTAAATCCTTATCCAGCAATGACCAAAAAAAAGGAAAAAGTCATGGGAATTTATGGGTCAGCAGGTAGAAATGTTAACCAGGTCAACTCCTGGGTTAAAACCTGGGTTAATATGCTGGGTTAATCCAACTACTCATGTGATTAGTAAAGGGAATGGAAAATACAGTTAGACTTGAAAGAAAATTATAGAAACCACACCTTCAAATCCAGTGACATTAAATGAATGCTTCTGAATAAATGAATGTGTTCGATTGCGTAAGTGTGGTGTAATACTGTGTATGTTTGTCTAGTGTCTGATTACAGCACTGGACGAGTTGGAGCTCCTCTGGTGTGTTCAGAGATCATGCTAAAGGACTGGGAGGAAGGCAAGTTCTGCTTTTTACTATTAACACTTTACTCTTGCTGCTTTTTAAGGGGTTTTTTTTGGTACCAACACGTTTTAAGAAGTTACATCTTTATCTTAAATAAAGTATGATAAGAATTTAAATGTTATTAAATAACGCCCATTTCAATATTTTCTCTGCGTTTCCGGCCATAGGTGGTTATTTCAGTACAGATAAACCAAACCCACGAGGAGAGATTCTGATTGGCGGTCCCAACGTCACCATGGGTTACTATAAAAACGAGCAGAAGAACCGAGAGGACTTCTTTGTGGATGCGAACAGCCAGCGCTGGTTTTGCACCGGAGACATCGGAGAGTTTCACCCTGACGGCTGCCTCAAGATTATCGGTATGGAGAGACACACAAATGTTCACAAAATATCAGAGCTATTTAAAGGGACAGTTCACCCAAAAATGAAAATTCTCTCATTATTTACTCTTTATTTGTTTCAAACCTGTATGACAGGGCTCTATGCTTACGTTTCTTTTTGGGAGCACTTGTGCTCCTAACTTAAATTTAGGAGCACAGTCAAAATTTCAGGAGCACCTTCTAATCAATAATCAAAAAATCTGATCAAAAATTAGCCTTCCCATTTACGAGGTGATATTTGACTCCTTAAAGTGATTTACAGGGGAATTTTACCTTTGTAATGGCATTTTTATAGTCATATGAGGTCATCTTTCATGTCAAATTTTTATATAATTATATTTTGTAAGCTATTTAAAATTCCTATTTAAAACAGAATAAGAACAAGTAGAATAAGAATAAGTTACCAATCAAACTAAATCAGTGGCACAGAAGAACACAAAAGTGGCTTGTAGGTGTATTGGCATATGTTTAATGAGGCTCAGATGTGCCATGAGTGCAAGCAAATTCATAAATTCATGTTGAGATTAATGTTTTAAATATAAAATTTTGAATATTGAAATATTAAATGATTTAAAAACTGAAAAGATACTTTAAAAATGAAACTAAAACTGCCAGTAGGTGGCAGCAAGTCACTGCCACATTTAATTACTGAATCATTTATTTATCTGATTCGTTCGAACGGCGGATTCATTCAAGAATAGAGCAAGTGACTGTCTTTATGAATGGGAAATTGAATCATTGACTCACTAGATTCATTTAAAAACATGTTTATTCATATATGAAACACTGCTGTGTTTGAATAGAGATGCGCAGCGGCTCAGTTGTGATGTGTTTCAAACTATTTTTGATGACGAAATAGAGCAAAATCAGGCAACAGTGTTATAGTCAGACAATGTAAGCCACTTAATATTAACTTCTTGTTTATTTAACTGTTGTATTAAATCAATATCACATTTACAAACTCCCTTAAAAATCATTAAGAGCTGTCACTCATCTTAGTTCATCGCAATCTCACAGAGAAATCCAATATAATTAACGTAGCTCTCTACACCGCACAATGAATCTCTTATTTACACTGTCTACACTTTGTTTATGAAAGGATTCGTGAGGTATGTCTGTGATACATTAGTCAATGTTGCAAAAACACATAGAAACCTTCGAAGCTCCCCTCAGCACAACCACAAATATGCTGACAGGTCAGTCGCACTTGTGCTCCTAAATATTTTTTCATAGTCGCACGCAGTAGTTTTTAGTCGCAAATGCGACTTAAATGGTTGCACTGTATGAGTTTCTTTATTCTGTTAAACACAAAAGAAGATATTTTGAATAATGTCTGTAACCAAAAAGTTGATGGTAGCCATTGACTTCCAAAGTATTTTTTCCATTCTATGGAAGTCATTGGCTACCATCAGGTGTGGAACTACTTGATGGTGATGAAATCATTTGGGTGCACTATCCCTGTAAGTGTTATCATAGTCATTTCTATGTATGTTCTTCTAACTGTTTGTGGCATGTGTGTGTAGATCGTAAGAAGGACCTGGTGAAGTTGCAAGCTGGTGAATATGTGTCTTTGGGCAAAGTGGAGGCTGTGCTCAAAAACTGCCCGCTCATTGACAACATCTGTGCTTATGCCAACAGGTGAGTGCACACAAGAAACATGCATTTGTATATGTTGTATAGTGTCTTAGCCGAGGTCTGAGTGGTATAAATCTTTCCTTCTCTTTACACAGCGATGAGTCTTATGTGATTGGGTTTGTGGTGCCCAATCAGAAACAGTTAACTGCACTAGCTGAGCAGAAGGGCATTAGAGGACCATGGGAAGAGATCTGCAACCATGGAGAGATGGAGAAAGAGGTTCTACGTATCATCACAGACGCAGCTATCACAGGTCTGGCAACAGAGGGCAAAATAAGAGTTGTCTCCACTGAAATTTAAATTGAATAATTGGAGTATTGAAGCTGAAAATTCAGATTTGCATCACAGGAATAAATTACACTTTAAAATATATCACAATAGAAAACTGTTACTTTAAGGTGTACAAATATTTCACAATATTACTGTTTTTACTGTATTTTTAATCAAATAAATGCAGTCTTGGTGAGCATGAGAGACTTACTCTTAAGACAGTCCTATCTTTCTTGGGTAGTGTTGGGAATTCTAATTCATTTTAATGAATTGGCTTGTTGCTTGTTTAGGCAATTCATTTCACTGACCCAGTTCCAATAAAAATTAATTCACTTAAAATGTCAATCAAGACCTTTGGCAAAAGACCACACACATTTTATCTAAGCGTTTTAAGCATCTCGCTGACTACCAGTCAAAAGTTTTTTATAAAGATTTTTATTTATTTTTTTTTTAAAGAAGTCTCTGTGATCCAAAGTACAGCAAAACTGTACAATTTTGAAATATTTTTACTGTTTAAAATAACCGCTTTCTATATGAATATATTTTAAAATGTAATTTATTCCTGTGATTTCAAAGCTGTATTTATAGCATCATCACTCCAGTCACACGATCCTTCAGAAATCATTCTAATATTCTGATTTGCTGCTCAAAAACATGTATTATTATTTTTATGCTGAAAAAGGAGAGTAGATTTTTTTCAGCTTTCTTTGATGAGTAGAAAGTTCAGAAGAACAGCATTTATCTGAAATAGAAATCTTTTGTAACATTATAAACGTCTTTATCATCACTTTTGATCAATTTAAAGCATCCTAGCTAAATACAAGTATTTAATTTCTAAATTTTTTTTTCCTCAAAAAAAAAAAAAAAGCACATCAGCAGATTCAGCTTTGAAATCACAGGAATAAATAACATTTTAAAATATTCAAAAAGTATAAAAATATTCAAATAGAAAGCAGTTATTTTAAATACAAAAAACTGTATTTTGGATCAGATAAATGCAGGCTTCATGAGAACATTAAAAAACTTTAAAAATCTTACTGTTTAAAAACTTTTACTAGTAGTGTGTATATACAGCTTACCAAGCTATAGTTTCCAACACCATGTTAAATAAAATCTCTATTCTGATTCACAGGTAAACTGGAACGCTTCGAGATCCCAAAGAAAATCCGTCTGAGCGCCGAACCCTGGACGCCTGAGACGGGGCTGGTTACTGACGCCTTCAAACTCAAACGCAAGGAACTAAAAACGCACTATCAGGACGATATCGAGAGGATGTACGGCGGCAAGTGAATGAAGCCAGGCGGTGTGATGTGATGGGGAGGGAGGAAGGGAGGGAAGGGGGGTTTAGGACACACCATACCACAATGCCTATATATACGAAAAAAACAACCCACAATCCTCTGCCTTCCTGCTCCCTGTGATGCTCTGCGATCAAAACAGGGACACACTTGAATTTTCGTTCACTTATGATTTGATGAGAGGGAAGGGAGTGACAGCATACGCCACCTGCTGAAGCAGGTCCTAAAAAACGCACTTTCTCAGACGATTCACGAGAGTGACTCCTGAAAGAGACACACAACACAACCAACAAACTGTGAGACTTTTGGTCCCCGCCCACTCCTCTTGCTTCTCGCTCATTGGCTCTCGCCCCCTCACCCTGCCCTCACATTGTTCTGCAGGCAGATGCGCTTGATGATTCCACCCTACTGCGAAGCGGTCACACTGAATTCTCATCGAGAGTCTATGCAGGGAATCGTTTTGTAATTTGGCTGTATTTTTTGTTGCTTATCTCTTTTATTTTTCAAAGACTTGTTCTGGTATGAATCAGCTGCGAGATTTGAATATGTACGGAATGCTTCTTTAACTGTGTGTGTTACAATGTTACTTTTTCTAGAACTTTGGCGTTTGTACTTGACATTTTGTTACTTTGAACTTCGGCTTCTGTTGTTTACCTGTATCCAAAGGCTGTTACTGTTGCCCTGTGTGAAATTAACTATGTATTTCAGGAGCTAGTGCACACTGAGGACTGTGTAGCTAGAACGAAACCAGAAAAACCTACCAATCCAGACCTGGAGAGACCAGTATTACACGAGAGGTCTGTTTTAAAGCGACCAAAGCGGTTTTAATTCTGCGCCAAAGCTGTTGCAGAGAGCAGTCTTAAACCAGAGACGTGCTTTAATACTACAAGAAGCTTGTACTGATGCTGCAGAGAGTTTTTTGTCAGGGCAACTTTAACAATAATCCAATTTCACAGACATTATCCAAATTTTGTGCATTTCTATGTCAGTGATTCATTCCTTGTTCCTTCCACATCCACAGGGTTTGTCTAAGACTCACACAGGATGTATGACTCCATATTTACAGCGTTTATTTCTTTTTGTCTGAATTTGTGAAGCCTTTAAACTTATTCCTTTCTAAAAATGTCATGTGATCATACAGTGTGTTGCATGGATGTTTTGCAAGGGAGCCAAGTGTTGCCGTGGAGTAGTTCGGGTACCTTTTTGTTTCTTAAATGGCCATTTTTATATTCTATTGTGATTT
This sequence comes from Labeo rohita, assembly GCF_022985175.1. NCBI lineage: Eukaryota > Metazoa > Chordata > Actinopteri > Cypriniformes > Cyprinidae > Labeo > Labeo rohita. The sequence continues at coordinate 33,202,358 of NC_066870.1, forward strand.
TGTCAACATAGGAAATGATTAGTGACTTAAAAAGTATGAATCTGAATGTGCAATAGACTTACGTATTCTGAGATACATCAAATGACACGCACAGTCCGGCCCCAAGAGCATGAATGTTTCCAGCCTCTTCGATGTAACAGAAGAGACACATTTATTCTGCTTCAGACTGTGCAGATCACTGATTCACATTTGACTTTGCATGATTCAGGAGATGTGAACCAAACAAATAAGCTTCAAATAAGAACGTTGTACTGCGGACATCGACTAATGTGGCATTTGCAAAAAAAAAAAAAAATGCAAATGTTTCTAAATCTGTACATTTATTCATTATTTAAGTGAAAATATGTTGATTTTTATTTTTTTTTTTTTAGCACTTAACATTTAAGATCAGAACTTTTTTTATATGTTTTCTTGATTCCTTTAACACTCCAGCTTAGCCGTCACAACATGATGCTCTTTACTGAAAGTACTTTTTGTTTTATTATATTTTTTGTTTGTCATAAAAGGAACTGAAGGCAAATGGTGTTCCTAAACTAGACAAGTCTGCCTTTCCTGTGCTCGATGGAGGATGTTGATTGCCTTTTTTACACAGTGGAAATTAAAAGTGGTTTATAGGAATTTATACTTTTGATAATTTATTTCTGTCTTTGAATTCAGGGAGTGATTCATCCCTTCTTAGAGCTGCTGTACTGCTCACCTTGATTGTGCTTCATTTACATCCTGCAATATCATTGGGTCCAGCCACAAGCATCTGGCCAATCAGCTGTTAGGCTAGAGAGAGCTCCACCTTATTGAGCCGAACTGTAATCTGACTGGTGTGTTCACTTGTCAGTCACGCCCTTAGCAACAGCTAACCCAAATTAATCAGCCTGTTAGACATGTCTGTTTAACTGCATCCTGCTTTACATTCTTGAAATCCTTAATGCTTAGCGGCTACACACTATTGGCTAGGCCTATTGAGAGGATGTTTGGCGGAGTCATTCTCTCCTGTTACCCGCTCTGTAAATATGATTTTATGTCAGAAATTCATAAAGTTAGTGCATTTAGAAGATGTACAGATGTAATATCTCCTTTAAATATGATTAATCTTTGTTACTGACCAGGTTTGGGGTCTTTTCTCCTCTGTGTGAGGTGGTTACTGTCTTACGACAAGCAGGTTGAAGCAAAACACTCCTTTATTTATTTGTAATCTGGCCTTGAAACTATGTTATACGGAATAAAGTTTTGTGAATTACAAGGGGATCTTTGAGGATTATTTATCTGTGCCTTTATTTTTAGAAAACGTTGCTTTGTTAAAAAGGGAATTTGTAAGTTTTAAAAACTGATCAGTGTTATTAGAATGGTTTATATATATTTTGTCTATTTATGTGGAGTTCAATATATTTAATATTAATTTAGTTTGATATTAAAGTGGATCTCATAACTGTTATTCACCAGTAGATGTCAGCATCAGATAATTTACCCTAGAGAGAATCACTGAAATCTACTATACCTTTAGCCTTGTGATATCAAATAATCATTATTATTATTTTAATATAATAATATGCTTGAATGTTCCTTATTGCAGCTTGGAAGACTAGCCCTCGATGACTTCAAGTTTTTTGGGTTTTTTTTAATTTTCAAAATTCAATTTTTTTTGTTAATTCAAAGATTTTTACGAGCAATATTTGCTGAAGATTTGTCATATTCCAAACAGATTCCCAGATGCACAATGAATATTATGTTCAATTGAGAAATATGTGACCCTGGACCACAAAACCATTCATAAGGTAAAACTGAATACATACACTTTCAATTGATGTATGGTTTGTTAAGATAGGACAACATTTGGCTGAGATACAACTATTTGAAAATCTGGGATCTGAGGGTGCAAAAAATTAAAAATATTGAGAAAAGCACCTATAAAGTTGTTCAAATTAAGTTCTTAGCAATGCATATTACTAATCCAAAATTAAGTTTTGATATATTGATGGTAGGAAATTTACAAAATATCTTCATGGAACATGATCTTTACTCAATATCCTATTGATTTTTGGCATAAAAGAAAAATCTGTCATTTTGACCCATACAGTGTATTGTTGGCAAGTGCTACAAACATACCCGTGCTACTTAAGACTGGTTTTGTGGTCCAGGGTCACATATGTAAAACGAAAATGGTTTGCAAAAGGCAGTTTACACTGACTTAGCAATACAACTAAATCTGAACATATTTTTTTTCCGTCTGAATTGCACAAACTCAAGAGTGAAGATACATTTTGAATACATTTTTCTATATAAAGCATGTCTCAGTGACCTTACCCAGTTGACGTCATTAATCTTTACTCTTTGTGTGGTATATGATGTGTGGCACTTGATGCTCGGCTGCTTCAAAGCACGCATGTACAAGACTAGAGTCAGCTAAGCCAAGTCAGTCCTTAGGACAAGTATCGGTGTCCATGGAAACCAAGGCCGCAAGCCGGCAGCGACTGTCTTTTGTAGAGATCATCAGGAGGTGGAGAAGGAAGGAGACAAAAGACATTCTTAGAAACTTGGTGACTGATAAGTCAGTGCAGCGTTGTGAAAGAAAAGACAGTCTGTGAATGGCATTATAGAAGATGCGATGGAAACATCAAATCAAACATCGTCCTTTTAATTAAAACGAATGAGTCAAGCGCTGCACACATCTGTGGATCAGAAACAGATTCCTACAAAATGACTCAGCTGTGCATTGTTCACGCAGCATCAAACCTCACATTTCATACACCAATAAACAATGCGAAAATGTGGATGATAGATAGACAGATAAAAAAAATCCTCCATTTACTGTTGTGCAAAATATGAAAATCATGTTTCAGATCCTGCATGGATATATTTAGGTATATTTCAGGCTTTAACTTGAATCACTGGCTGCAAATCAGCCGACGAGCAGGAGAAGGAATTTCTATCAGAGGATCCGCTGGGAGCTTGTGGTAAACATGGATCACTGCCAAATGCATCATGATTCTCCCAGTTTCAATTTATGACTAATTCTCAGAAGCCTCTCTCTCACTCTCCCTCGCTTGAACAGCATGTATTATTTTGTATTTATGACATGCACCTTTCCTTCCAATCAGACCTTAATGAATATTGTGGTATCCACAAATTATCTATTGTTCAATAAAACCCTATTATTAACACTCATCAAACACAGCGAGTCGATAGTGTGGTTCACTGTCAATTACTGGCCATAAAAGCACATATATACACTACCAGTCAAAAGTTTTTTAAAGAGGTCTCTTCTGCTCACCAAGCCTGCATTTATTTGATCCAAAGTACAGCAAAAACAGTAACATTTTTACTGTTTAAAGGGGTTATCGGATGCAAAGTTCATTTTTTCATGTTGTTTGAACATTAATGTGTGTTGGCAGTGTATGTACAAATCTACCCTATAATGATAAAAATCCATGCAGTGTTTTTTTAATTAATCTGTAAAAATAATATCCCCTTTTTCAAATCGAGCCATTCTCAGATGCCTGTCGACGTGCCGTCACACCACTCCCACGATTGTTGATTGACATGAGCGTCTTATCTCAGATCAGCTGTAACAGTCCGACCTCCATTTTTTCGATGCCGGCAAGAATATATTTTGAGGTGTTGTGTTGCTGGATGTAATAATGGACATAGTTGGCGTCATTTACTCCCGACATCTGATCCGCTGAAGATGCAGTGGATTACATTTGTTTGTGAAGGAAATGCGCCTCCCGATCTACATAAATGCGTCTATGTTCGCACAAATCATTGTGATCCAGCTTCACTTACAGCAGAAGTATAGTTTTTTTTTTTTTATGAATCTCTGCAATCACCTTTCCTAATAATGTGCTAGTTAGCAAGTTTTGTGGCTAAACGCGCTAAAGTAAACAGGCTTCTCACTCCACAGAGAGAAGAGAGGGATGGGGTGAGCAGAGCTCATTTGCATTTAAAGGAACAATCCCTCAGAATGGGATGATTTTTGCAGAGATCATTTTGACAAGGTAAAAAGGGTGTTGTTTTACACAACCACTGAGAATTTTTTAACCAAAGTATATTATGGACTTGTCATTAAGACCCTAAAGAACCATATCAACTTGTGGAAAATTGGCATCTGATGACCCCTTTTAAATAACTGTTTTCTATCTGAATATAATTTAAAAGTGTAATTTATTCCTGTGATCAAAGCAAAATTTTCAGCATCATTACTCCAGTCTTCAGTGTCACATGAACCTTCAGAAATCATTCTAATATGCTGATATGCTGTTCAAGAATTATTTTTATTATTATTAATATTATCAATATTTAAAACAGTTCAGTGCATTTTTTCAGGATTCTTTGATGAATAGAAAGCCAAACCATTCATATACTGTATACTATTCAAAAGCTTGCAGTTATTATTATTGTTATTATTAATTATTAATGTCTTTTGAGCAGCAAATGAGAATATTAGAATGATTCTGGACGGATCATGTGACTGGAGTAAGGATGCTAAATTAAGTAATTAAGTAAGTAATTTTAGCTTTAAAATCACAGGATTAAATTACATTTTTAAAATACAGTTAAATAGAAAACACTATAAAATATTTAAAAAATATTTTAAAATGTTACTGTTTTTGCAGGCTTGGTAATAACATTAAAAAACATTAAAAATCAAAAACTTTTGACTGGTGGTCAACAAAAACATTTACTGTATGAATATAAACTTATATTATTTAAAAAATTGTAGCACGATAATTTGCAGTAAATTTAATATAATACTGGCTTAGTATTTGGTTTGTCCTCTTTTGCTTTAATGGCAGCATAATATTAAATATTTTGTATTTCCTGTTTACTGTATCTTTTTCTTTCTTTCTTTCTTTCTTTCTTTTTTTTTAAAGGTGACATATTATGAAAATCTGTCTTTTTCCATGTTTAAGAGCTATAATTGGGTCCCCGATGCATCTACCATTCCAGAAAATGTGAAAAGGACAACCAAGTAACTTTGTTTCGGAAAGCCTTTCTCTGCAAGCATGTGGAAAATCGAGCACGTCAGATTTTGCTCCACCCATGATGGGGTAAAGGGATATTATTACTATATTTCCACCCAGAGCGTCATCATTTTGTTTTTACAAGCGACAGCAGTGTACCAGTTCTAACGCAATGGCAATGGCTGTTTGACCACCCAGTGAGATTCTCATTAGAAACCCTATATCAGAAGTTTAAACTAATATGGCTTTAAAGCACATGATATCAGCATGATAGACATGATAATCAAAACCAAACAGATGTTTTTCAGCAGAGTATCTGATGTACGAACATTACACAACACATTATTGACAACTGTATCACCAGTTTAGAGAACAGAGTGTTTTTGGACAGACTCTGCAGTGATGTGAAGGTGTGTGTGTGATTGTGTGTGTTTATGTGTGAGAGAGAGAGACAGCAGAATGGCTGTCAGGATGTGTTTGCTGTTCTCCATCTGTGGCGCAGGCATTGAGAGATGGAGAATGACACATCAGATGAAAAGCAATAAACAAAATAATCATCAGGGGAAGATGAGAAAAACCTTAGATTGATACCTACACTCAGATCAACATAAATGCATCCATATACTGTATACACACGCTTAACACACACCCATGGGCAGAATGGAGTGTGCACAAATACATGAGTCACTGCTGCACGACCGTTCCTGCTCTCTGTGTCAATTCAATTTAGCATTTTTTATTGGCATGACAAACAACTGTACATTTGTTTGCCAGAGTGTTGTCAGCTTAAGATGTGGATAAAGAAATTACAATACAGAATAGCGATGAGAATTTATGATTGTCATCTTGCCACCACAATGCAAGGGTGTTGCTATGTAGTTGCTAGAGTGCTCTAGAGTGTTGATAGGTTACTGGTCTAAGTTTCCATGTTTTTTATGATATGCTTAATAAAATCAGTCATGATCTTAGGCATCAAAAAATCATGTACAGAATAGAATGATAGAATCTGGATGGATGAATGGATGGATGAATGGATGGATGAATGGATGGATGGATGGATGGATGGAAGGATGGATGATGGATGGATTGACAGAACGATAGGTAAAACGATACAACGATAGAAATAGATAGACAGATAGATAGATAGATAGATAGACTAACTGATATACAGAATAATAGACAGAATGAATCTGGATGGATGGATGGATGGATGGACAGAATGATAGATAAAACGATACATCGATAGGTAGAACAATAGAACGATAGATAGATAGACAGATAGATAGATAGATAGATAGATAGATAAAGCTTACAGAACATAAGACAGAACGATAGATGGATGGATTAACAGAACAATTGACAGATAAAAATCTGGATGGATGGATAGATAGATAGATAAAACTATACATTTACAGAACAATACAACGATAGAATCTGGATGGATGGATGGATGGATTGACAGAACGATAGATACACAAAAAAATATTGGCAGATAATACATAGTACATCCCTAGTTAGGAATTTCTTAGTATCTAAATATATGCAAACACCACTAATACTTATGAAAATAACAATTAAATATATAATATAAGCTTTAATACAATATAATTAATGGAATCTTTAGTATTTCACAACTTCAAACTCCAGCAGCAGTTGGTGTAAGACTGCGTGTGTTCTGTTAGAGTGAATAAGTGTGTGTGTGTGTGCAGTTGGAGATATTGATATGTCTGGTATATGAGTCATCCCTGGGATATATTTATAGCCCCTCTACCAAGAGAGAGAGAGAGAGAGAGAGAGAGAGAGAGAGAGAGAGGGGGGTAGAAAGAGGAAGGGAGGGTGTCAGCGGGCTGCTCTGTGTACGTGTGGGAAGGGAAGATCTAATGAGAATCTCACTGTGTGGTCAAACTCTGGCACTTTTAGCAGTGTGACAGGGCTGTCACCCCTTTCCTTATGTACAGGCCTCCTCCGGCTCTCTCTCTATCCGTGCAGATGTAGAGCTGGATGATTTTAATGAACAGAGAGTCTCCAACTGCGTTCGGATATGCAAGCAAAGGTCATTTTCCTGTGTTTTCTCCTCAGTGCTCAGTGTTTTTCTCAGAACTCTGATTCATTAAAGGTGTGAAAACTTTCTGGGCTCCTTTTTATGAAACCCCGCACATACACACGCACACACATTTATGCAGTTGCTTGGCTCATTTCTTGACTGTTTATAATTATAACCATATCTGTGATGTTCTGTATGAGGAATCTAATTCGCACAATCTGCCACAATAACAACAGTGGGTTCGTGCTGGTTTGGCGTGGGCTGGTGGGAGTCACAGCCCATCTCTGCCAAAGATTCACAAGAAACTCAAATATACAGTATATCCAATTTAACAGTCTCTAACCTACGAAATGACTAGCCAAGCATGAAAAAAGGTCAACATAGACTCACTGGAAAAACTTGCTTCTACCGCAACAAACATACCTAAAAATACAATTCTAAGAAAGCCTGTATCTGCCATGGAATAAACAAATAAAAAAAATGGTGATTCTGACTTTTTATCTCACAATTCCAAAAACTGATATCAATTCAGTGTCTGAGAAAATGTTTTTTCTTGCAATTCCAAGGTTACATCTCACAATTATGTTTTTCTCCCTAACATGCAAGAAAAAATAAAAAAAAAGGTAATTGTGACTTTATAATCTCACAGTTCAGAAATTTTTCCCACAAATCTTTGCACGTGCAAATTATACTCAAACTTACTTCAATTTTAAACTAACATTTAAGACATTTTTATGAAAGCCTGTTTCCCCACTGAATAAAAAATAAAAAAGGTAACTTTATATCACAATTCTGACTTTTTTCTCACAATTTCAAGTTTACATCTTGCGATTCTGACTTTTTTCTCAGAACTGTGACATAAATTCGCAATTGCGAGTTATAAAGTAAGAATTGCGAGACATAAACTCGCGAGACATAAACTCACAACTTTTCTCTCAGAATTGCGAGATATAAACTCACAATTGCGAGAAAAAAACAATGAATTGTGAGATTTAAACTCAAAGACCTCACAATTCTGACTTTATAACTCGCAATTGCGAGTCTATATCATACAATTCTGAGGGAAAAAAGTCAAAATTACAAGTTAGTATTACGCAATTCTGAGGAAAAAAAAAAAGACAAAATTGCGAGATGTTAATGAGAAAAAGTCAGAATTGCAAGATTTAAATTCAAATATCTCACAATTCTGACTTTATATCTTAAAATTGCAAGTTCATATCATACAATTCTGAAAATAGTCGGAATTGTGAGATATAACTTTAAATCTTGCAATTTTGACTTTTTTCAGAATTGTATGACATAAACTTGCAATTTTAAGTTATAAAGTCAGAATTGTGAGATATGCGTTTAAGTGTTTATAACTCGCAATTGCAAGTTTATATCATACAATTCTAAGAAAAAAGTTAGAATTGCAAGATTTAAACTCAAATATCTCACAATTCTGACTTTATAACTCACAACTGCGAGTTTATATCATACAATTCTGAGAAAAAAGTCAGAATTGCGAGATCTTAACGAGAAAAAAAAATGTCAAAACTGTGAGATTTAAACTCACATATCTCACACTTCTGACTTTATAACTCGCAATTGCAAGTTTATATCATACAATTTGAGAAAAATTCTGAATTGCGAGATTTGAACACATATCTCACAATTCTAACTTTATTACTTAAAATTGCAAGTTTATATCACAATTCTGGAAAAGTCAGAATTGTGAGATATTTGAGTTTAAATCTTGCAATTTTACTTTTTTCAGAATTATATGATATAAACTTGCAATTTTAAGTTATAAAGTCGATATAAAATATAAAATCGATATAAATTGTGAGATATGTTTATGTGTTTATAACTCGCAACTGCAAGTTTATACCATACAATTCTAAGAAAAAAGTCAGAATTGCAAGATTTAAACTCACATATCTCACAATTATGACTTTATAACTTCCAAGTTAAAAAAGTCAGAATTGCGAGATCTTAACGAGAAAAAATGTCAGAATTGCGAGTTTGTAACTTACAATTGCAAGTTTATATCACATAATTCTGAGGAAAAAGTCAGAATTGCGAGTTTGAATTATGCAATTCTAAGAAAAAAGTTAGAATTGCGAGATTTAAACTCACATATCTCACAGTTATGACTATAACTTCCAATTGCAAGTTTATATCATACAATTATAAGAAAAAAGTCAGAATTGCGAGATTTAAACATATCTCACAATTCTGACTTTTTAACTTCCAATTGCGAGTTTATATCAATTCTGAGGAAAAAGTCAGAATTGCAAGTTTGTATTATGCAATTCTGAGAAAAAAGTCAGAATTGCAAGATGTTAACGAGAAAAAAAACGTCAGAATTGCGAGATTTAAACTCACATCTTACAATTCTGACTTTATAACTCGCAACTGCGAGTTTATATAATACAATTCTGAGAAAAAAGTCAGAATTGCGTGATGTTAACGAGAAAAAGAACTGCGAGATTTAAGATCACATATCTCACAATTCTGACTTTATAACTTGCAAGTTTGTATCATACCATTTCTACAATTACTTTAAAGGGTCCTAAAGTCATTTTGAATTAATGTTTTAAGTAAAATCCAGCACACCCTTGATGAAGCTGGTTGACCAAAGTTATGCTTAAAAAGCCCGGTGGAAACATCAGAATCGAACACAACGTGCATAAACACTGAGGACCAGCAATGCTAATCTTTTCAGCAGAGTATTCTTTATATCAATGAAGCTTAAAGACTGTACCATCTGAAGATATTATTTTAAAAACTATACCATCTGCCAGAAAGCTCTGAAGGTTCTTCAGTGCTCAAAAAGGGTGACAAACTGTTCCAGAACTATTTCGAAGCAGATGGCGTTGGGCTTATCACAGCTGGTGAATGTGGCAGCTAACCAACACATCTGACCAATAAACATGATGCTGGTCATTTGACAAAAGCACAAGGTCACCATCACATGTGGCCGTATGGACATTTCAATGCTCAAAAGAGTTCAGAAGGGGACAGAACAGATTTAAGACTGCAAGAGAGAGAAAGACTAGGAGAAAGCGGCTGACGTCGATGTCCATTTCTTCTCATTAGGGACACTGATGTATTGTTAGTGATAGAGAAATGAAAAGACTCTTGGCTCCACACACGTAAGAGAACACGTCATTCAGACTCATGAGTCAGAGTAAGGTGAAGGAGGAGGGAGAGAATGAATGAATGAAGGACAGAGGACTAATAATAAGACGAAAGATGAACTGGAGAAAAATAAACAAGATAATGTAAATGAGATGGTTTTGGATCTTGAGCCTCATGTATATTAAAACAGTGGAACTGAAATGGTGGGTAACAACCCAGAAATGGGTTCCAGGTCTCCTTTTATTGTTGTGAATAATAGGACAACAACTGTATATGATAAAATTATAAATCAATTTAAAAATCTGTATATACATAAAAATTATTTAAAACATTATTAATAATTTTATTATTAATAATAAAATGTATGGAAATATAAACATTGTTATTAAATAAGGGCAAAAAAGTATAAATAAAATACAAAAATGATAAAATAAAATAATTTAAAAAATATGTTTAATGTTTTTATAATTTTGTATACATGCAAATAATAATACTATAAATAGAATAAATAAACTCAATACTTCATTAAAAATTATACAATTATTATGTCATAAGAATTTAAATTATAAAAGTACTATACAAAATAAAAAAATATTATTTTAAATTGTAATTTAATTTATAATTTAATTTAATTTCTAATAATATTTATAGAATACCAAATAATACATAAAATAATGTTTAATAATAATAACAATAATAAAACAATAATGCATGCATATGATAAAACTATAAAATTATAAATAACATAGAAAATAATAATAAAAAAAAAATATATATAATGATATTTTTATAATACTAGAATTGTAGATAAAAACCTGACACCACCTAGTCACTATATTTTGTGTCAAAAACATCTAACGAAATATCTTCATTTAATATGAATATGGCTCTAACAATGCCAAGGGTTATGTCATAGGTTTGATTCCTAGGGAATGAAAGAGCTTACAACAAATTGAATCTAATGCAAATTTAAAGGAAAAACTATTCCTTCAATTCAGCTGCTATCTTAAATGAGAAGACATCTGAATCAGTCACCCTTTCTTTTCTCCTCTGCAGGAGCTTGTTTTTAAAACAGTTGTTAAAAACCAAACCTAAGTTTTAACGCACTAAATCTGCCTTATTAAGCGAGCAAGAGAAAGCGGGAGACAGAGAGGAAGAGAAAGAGCTGACAGCTAAACGATAGTCTTCTCATCCTTATTACAACCCACCTGCCACACACAGCCTCTCACTTCAGCACTTACTGAACAAGTGAACAAGAGAGATGAGTGAAAGACGTAAAGCAGAAGATCACCATGGAGACAAGAAGTCAAGCAAGATAGAAAAAAAAAGAGGGAGGGGGAGAGACATTAAGGGACTGGGCTTTAGATAAGCATAGAGACATTATAGTGGCTCCCAAAAACAATTCACAAATGAGATCTCCTTAAAGTCAACATGAAAATTGGCCCTATTTACTTTTAATATAGCCTATAGCCTCCTGGTCTTATGTAATACTGTGCTCCACCTCCGAAACGATTTTCCATTTGTGCTGATGCACTGATCTGTCTTATCTTGTTTCACTTGGAATTACGTCATGTTATGAAAATTAAATTGAGTGGACTATCAACTGTTGCTTCAACACATGACAAGGAGATTAAACAGAAGCCAAAGGGAAAGTTTTGGTTATTTTGGTTATTCGTATTTTCTCCAGAGAAAAATACCCCAACAATATCACGTGTCTCACAACAATGTCTCAAACTGTGTACAGATTTGCCAAGACTTTAAAAAACCTCAAACATTTCTCTTTAAATATTTCTTAATGGACTCTTCCAAATTCAAAAATAATCTGAACTAAAAGGCCATGTTCTTGTATTTGAGTACATTACACTGTTATTTACTGCTATTACGGCGCTTACGAAAATTAACAGTTTTACTACAAATAAACCCCCCAAAAAACATGGCAACTACAAATTATACATATATATATGTATACATGCAAATAATAAGACTTCAAATAGAATAAATAAACTCCATACTTCATTAAAAATTATAAAATTATTATGTCATAAGAATTTAAATTATAAAAGTACTATACAAAATATAAAATTATTATTTTAAATTGTAATTTAATTTATAATTTAATTTAATTTCTAATAATATCTATAGAATACCAAATAATACATAAAATAATGTTTAATAATAACAACAATAATGCAAGCAAATGATTAAACTATAAAATTATAAATAACATAGAAACACAGAGAAAAAGACCCCAACAATATCACGTGTCTCACAACAATGTCTCAAACTGTGTACAGATTTGCCAAGACTTTAAAAAACCTCATACATTTCTCTTTAAACATTTCTCAATGGACTCTTCCAAATTCAAAATAATCTGAACTAAAAGGGGGAGAACAACCGTATTTTGTAACCGAACTCCCAACCGAATATTCGTCGAACTTCGCTGTGAGAACAGTGTCTGTTGAGCGTTTTCGTGTGTGATTTCGTTACTCACCGAAATGAAGACACAATATCAGCTGTCATTTTCAGATTTTAGGTTTTATGTCCTGTCAGCGTCTTGCTCCGGCGTTGCTCACTTCAGTTTTGTGGCCTGCTGCGGGCAACTCCTAAATCGGCTGTCGGTTAATAAACATTTTGACATAAGCCGAGCATCGTCGTCATAACTGTAATTCTACTTCCTGTGTTATAGACTTTGCTTTACTTGCTATTTACTATAACCACCACATAGTTACCGATGATATTTAGGGCACGACCGAATACAAAAAACGTCAGGTAGACTATTTTTTTTTGAAAGCTCGAGTACTTAAAGTGTTTAAAAGCAGTGACGGGAGAAACTAACCTTTTCGAAGCTTCGAATCAATTGAACCAATTGCTTCGCAAAATGATTCACTGTTTTGAAGCGCTCGAAACACCACACGCTAGTGACGCCTGTTGGTCAAAAGCAGTGATGGGAATAACGGCGTTATAAATAAACGGCGTTACTAACGGCGTTATTTTTTCAGTAACGAGTAATCAAACGAATTACTGTTTCCTACGTTACAACGCCTTTACCATTACTGCCAATAAAATACGGCGTTACTATCATTTATTATAATATTATTATAATTTTATTTTTCAGTTCATCTGAATGGATGCGCAGCGTACCTGTATTTGACGAGCTGTAAACTCTAGTGTGAAGGCACACGACTAGCCGTCACTTTGTCTCACACATCCAAAGAAAGATACAGAGCGACAGAGTCTTATACCATGCAGAATTGACGCGCTACGTATAAACGATATTCTTTGTTGTATTTTCCTCTCAAAACAACGGAGCTCCTTTGGAATACTTCAGCTTTTAAGAACTGCTGGTTTCTCCGGTAGTAGGCGGAACTAATGTGCAAACAGCAATCTCATTGGCTGGCGCTCACCTATTGTCGTCCCTGTTTTGATTACAGCAAATCAGTTAGAGCGAACGCAGACAACGTGATTAATATTCATGAACCCAGCAGCCCATTAAACCTTAGTGTGTTTAAAGTGCCCCTATTATGCCATTTTAAAGGTTGCTAATATTGTTTTAATAGACTCCCAAAACAGGTTTACATGTATGCAAGGTCAAAAAACATTTTAGTTTTCTCCAAAAATAGATTTAATTGTACCCTATTTCTAAATGATTCCTAAACGACTCGTGCGAAGCAGTTGGAAGAATCAATCTCTCTAAACCCCTCCTTTCCGTGAGCCCTCACTGCTGTGATTGGTCAGATGGCGCAGTCCTTTATGATTGGTCTACCGCGTACAGCGTGTCGGAGAACGAAACGCCCATTGCCATAACTGACTGACAGCCCTGGATACTTGTCAATACATAGAAAAGATGGCATCGATTTTACCATAACAATTCCAGCCAGAGTCTGACGATAAAACGGCTGAAGTGGCTGATCGACAAGTTAGCACGGGCTACCGTTTGCTTTTATAACCGAACCGGGCACACTATGTTGTAAACTTCAACATTGTATAATGCATTAAACGTCTTTCACACCGAACGCGGAAAGCGCTGCGCTGGCCGCTGGGTTCAGTTCAGCCCTTCAGAGCAGCGGCAAAAGTTCATTTGAACAACTGATTTGAACTTTGTCCGTGGCGTCCGCTTTGGTCGAGACCGAAACAAGCCGTCCTCGCAGGGCGGAAGCAATTAAAACGAATGGGTTTCATAGCACAGCGCTTTCCGCATTCGGTGTGAAAGCCGCTTCATGCGCCATCTTTTATCAGTACTTAAACTAATGAGACAGACAGACAGTCAAGCTGCATCAGTCACAAATTGTCACACTACAATGGACCCACAGCTGAACAACAGAACTACAGAAGCGTGATTTAGCCGGTTAGCAAGACATGTGCAGGGTTGTTACACAACACAACATACAACAACTACGTATTTTGAACGATCGCTAGAAAACACAATCTTTGTAGATTCATCATCTTTTGGAAGTGAATATAAAACAGTTTTACTCACAGCGTAGGATACAGCGTCTTCCGTATAATGTACATGTACATTTCCATGTGACGTAAACCAACAGTAATTTATGGGCGGGCAAGGTGTTCGCGACGTAGAACGTGGGCGGACATTATGCAAATCTGTTACTCCGTGACGTGTGGCCGTAACAGAAAAAGATTTGAAGTCCTGACGACTCCTTTAGGCAAATGTGAGTCGACTCTTTTTTTTTGATAGACAATAACTTTATGTATGGTGCACTGTCGGCTTCACAACTTTGCAGATAGTTTATGTTCACATACAGCTACATGACACACTGCATGAAAGATCATATTTGAAAACGCATAATAGGGGCACTTTAATATTATTAATAGTAGAATTCGTGGTAGTAACAAGACTTTCATAAAAACACTAAATTACAAACAATATCACCACCAGTCCTAAGTTCAGTCAACATGACAAACATGCATTCATACATGGTTATTCTAATTACTAAAGTTCTAATGGCTAAAGTTGAATGCTAATTATAATTATAATATTATATCAGATATTTAATATTAGTCTGGTGAGTAAACTAAAAATGTAATTAATTTCATTAAAATTTCATTCATTTAACATATTTAATATTGGGGTCATCCAAGTTATTTAATATATTTACATTTAAAAAAAAAAAAAAAAAAAGCAACACAATAGTTACTTTCCCTGGTAATTAGTTACTTTTATAATGATGTTACTCTGTTACTAACTCAGTTACTATTTGTGAGAACTAGTAACTATAACTAATTATTTTTCAAAGTAACATTCCCAACACTGGCCACAACAACATTAAAATAGTGTAGATTAGTGTACAATGTTTTATATTTATTTTATAGTTATATTAAACTAGTTTTTTTTAAGTAACGCAATAGTTACTTTGCCTGGTAATTAGTTACTTTTATAATGATGTAACTCAGTTACTATTTGTGAGAAGTAACTAGTAACTTTAACTAATTACTTTTTTAAAGGTACGTGCCCAACACTGGTCAAAAGTGTGTAAATGCAACAAAAACTCTGGCTAAAATATGATTGATTTATGGACAGCTTCTATATAGAGACCAGTAAGAGATTACTAACTACTTCTCATCCTTTTAATTACACAAATATCTCATTAGAAATGTCTACAAATAGATGAAACTGAGCGCTCAGGTAAAAACCATAGACACTGGTTACATTTTTGCAGCTGGGGGGCGATCTCAATGAACTCACGACGATTCATCGGTTGAGAGATCGCCCCCAACGGCGAACCGTTGAAAATTCGAAGTTATGACGTAATGAAGCTTCGTTTAATATCACGTGACATTGGCAGTTTGATACGCGCTTCGAACCACTGTTTCGAAACAACTGATTCACAAAAGTTTCGAAGCGCCCATCACTCACTTAAAGCTAATTTAAAGCTACTTTTCTGTTTATAATTTACAAAATTTATACCGCAGGTGAGTACATCAGGAATTCATTTTCCAAACCGTGTTTTTGGATTATCCTGAATCACTACAGTACACCTGTAATAAGTTTTTATATTGGGACTATTTTAGGAGTGGTAGGAACCGCTGCGGAGTAGCCCAGTACCTGCGTGACTGGTCATAGACACAAACAGAGAGAAGTAGCTCCGGCTACAATGTTCTTCAGCTAGACACATGCAGATTTCTCTCCATATAGTGGACTTCTATGGTGCCTGGCGAGTTTGAACTACCAAAATGCAGTTTAAATTCAGCTTGACAAGGCTCTAAACATCCCAGCCGAGGAAGAAGGGTCTTATCTAACGAAACGATTGGTTATTTTCTAAAAAAAAAAAAAAAATTGACAATTTATATACTTTTTAACCTCAAATGCTCATCTTGTCTAGCTCTGCGTGAACTCTGTGTATACATTACATAATAATATATAATATGGCAAGACTCCAATTAGCATTATCAAGCAGCAAAACAAGCTGTTTTGTACAGCTAAAAATAGCTGGACACAGGTGAGATGGGAAGCCAGACACATAAAATTTACAAATGGCCATGCCCACTCTTACGGGAAGAAAAACGTGGATAGTTGTAATGGACTTCCCTGTTTTCATAGAATTAAAATGATTAAAACTTTATAGTTATAGTCACTATAGTTATCATCTTTGGTGTGAACTGGCCTTAATGAGACTTAACAAAAAAAAAAAAAAAACATTACATCTTCTGAATTATACAAGAGCAAACTCTGAGCAATATAAATTGGCTGTTCTGCTGCAAGTGTGGGTACACTTATGCATAAAAACAAACATTTATGATCTATGAGTCATTCCCACACACTTTAGTACCTGTTATATTCTCTCCATGACACACACACACAGACTGCTGGGTATCGAGGGCCATTGCGGTGCCCGTTGGTTTCTGTTGACTCTGGAATTACAACCCTTGATTGAGATTCCAGGAACCGCACAACACCGCTGTCAATCTCCCCAGCAACCAGAGGAAAGAGGAGATGGAAAACGACAGAGAGAAATAGAGAGAGACAAAGATATGAAGACGAGGAGCAGCATAAGGGTTGCAGAAAGTAAAAAGGAATTAATTGACTGATAGATTTCATTGCTTGATTGTATTTATGAGAATGACAGCCGAGAGATGATGCAGCCCTCCTTTTCTATTCTCATTGACATTCATCCTCTCCTCCTCCCTCCCTCCTTCCGTTCACCGTGCCGTCAGCCCAACCCAGCATACTCAACACAGCTCTGGGTAGCTGATGCTTTCATTGAGCCGAATCAAATCAACAGCCTTCAGAACAAGCCAAGCGTATAATCTCAACTCAAACTGTCAGTAAACAGAACCAACAAAAATCTGCTGTATTTTTAAAGCTCCACACTGCTTCAGTTCAGCTACAGTAATGGAATTAATGGTTTTAGTGTACATAAAAGACAGCACTGATAAAAATTTGGGTTAGTGAATTGAACAAACACTAAGCAACAACTTTGCGCATGATACCTCAAAATATGACACTTGTTAAAGAGAGGCTAACCTATATCATATCTGGAATGATAAAATGACCAAAAGTACGACTTCTTAAAGAAGGGACCCAAGCTTTATCTAGAGAGAAACTCTTTCAATTTGGACAAGCAAGTGATTAGTCAAAACAAAACAAATAAAATAATAAATATAGCTGCAAACATGCAGCGATTATCAGGGTTCAAGCACTTCGAGGCATTTAAGCACATAAAAAAAGACATTACTTAGCAAGCCTGTAACCACCTAAATCAATAATATAAAAAGATTTTTTTCTGCAAATCCAAGTAATTTACCATAGAAATACTATGTTTTTAACATTTATGATGGTTATAGTGCCAGCTGTAGTCCAGTCTACTTTGCATGCTTGTTTAGAATCACCTGTCAAATGTGCTCAGCAGATTTCGTGAGGTTTTGAGTTTTCCTTTAGGCTTTATAGGATTTTGGGTAAATCTGGACAGGCTTCTTTTCTAAACGAGCCCATTATAGCTTCCCAAAGGGTACATTTCAACATTATTGACATAAAGAGTCCAGAGAATTGTACCGCAGTGTTCTTTTCCTGATTGAGGGAAAAACCTATGGCTAGTTTGCAAAAGTAGGTTTTTTATATCTTCTTGATCATTTAACAAACAATTTGATTGACAGCAGTAAATATAGAGGCAAAGTTGTCCAGAATGAGGAGTTCTATCATATAATACAAATATCGCGTGCATGTGTGAAAAACCGTGCAATGTACAATCGTTTACACCCTTGAAAATGCAATATCACTCCCAGTGACTGATTTCCTTTAAATTTCTCACAGAACTTTGTGGCCTTCCAATTGGCCTCAGTTAACCTTGTCTAACAGGTGCTCAAACTTTGTCAGCCAATGGCAGCCATGTTTTTTCACAAAATGTCCTTATAAATACTTGTGGCACTTTGGACCAAGACTGTGCACAGCCAATCTCATGTTGATAGGACAAATTGTTGCAAAGGTATAGACATTTTTGTTTTTGTTTTTTCCCCTCTTATTTTTGTCCTGTGACCTCAGATTGAATTCTTACTTAGATGTTCTGAGTTTGGCAAAGATATCTCATTCCGTTCATAAGTTATAGGGATTTTACTAAAAGTGGCCATGCCTCGTTTGAACATTTTGGTGTCCCTTTGCGACAGTGAGTCGAAAGTTCAACTTTTTTTGATAATTGGCATGCATTTTGTCCGGTGCGAGCCAAGGATTTCAACGAATAAGACACTTGAGCCTGCGACTGACAGTTTAGGAGTTATGAGCGATTTCGTACTTTTGATCATTGTAGCGCCCCCATCAGGCCAATTGGGGTGAGCCTTGGTGACGTTGTTGCCAGTATGAGTACTACCATCCCTCCAAGTTTCAAATCTCTACGACTTACGGTTTGGTCCACATGATCTGTTTTTGGAGATTGCTAATCCTTGGCCATTATAACAATTTCAAGGGTTTAAGTGCTATGCGCTTGAACTCCTAATACTGACAAAGCCCTGCATTTTGGGGGGGAAAAAAAAAAGATTTGCAAAAAAAACTAATATTATATAATTTGATAATGCTGAGTTGAAAATTAGCAATAAAATCATGTACAGCTTTTTCCCCAACAAAATATGAAGATTTTTCTTAATATATATCAGCTTTCACACACATCATATTTTGCGAGAAAACATGACAAGCATAACAAGCATTATGTATCTTCACCGCAAAAGTACTACAAAACAAGTGCTGTATTTCATTCAGCAAATATTACTCAGGGCATTATAATAAATTTAAGGTTTATTCTTTAAAAAATGGAACCAGATAAAAAACAAGATAAATAATATTGCACGCTCAAACTTTAAAATTGCACGCAATTCAGCTAAATTTATCTTGTTTTAACATGTTTAGAACATCAGCCAAATTGTTTTACTCTGATGCCTTAAAATGCATGATGTTTAACAGACCTTTTTTCAGCCACTCTGCCGGTAACAGGTAAAGAGCGAGACTAAAAAAAGCTCCCCTTCATGTGAAAACATAAAATCATTCATTCTTGACTTGCTCATTAGACATAATTAATGTGCAGAATCTTGCTTATACCAAGAGAATCCCTCGTCAAGCCTCCTACACGTCTCTCGGCCTATCAGATCATCCGTCACAGTCCACGCACACATGACTGTAACCTCCTGCTGACACCTCCACAACGCCTATTTATAGCCAGCAAGACGTGTTTCAGAGTCATCTCTTCAGTGTTGTTTTCGCTATCCTGCTAGAACAATCGTCGCAGCAACGGAGGGGATGCTCTAATATCATTAAAGGGAGAAAATTGAGAAATTCAATGGCTTGTGGATTGATTTCCTTTTAATCTTATTGAGAAAGCAGGAAGGAGTTCTAGAAAACCTTTCAGGAGAACAGCTGTGCTGAAACCCAGAACTCCTCCAGACTGCTAATGGAAGTCAGAAGTTATGTATTTTTTATGAATCAAGATGCAAAAATAGAAAAGATTGTTTGGTTTCACAGCCATGGAAACATCCCATAATGCACACACACACACACACACACACACACACACGCACGCACACTCTCAGGCGTATGACTCATCTGACCATGTGACTGCTCTGCTAACGTCAGGAGGGCCCGTCTCACCCCTCTCCCCAGAGTGCAGTCAGCTGACTGTGGGTTACGAGTACAGAATCAGTATGTGCAAAAAACAACATGCCAACTAACCGCAGAGTGCTTTTAATGAAGAAATATATTCTGATTCTGTGATGTAGGGACTAACATGCCTTTTTTGCTGTATATGGCTCTCCGGAGATTAATAAAGTTCTTGATGTTAAATTACAGCAAATTGGTTTCTGGGTTGTTGAAAGCACCAGAATATGGATGGTTTTCTAAAAGATGTGCTCTGGTCCTTTTGAGATTTTCTTCTTTTCTTCTTCCTAGTTTAGTATTGTCACATTAGAGTAAAGCTTTGAGTCACTTTTGAGTTTCACATGTTATAACAAATCCCCCCCAAAAAAATTATTATTATTTTTATTTTTCCCCCCAACTTGCTACACTCATTCCAGTCAAAAATGACCAGCCTACAAAAAGGTTTCTTTTCATGCTTTTTAATTACCGAATATTGGATTCGGTCTCTTTATCAACTTGTTTTCTTTCAATTAGCACAGGTTCTGTGTTTATTTTTGGAACCGATTGATCCTAGGCCTTATTGATCTGCTTATGTGCTTTCACTTAGGTGCTAATGCACCTCAGTTTTTGAGCGAACATTGGCAAAATGATCCACAAATAATGTTTTTCATTAAAAACTGAGGTGCTCAGATCAATAAGGCTTATGAACAATCAGTTCCGAGAAGAAATACAAAGTCTGTGCTAATCAAAAGAAACAAGCTGACAAAAAAACTAAATCCAAGATTTGATGATAATATAGCATAATGAGAGATTTACAAGCAGGCCTTCTAAAAGGCAAGTCATTTTGAGAATTTTTAGCATAGCACAAAAGTTAAAAAACATTTTCAAGACTGCTAAATAATGTCAAAAATAGCTTAAATAGACCCAAGCAAAGTGATTTTGCAAAAAAGAAAATAGAATTTTTTTTCTTTCCTTGTCGTTTTTGGAAACTACAGCTAAAAATACTTCACACGATGTGCCTGAGAAAAAAAAAAAAAAAAAAAAAAAAAACCTCAAAAGGACAAAGCTTCCTCCGCAGAGACTTTTTGTCTGTGTTCCAGGAAAAGTGATCAAGTACAGATGAGTGTCATCTTGGCACTAATGTCACTAGGGCACCTAATTCAGCTGCTGACAGGCCCCACCGCAGGATCTAATAAATGCTTGGGACTGCAGGCGTCTAGGGACAGTGGAAGAGATCCACAACCGGCAGATGTATATTTATCAGAGGCCTTCCTCTCCCCAGTGAGTCCCACAGAGCGTTTGTGCGTGTGTGTGACTCATCGCCTGACGATTTAACTCGCCTGTGACGCCTCTGTGTATAGAAACACAACGAACAAACCAGTTTTACATATTTTGCACACCTATGATATCCTGATTCTTACTTAATACAAATAAAATAAGATTTTATCTGTAACAGAAATGTTTTGCAATTTAATTCACCATAGTTTTCACTCTAAAAAAAAATGTAACTGGCCCAGTACCTTTTACTAATATGTACTAATATGTAACATTCAGGGGTTTTATTGCATTTTACATTAGACATTACATTAGCTGTATTACAAAAACGTTTCAGTATTCAGGCAGAAACTATGGTAAAATCCTGAACACGTACAGTAGGTATACCTTTCTGTCGTTCACAAAACGCTCTATCCTCTTCTGTATGATTAAAATACACCTATAACAGACCATAGCTTAATGTAAGAGGCTCAGTTTCTCAGAGGTAAACGTTGTGAATGGTTACCATCGGTACGGATGCATGCACAGCCTCGGTATTGCGTGAGCATCGGTGACGCATTGATCAGGTGCCGCCTCATATAGCGCGGGGAGCTGTCCGGTGCTGAAACACAAACGAAGCGCATTGAGGCAACACGGAGGACATGCTGTTCACGCTCATTCACATTCTCTGAGCTCTACACAAAAGGTACGACGGCTCATTTTCGTTTTGTTGTATTCACGCTGTGAAAAAAGCTAAGGTATGCGCTAGTTTGCTTTGTGAGGGTTGGAGAGGAGTAGAGCTTTTGTTCGTTTTCTTTCTGGCTTTGCTTGATTAGATACTATACCTCCTCCGCAGCATATCTCATCTCTTGTTTATCTACTCGATTTCAAGATTCCTGATTTTTAAATCGAGATTTATTCTTATAAGCATAGGTGAAAATATCAATAGATCTGTTCTTAGAGATCCGTAGCCACAAGTGAAAGGTTACCTTGACAACAGGCGGTGACTCATCCGGTGCTGTTGTCGTTTAAAAACATGTTGTGTTCTGACTGATCTCATTGCTGCTCTGGCGCTCGGAGCGTCTCTTCTGCTCGGTCTGGGGAACAAATTTGGGTCGCAAAGCTCTCAAAACTAATTGCATAGGTAGTTTAAACTTACACTGAATTTTAGCTACTTTGTTTTTAAATACCATAAATAAAAAAAGACTGCATGGGTTAACTATTTTTGTTCTTTATCTCTAGGCGGTATGATGCTGTCACTACCGAAACTGTACGCCGGAGGGGTGGCGGTCCTGCTTGTTACCCTCCTCCAAACACTAACCGTGCAGGGCGCTTCCGTGCGCCACCATCGCCTGCGAGGCGGAGACCAGGGTGGCTTCCTTGCTCCCAGCTCCGATATGATCAAAGCTCTGGAGTACATCGAAAGCTTGAAGCAGAGAGCCGACGGACCAGAGAGTCCAACAGGGGACTACGACGAGGTGGACAAATTCCGCTTTCTAGTGCAACTCGCCTCCCTACAGGATGAGAACGCACCCACGCGTGAGGATGCCACCCGTTGGCCTGATAACAAGGTGCCACAGTGGGTTCGATCTCTACTGCGAATGCTCGAACAAGCTGGAGAGGCTCCAGAAAGCCAGGCTGCGCCTGGAAACGAGCGGCGTCCTCACAAGAGCAGACGCCCGATGGCAGACGCAGAGAGCCCCGTCGGAGACTACGGGGGCTTCGTGAAGCCGCACAAGAAGTACCCGCTGATGTTCGAAGACGAGGAGAACGGCAGAGACAACAAGCGGGCGACTGAGGATTTGGATGAGCAGTACACCCCTCAGAGTCTCGCCAACATGCGCTCTATATTCGAAGAGCTTGGTAAACTGTCTGCCGCACAGAACCAGAAGCGAGAAGAGGATGAAGATGCTGAAGACGACGATGACCTCTACAAGGTTAGGAACCTGGCGTACGAGGACGTGACCGGAGGGGAAGAATGGGTGCCGCTGGAGGAGCAACTCGAAACGGAGGAAGTCGTCAAAGGAAGCCGTGAAGAATACGAACGAGGGCTGGGAGATAACGGTGAGCAGGGCGAAGCCATTGAAAGACGAGCTACTGAAGAGGACGACGAGAACCCAGACGATGATACAAAACTTGTGGACTACTACCTGTTGAAGGTCTTGGAGATGACAAACCAGGCACAAAAACGAGACCTAATGGAAGGAAGGAGGAGGCTACTGTCTCAACCCTCTCTAATGGACCCCAGGGCAATCAAACAACTGCTGTCGGCCATTTCTGTGAAGCTCCAGGTGCCTCCAGAGGACCTGGTTGGAATGCTCTTCATGGAGGAGACCAGAAAACAACAACAACGCCTTCCTGAGACCCAGCTGGTTAGGAAGCCTAGCCAACCTCGGTACAAGAGCCGGGTCATTAAGTATTACAATGGACGACAGCCAGAGGTCACAGTGAGCGATATCCCTCCTGATGTCAAAACTGAGGATATCCTGAAAGTCCTCGGGTTAGGGAATCTGGCCAACAAGAACGCAAAATTTTCTTTGCTAAAGCAAAGGCCCTATAAAACAGCCATGGCGAAGTACTTCAACCCAAACGGAAGACGAGGAAGCTTGTTCTTGTCTGAGTTAAACAAAGCTCCAAGCAAAAGAAAAGATGATTATGATGACGACGCAGTAGATGAGGATGAAGAGTCGACCTTCCTCGCAGCCAAGCTCCTGACTGAGTACCCCGACACCAGCGCGAGCGATCGCAAGAGAGCCATCGATTCCACCACGAACGGACAGTTGCCTTATGAGTTGTATGAGGAGGCCATGAAGGATTTCTTTGATCAGGTTGACAATGGAAAGAGCACGACCACCAAGAGAGACACCCAAGGGAAAGAGGAGCCCGAGGCGCCCCAAAAGCCGCCCGCTCAAGATTCAGCACAGGAAACCGTAGATCAAACCCCACCTGTGCCTGGAACAGAAGAGGGTAAAGAGTATCATGGGAAAATGGTTGCAGGAATGTAAAGAGCCTGAGCGTGTATTTTTTCCCCCTGCTCTTATTCTGACAAGTCCCACCCCTTGTCCTTTTAACTCTTTGATATGTTTGCTACGGCTACACGAACGACTTCTGAACTGCCCAAATTGTAAACCGGTTGTAAGAAGCTCCTACTAGCCAATCCTGCCACAGAAGGGACTTGTCGGAGTATGCACGGGGGAGAAAAAAAAATATTGCTAACTTGTGGGACATGCCTATATCTCCTCAAAAGTTATTTTAAAAAAGTAAACAGTTTAAAGTGCTTTAGTTTTCATGGAATTCTATATGATGTAAATATCTATGGTATATCAATGTGCGGGAGTTCAAGTGTATTTTATCTGTCGTTTATGAATTGGTGGTCCTCGAAATGTTTTCTTGTTCCTTTTGTTGGTATCAAGAGAATGTTCCCGTAGTCGTAGGACTCCGCTTGCTGCAATCTTTACAAGCTATTTCATTATCAAACCAATAAAGATGGATGTGATTCTCATTTATAAATCATTTTGTACGTGTTCTAAAGTGTGAGAAGAGAAACATGAATAAAGCATTAACGTATTATTTTTCCTCTCGCTGTATTGTGCTGCCTTATTACACTGAGTTATGCATGATTCTACATAAAAACAATCATATTATGACTTAAAACAAGAAACATAATGCATGACATTTAGTCTGTGCAGGGCTGGATCTTGAAAAAGAAGAGAAAAATATCAAGCAAATATTCATATTTACATTTGATGACCTAGAAAAAGCCAAGGATGTCCACTTGATGATACAGGACCTGAAACAGTGGCAAGGATAGTCTCATAATAAGAGATATTAATAAAAAACAAATCCATTACTTTGCACAAAAATACAAATTCATTAGAGAAAACTGCAAACACTTCACAGAGTAAATCATATCAAAAAGACAACTTTAATATGACAATATCAACAAAGTGTGCTCAAAGCAGCATTAGCATTCATTCAAAAGTGTTTTTTTTCCTTTCTTGAGCTAAATGTCTCCTGAGACATGTGACATGTTTTAAAACATGAGAAGGCACTTCAAATAAGCCAAGGTTTAAGGTTCTTGCAAATATATGATTACTATATAAAATGGTTTTGGTATAAAAATCAAAATTACCAGTTAAATCTATGGTTGCATATGGGAGCCATCTCATTTATTTTTCTAAATTGACAAGACATAATCTATTCAAAAACACGACATGAACCTGATTCAGTTATATTAAAATTTGAGTGGAATTGATAAAGTTCATACAAGGACAAAAACAATAAATAAGAAAAAAATCTGCAGCCCTCATTAATAAAGTCTGTAACTTCTTGCAATGAAAAATTGTGTCCTGCGTGAAGGACACAACCTCCACTGCGGAGGCAGGTTTCGTTCCCTTTTGTCATATTGAATCTTGTCAGCTGCTGTCAGAAGGCTGGTTTGCTCATGTATTCTTCCATCGTCTAAAGAGAAGAAAACATAACTGATTACCCTTTGAAATCATTTTAAGTGACATTTTCAGCCTCCCTTGCTGTGCAGAGGAGAACTATCCTTCATATGTATGGACCCTGCTTATTAAAATAATGTATGGACAACAAATGATTAGATGCTATATGGGTTTTAAGAAAACAGTTGACTCAAAAATGAAATTTCTATCATTATTTATTCAACCCATCAGTTATACCCCTTATGCTATATTCCTATGAGAGCTGCTTTGAAGGTGAGTAAATGACATCATTTTCATTTTTGGGTGAACTATTCTTTTAATGTGGTCTTATTTTTTTGAGGCGTGCTGGGAAAGCTGGCATTTAGTGGTACTGAGAGCTGTTCTGTAAAACCACACTCTCATACTGGCCATCCGTTTATTTCTCTCTCTCTGTCGAATCAATAATGTTTTATGAAGGTGACGGCCAAAGTAGAGCTCTATAACTGGGTAGCACCATTAAAACAGCTGCAGGTTCTTTTAATCTAAAATGTCTGGCTCAGAAACACTGACTGAGATTGTGTTGCTATGTGCCCCATTATTATTAATTACTATTAATAACACTGTGTTTTAAAAATGTCAAAACAACAGCATTTGGAATGGAAGAGGAAAAAAAAACTTTTTTTTCTTTTTTAAAATCCTATTTCAATACTGTTAAAAAAAAAAAGATTATTTTTCAGTTTCATTTTTCAAACAAAAAAAATGCAATTTAAAGTTAGTGTCTCACCTCTTGCAGCATATCTGAGGCCTCTACAGACTTTGCAATAGACAGTTTGGATGTTTCCTGAATCTCTCCGCCCATCAGAAACTCATCCAGGATAAAATAAGCCTTCTCAAAGTTAAAGATGATGTCCAGCTCACATACCTGTAAGATATTACACAGACAGAAATTGGTTTAAAAAAAAAAAAAAAAAGATAGTAAAGAATAACCTGTGTTCAGTCTATGCAACAAATAAATAAATAAATAAAAATGTATAGCAAAAAAAAAAAAAAAAATGATGCATTTAATAAAAGATACTTATGTAAACAGGAAATATAAACAATATTAACTACTACTATACTTACATCAAAAAATAAGTACAATGTACTTGTATTCATAACGTATTGCAAAACACTTTTGCTGCTATTGAGGTGGGATATGGGTAAGGTTAGGTGGTATGGGTAGGTTTAAGGGTGGGTTAAGGTGTAAGGGATGTGACAACAGTGTAATTATAACTGTAATTACAGAAATCAATTACAGATGTAATTACATGCAGGTATTTTTAAAATATAAGTAAAATGTAAAAACATGTATATACACAATAAGTGCACTGTATCAAATTATTACTTGTACATTACAATGTAAGCACACAGTAGTTAAGGCCACCTAATATAAAGTGGTACCCAATATTGTATGATATATTTATCAAATATATCAAATATGTGATCCTGGACAACAAAACCAGTCTGTCTTAAGTAGCACAGGTATATTTGTAGCAATAGCCAAAAATACATTGTATGGGTCAAAATGATCGATTTTTCTATTATGCCAAAAATCATTAGGATATTAAGTAAAGATGATGTTCCATGAAAATATTTTGTAAATTTCCTACCATAAATATATCAAAACTTAATTTTTGATTAGTAATATGCATAGCTAAGAACTTAATTTGGACAACTTTAAAGGCATTTTCTAAATATTTTAATTTTTTTACATCCTCAGATTTCAGATTTTCAAATAGTTGTATCTCGGCCCAAAATATTGTCCTATCCTAACAAACCATACATCAATGGAAAGCTTGTTCAGCTTTCAGATGATGTGTAAATCTCAATTTAAAAAAAAAAACGGACCCTTATGACTGGTTTTGTGGTCCAAGGTCACATATTTGCTCCAGAAGTGAGAAATTAAGAAACTGAATGTATTTACATTGCCAAAGTATTTGTCAAGCAGCTCCACATAACGGTGCAGAATCTCTAAAGCCAGAAGCTCATTATCCTGGCTCTCCAAACCACAGCAGAAATATAGACTGGCGTACCTACAAACAAGTGGAAAAACATAACATTTATTTTTATTCATACAAAAAATGAGTTTCAAAATAGAACACACAATCCTCACAATTGCCACCTGCAGTCTCTGTAAGGCAACTGCTGGCATGGCGAATCTCTGTATTTATAAAGGTCACACTGGGAAAACAACAGGAAAGAACAGAGAGACAGGTTAAGAGAGGTGTGAAATACAGATCTGAACCAGAAGAGTGTAAGTAACAGGCTCTCAGGAACACAAGTGTGAAAACTCACTCTCAGAAACACCATGGTTTCAGAGCCTGACAGAAGGATCTGATGCAGCATAAAAATCTGAACTGTGACCAAGAATATAGCCTTTGCTCTGACGCATTAAAGTTTAGAAGCACAATTAAACATTTCCATTCACAACCTCAAAAACAAAGGTTTATTTATATTATATTCAGAAAATACCCTTTTATGACATTTTCTACTATATAGGGTTGACTTTATGGTTCTTTATGGATTAAAAATATTCTTGATCATATGTTGTATATATTATATATACGACAATACATTGATTTTTCTTTTATGCAAAAAAATCATTAGGATATTAAGTAAAGCTCATGTTCCATGAAGATATTTTGTAAATTTCCTACCGTAAATATATCAAAACTTAATTTTTGATTAGTAATATGCATTGCTAAGAACTTCATTTGGACAATATTTAGATTTTTTTGCACCCTCAGATTCCAGATTTTCAAATAGTTGTATTTTGGCCAAATATTGTCCTATCCTAACAAAGCTTATTTATTCAGCTTTCAGATGATGTATAAATCTCAATTTTATGACTGGTTTTGTGGTCCAGGGTCATACAGTATAGTTTCTATTCAGGAATGTAACACTCACTTTTTATGATCAAATCAATTAAAATACTAAATATGTATATAAATCAAGCCCTGTCCTGTTTTACTTGAAATATCATATTAGTAAAATGGATTGTAAATTAAATTTTCTATTGACTTGAAGACTACATGTTCAGAAGTGACATTAAACTGTTTCCAAGCTTCTTTACTGGAATTAAATTAAAGCACTGATATTTCCCAGTGTAAATGTGTGGGGTCAATTTTCAGGCACCGTTGATGGTAATAGGGGGCCATTGTGTAGGAAGCTGCCACTAGGTTTCGCCGGAAAACAAGGAGGACTCAGATAGTTGCATGTCGTAAGCTAATGACATCAGTAATGGCAGGAGAACTGGACTGAACTGGTTTAAAAGAAACAGCACAGGACGGGGCAACAACGGACGCAGAACGCAAGTGGTATTTTAATTAGGCCACATAAGATCTGACTGCTGACTAGGTGTCCGCTTTGTACGGTTTTAGAGTTTCTGCTCACACCTTGTGATGACTAATGAACAAACACGAGAGCCTGGCAGCTGGGCTTTTAATTAATGCTGAATCCAACAACCAGCATGCGCTTTTACAATACATATGTAAGGAGCAGGACATTCTCCTTTGGCCTGGGTTGAACGCTCACCTCTTATAGACAATTTTCAGGTCCTTCCAGTGCAGGAAGTTGCACGTACGTGGTTTCCGTGCCAGAACCATAGTGGTCATGTCCTTCACAATCTTCTTCCTCTCTCTTTCCGGGAGGGGCAGGAACCATTTCTGCAGCCGTAACTTCCCCTGACGACTGAAGAGCAGCAGAAAATGCATCTGAAAAGAGAACATGTATTTTAATTGGACGGTTAATGACGGTTTTATTCTTTCATCTTTTGGAGTGGGTTTGTACTAGTGGTTAATGATCCAGGTTGGCTATCCAAAGGTTGTAGGTTCAGACCCCAAAGGTAATGAGTTACCAAGACTGTGCCTTTGAGCACACCCATGAGAAATGTGCTGACAGTGAAAACACAAAGTCAGTCTGAATAACTGCCACTGCCAATTTAAAGGGATAGTTCACACAAAAATGAAAATTCTGTTAATAATTATCCACTCTCATGTCGTTCCAAACCAGTCCTTTGTTCACAACACAAATTAAGATATTTCTGATGAAATCCGAGAGCTGCAAATAGGCTGCAAAAAATCAAGTTCAAGACCTAGAAAGGTAGTAAGGACATTGTTAAAATAGTCCATGTGACATCAGTGGTACAACCTTAATTTTACGAAGCTGCGAGAATACTTTTTGTAGTTGCTTTGTTGTCAATGCAGGCTCAGAAAGCCTTACGGGTTTGGAATGACATGAAGGAGAGTAATTAATGACAGAATTTTAATTTTTGGGTGAACTATCCCTTTAAGAGTGAATAATCTTTTGCTTTTCATTTTA
Organism: Labeo rohita; assembly: GCF_022985175.1. Taxonomy (NCBI): domain Eukaryota; kingdom Metazoa; phylum Chordata; class Actinopteri; order Cypriniformes; family Cyprinidae; genus Labeo; species Labeo rohita. Next base: position 33,232,586 of record NC_066870.1, read on the forward strand.
AAATTTGTTTTCTATGTGTATTAAATAAAAAAACAATGCTTCATAGAAACATATAACTGCTGCAATGCATTCAAAAGGAAAACATCATGAATCTATGTATAAATACTCCTAATGCAAGGTTTTTCTGCAGATGCTGCTTGGAGGCAGATGGTAGACAGAAATTCTGCAACACTGCAGGTGGACTAAAGGGTTTCACACTAGAGTCAAGGCCAAAATTATTCAAGTGGGTGGATTTATTTTGTGCCTACTCTGTAATTTCATATAGCGAATATTACAAAGTGTACCCATTTTCTTAGCATTTTACCTCCCATCAACCATCTTCAAACATAAAACTGAATTAATTTTTACTTTAAATTTACCAGATCACACATGCACCAAGATGGAAATTGCATTTAAACAGCTGTGCTGTAAATATGGCAGTACATTAAAAGAATCTATATTTTTTCCAGCAATCTGTCAACTAATTTCATCAGTCTTCAACTAAGAGAAGGTCTTTAATTTCAGCATCTGTCCAATTTAACAACACTCCCTTTCAACAGCGTAGTCACATCTCAGGTTTACAAATAAACAAGATGGAGCGACTGCATCAGATTCTTTGTGGTTTGGTTTAAAGTCTTTGACAACAGAGCTTACTAAACTTTTAAATGTTCAATCAGTGAATCAGACACAGCATCAATGCAAAACCTTTTTGGCAATGTTACAACACTGAGTCGAGCTGAGGAACACTTGTGGATGAAATGCATTTGTTATTTCCAAATATTTATTTCTCAAAAGTGAAATAATAATATTCAATTAAATCATAACCAAATCTAGAGCTTTAGATATGTTGAGCTGTGGTGCTCTTGCGAGAAACGCAGGTTCAAATCTAGCCTGCATTGTGTTCTGATCCCATGTCCTCTGTTTCCTACACAATTTCCTGTCTCTTGTCTTACTGTGTCTGTAACAACAGTTGGAAAAAGCCCACAGATACAATTTTAGGAAACAGGAAACACAAAGAAAGACACAAACTGCACTACAGACAAGCTAACCTTTTCACTGTCACACAAACCCAATCAATATGAGATTCAATATCCGTGAGACAAAGATCCGCTGTCAAAGGCAGGATGGACCTCTGCATGAATCCTTTCCACACGAGAACTAATCAGCTCAATGCAACAAAACTGAGAACAAAATTTCTCAGAACTCATCCTAATTTTTCCTCCCCCCCCTCTCATTTGCACAGAAATCTGGCAATGCTTGAAAAAGCTTTGTGTTCTCATAGACGTACGTCACGGATGGGCAGAGAATATTTGACGCTCATTTTGTGAGTCACATAAACTTCCAATAAGCCGCTTTTTTTCAAGGACTTATCAGGTCACAGGCCACACCGACGACTATTAACAGAAACTATTACACAGAAACCTGAGTCACACCTTTGAAACAAGATTAAAATACAACAGTAAAACAGTATTCAATACAGAGACATTTTTCAAATGACAGTTGTAAAGAAATATAAAAATGTGCAATATAAATCACTGTGCAGAATATAGTACCCCACAATGCAGTTAATTCTAATAAACAGAAAAAAACTTAAAAATATAGCCAAATCATTTATTACACTACCAGTTTTTGAACAGTAAAAGTTTTAATGTTTTTTATCTCTTCTGCTCACCAAGCCTGCATTTATTTGATCCAAAATACAGCAAAAGCAGTGATGTTGTGAAATATTTGTACTAATTAAAATAACTGCTTTCTATTTGAATATATTTTAAAATGTAATTTATTCCTGTGATCAAAGATACATTTTCAGCATCATTATTCCAGTCTTCAGTATCACATGATCCTTCAGAAATCATTCTAATATGCTGATTTGCTGTTCAAGAAACATTTTTTATTATTATCAATATTTAAAACAGCTGAATAGATTTATTCAGGATTTTCTGATGAATAGAAAAATCCAAAGATCAGCATTTATCTAAAATAAAAATCTTTTGTTTACATTAGACATCATACCATTCAAAAGCTTGGAGTAAGTAGAATTTTTTTTTCTTTGGGAAAGAAATGATAGAAATTAATACTGCTTTAAATTAATGCTTTAAATTAATCAAAAGTGATGATAAAGACATTTATAATGTTACAAAACATTACTATTTCAGATAAATGCTGTTCTTCTGAACTTTCTATTCATCAAAGAAACCTGAAAAAAATTACACTTAGCGGCTTTCATTATAATAATAATAATTATTATTATACATTTTTTAAGCAGCAAATCAGAATATTAGAATGATTTCTGAAGGATCATGTGACTGAAGTAATGATATTAAAAATTCTGCTTTGAAATCTCAGGAATAAATTACATTTTAAAATATATTCAAATAGAAAATTTATTATAGATTATTATAAATGTATAATTTATTATAAATTTATAGAGTTATTTTAAATAGTAAAAATATTTCAAAATTGTACTGTTTTTGCTGTACTTTGGATCAAACAAATGCAGGCTTGGTCTTCCTGTCCAAAACGTTTAAGTGGTAGTGTTTGTTGTCGAAAGTTAGAATTATTTCTACTAGTTAGAATGAACGTGAACTGTAGAATTAAACAAGCATACTGTTCAAAATGCTTATTGATTGTTGCACTGCATTTTGCTTATTGTTTTACAGAAAAGCAGCTAGTACACAGTATAACTGCATTACATGCAATATGCAAAAATTCTATTTCACTTTAATTACAGGTACAGTTCGCCCAGAGACACCTGAGGTTAAAGGAACAATACACCCATAAATTTTAATTTACCCACTCTCAGGCTATCAAGATGTAGATGAGGTTGTCTCTTCATCATAAGAGATTTGGAGAATTTAGCATCACATTCGCACTCTGCAGGGAATGGGTGCCGTCAGAATGAGAGTCCAAACATCTGATAAAAACATCACAATAATCCACAAGTAATCGACACAACACTAAATCCATCAAAAAATATCTTGTGAAGTGAAAAGCTGCTTGTAAGAAACCTAGATTACCCTAACATTGTCACTTTAGGCCAAAATAATAGTCTATAATCCATAATAGTGCTTCCTTCAGTGAAAAAGTCCAGCACCTGTTGTCTCACATCAAAATCCAACAACATATTTGTTTCAAACTGTTTTCACATGCATGTTTTTCTTTCCTAAATCATATGAAATGACTTTTCACCAAAGAAAGCAATATTATGGATAGAGTACTTGTATTTTACTTGTGTTTGAAGTTCAATTTAATAAATTTGTTTATTACAAACAGCTTTTTGCTTTACAAGACATTAGTTAATGGACTGGAGCGGTGTGGATTATTTGTGGATTATTGTGATGCTTTTATCAGCTGTTTGGACTCTTATTCTGGCGGCACCGATTCACTGCAGAGGATGCACTGGTGAGCAATGCAATGCTAAATTTCTCCAAATCTGATCCTATGAAGAGACAAACTCATCAATATTGTGGATGGCGTGAAGGTGAGAACATTTTTCAGCATATTTTCATTTTTGGATCAAGTATAAAAACATGATAACCCCCTCAACCACTCATAAGCTTTGCTAATTGTTATGCTTAATGAGAGAACTCATTTTGCTCACGAACACATATGCACACAGATGCAGGAACACCAGGTGGGCAAATGGAACCGTCAGCTGCTTCATTGTTATGACCAAAACATGCTGGCAATGATTTTATTTGCTTCCTCAGTAAATCCTGATGAGGGACGAAAGATGAAAACACAAGGAAAAAACAAGGAAACAGAAGAATGCACTGCATCGGCTCTACTATTGTGATTCCAGAGGAAAAAGATTCTCTGAAGCATTTCTTCAGCGTGGCACACCCATCATACGACAACAGGAAAAGAAAAGAGAAAGAAAACCGTGTTCTGCAGCTATTAAGTTACATACATCTTTCTCTCTACATTCCACACTTTCTCTCCTTACACACATACACACACCCCTCTCCCTTGCTCTCCCACACATAGTTTCACCAGGGGAGGGTTTAAATGAAGCTCCACGTTTCCTCTTGAGCCTGTTCCTGCTTATATTTCAGTTCTGTGATGCTCTGATTTCATTTTCCTTCTATTGTTGAAGTCGACACAGCTGTGAGCGGCTACAGCACACAGGAGAACATGCTTACAAACACACTCGCCGTGGTGTAAATGAGATTCTGCAGTGTTATCTCTTTGAAATTAAAAGAGACACTTCTTCATCACTTGTAATTACTCAGATGCATACAGACAATATCAGATCAAGCATTGTCAGAGGACCTGCATGTATTGTATTAGTACTCTGGAGAAATTTTGCAAACACTTACACTTACACTTAACCTAAAAGCTAAACAAAAACGTTTTTATGAATTTTAACCTGTAAAACTATATTCAGTATTTTTTATAAATAATATAATAACAATAATTATACTGTATTCATAAAATATACAGTATTATTGTGTTAAAAATTGTGTGAAAGTTTTTTTATATCATAAATGCATATGTAAGGACATTATTGTTGTTATTATTAGATTACTGACTGATATTTTAATAGTACACTTAATAATATAAGATATTTTTACAACATATTTTTCATTTGAGTATTAAAGTATTATTTTTTAATGTATTAATATGTAAAAAACACATAAAGTGTTAAATAATATGAATTAATTTGTTAAATGTACATTCATAGCGATAGCCAACAATGCATTGTATGGGTCAAACTTTTCAATTTTTCTTTTATGCCAAAAAAATCATTAGAATATTAAGTAAAGATCAATATTTTGTAAACTTCCTACCGTAAATATATCAAAACCTAATTTTTGATTAGTAATATGCATTGCTAAGAACTTCATTTAGACAACTTTAAAGGTGATTTTCTCAATATTTTTTTTTTTTTGCACCCTTTGATTACTTTGATTATCTCAGCCAAATATTATCCTATCCATATATTAATGAAAAGCTTTTTTAATTAGCTTTCAGCTGATGTATAAATCTCAGTTTCAAAAAATGGACCCTTATGACTGGTTTTGTGCTCTAGGGTCACACAAATAAAATATTATTATAACTTAATATTAAACGTTACTATTTAATTTGTAATACTGTGATGGGTTTGTAAAGTACTCTTTACTCATTCTTGCACACATTAACCAGAAGGGAAGATAGTTCTTTTGTAAACTCACTCAACAGCAGTTAAACGTCACAGTGGTCAACTCCTGTTTGAACAGCAGATAAACAAGATTACCTGGCCGCCAAATCAAGTAAGCTAAACCAGGACTTTGCATACAAGTTGTCGCCACACAAAAGGTTCCTAATGAACTAACAGTGTTAAAAACTGACAGCTCGATATCAAGAGAAGCGAACCAACCGGTTTATCCAGACAGATGAGATGAGATAACTTCACTACAACTATACCTTTAACTCCCTCAGCATTTAAATGACACCCGATTCATTTGCTCAGACTTTGAATAAAACAACTTTAGGTGAATTACATCAGCTCTAAACGACACTGTTTTCTTTAGTCCGTGTTAAACAAACAGCTCACGAAGGACGGAAGTTTTAAAGCCCTCAGGTGCACTCGCTATATACGTCCTGACAGGTGCACAAGCACAACCTGTGGAGGAAATTACCTGTCGCTCAACACATATGTGATCTGAATGCGTTTAGGCGAGTCAAAAGAATTTTCTGTGTAACTTACCATCTTGAAGTAAGAAATACGGACGGAATGTTGAAATGCACAAAATTCCTATTCACTTCCCAGCTGGTCAAGGCCGGAGTCATCGCTGCCCTTCCCAAACTGTGGGGAGAGAAAAGCTGCGCATGCGCAGAAGCTTGGCTTTGTTTTCGATTCCTCTATCCGAGCTCTGATTGGCTGAAGCATTGCACCTGGCTACGAAAGAGGCGGGGCGAAACCCTCTTCACATATTTTCCTGCACTTCACCTTTAAACCCCAAAAAGCAACCTTGATATTTATGAATATAGATATTACATGAATGACTATGTTGTTAAGTAACCCACTTAAAACACAATTAAGAATAAATTTAAAAATAATAATAATAATACAGCAATAATAATTAAAGTACAGTTTGCTATTATGAATATTATTATCTTATCCCTCAGAAAAACAACTAGCTTTAATGATAAATAATTACAGTCCACTGAGTCCTAGTCCTTAATCCACTGAATTTGAATGGGAGACCATTATTAATGTCTTTTTTTTTTTTTTTGAACTGTAACATAAAAAATATAAAACACAAATCTTACACAGCTTGTTGCACAAGACAAGAAAAATGGGATTGTCACTGTTCAGTTTAGTTAATTTAATTACAATGGACTTTTATTTTGTTCTCTGAAGTTCCCTGTCTTCCTTTGTTTGCTTTTCCCACCACTCTTTAGTTGTCATGGTAATTAATTTAATAATCACAGGTGTTCACCATTACTGCCCTTATTTGTCTTGTATTTAAGTTTGCTGCTGTTTCACCATTTGTTGGTCTGGTATTGTCTGTGTGATGTACAGCTGTCTTGTGATTTAGCTCTTTTTGGAATCATTTAATTAACCTTGTTTTACTTTTCTCCGTTGTCTTCATTTTTGGACAGGAATGATATAGGATATCATAGTTCAGGGGTGGCGAACTCCAGTCCTGGACAGCCGCAGTCCTGCAGAGTTCAGCTCCAACTCTAATAAAAACTCACATGTCTACAGCTTCCTACTAGTGCTTCAGACCTTGATTACCTTGTCAGGTGTGTTTGATTAGGGTTAAAGCAAAACTTTGCAGGGCTGCAGCTCTCTATGGCTGACGTTGACCACACAGTTCATAGTTATTACAGTGTAAAACCTCATTTAAAAAGATAATCCATCAGGTCTATTGATGTTTCTTCCATATAACGGAAAAAGGGTTGCCAAATTTTATGAAATACTTTAGTTTCTTAACAAGTATGTTCATTTTTCCAAGGGTACACAGTTAATAACCTCAGATAACCATAGACTTATGGGAATAATAATATCAAGTTTCAACTTCATTCCAATGCACTTCTTATCAATTTAGTAAACTTTCTGTGAGTCTTATGGCATAATCTCGCATAATACTGGAGTTGGTGTAACTACTCAATAAACATACTTCTGGGTCTGCTGGAAAACTGACTCCATGGATATCAGAGATAAAGTTACATACTTTTTTGCCTGAACTAAAGTGGAATGTAAAAAAAAGTTCCCTCCTCCACAAGACATCTGAAGCAAAGAGGTGAATTTTTTATAATTAAACTTTATGAATTTTTGATGGTGTGATATACAGTTGATGAAGGAAGTTAAACTGAAACAGATCACCCCATGTTTCTCCTTCAATGCTAAAAGTCCAAGTCATGTTCTCATCTCAGTTTAGAATTGTCTAATTCAGGCAATGGTTTATTTATCATAAGAGTGTTATATATTCTAGAGATTATTTTGTATAACGGTCGACTCGAGTAGACAAACAGCTCCATTTGTGTTAAAGTAGGTAGTTTCCGTTGGGTTTTAACTCTTAGAAAGTCTTGCAATTGCAAGTACCAAACTCCTTATGGTCTAAATTGTATTTTGATTTAAGCTGCTCAAAAGATATCAGTATCTTAACCTCAAAACATGGTTCCAGATGAGAAATTCCTTTATTATTGTCTTTTTGTCTTAATTTTATGTTGTTAATCTTTTATGATATTCATTTTAATCTTTTATTACACATGACGTGGATTTCGTTCCCTGATAGCACACGTACATCTCAGAGACGTCTATTTGACGTCTGCATTTACATCTGCAAGACGTAGTTTGCTCATCTGCACTACGTCTATTGGATGTTTCCTATCAGATGTCAAATAGACGTCTATTAGATGTCTTTAAGATGTTTATGATTTACAATGTATGTAAAACTGACATCTTACAGATGTCTGCCAGATGTCTGTACACAGCAGATGCTTTCCAGATCAAGAGATCTTTAACAGACATCTTGCAGACGTACGTGTGCTATCTGGGTCTGTACCGAATCCATCCGAGACCAAGTTTGAGTCCAAGTTCTCAGCTCTAAATAACTGTATTTTTTATTCTTCATTATAAAACGGATAGTTTTGGTCCTTGATTCTGATTGGTTGAGCCGCATTCTACAAGCATACACCTTTATTTACTTTTGTGTGTTGTTCGGCAACCAATTTGTTGCAAACACAACTGTTTCTGACCCTGATAGCACACGTACATCTCGGAGACGTCCATTTGATGTCTGCATTTACATATGCAAGACATCTGCAAGATAATTTAGAATGTATGCAAAACTGACATCTTACAGACGTTTGTACACAGCAGATGCTTTCCAGATCAAGAGATCTTTAACAGACATCTCGCAGACATACATGTGCTATCTGGGGAGCAAGTACATTGTTTGGTGGACGAATACTGTTTTTATTTATATCATTACACTTTATTTGCTCTGTTTTATTTGGTGAAACCTTACTACGTATATGGAATAACCGTTTTATAAAAGCAATAAGCCCCGTGAAGCCGTGGTTTACAGTGAATTTATAACAGCTAAGGGGTCTGCTTCACGTCGTGCCTAACAACGCCCTTTAACTGTTATAAATTCAATGTAAACCACAGCTTCTTGGGGCTTATTGCTTTATTTTACACTTCATTCCTCCATGAAAGTGTTTTTAAAAAATGGGACTTAAAAAGTAGGTTGACACTTGATATTTTTTGGGAGGGAAGTAATCACTTTGCAATTACTAAATGTATAATATGTTGAGAATATTAAAAAAATCGTACAGGTCAAATACTTTTTTCCAAAATATTGCACGTTTATACAAGCTACAGTGGGTTTTGAAGGGATTTTGGTTATTGGGAAGGTAATTTTTGTGCATAAAAGCCTACATAATGGCAAACACAATCTATAGGCCTGAAGTTTTGAAACACCTGACTACATTTGTTTGCATGACCATGTTGGTGTGTAATTGATTATCTATCATCTGACACTAGAGGGAGCCCTCTAGAGCTACAGTAGTCACATGCATCTGTCAGTTGTCACATCACTACAGTCCAGTTGAGAAGAAACAACAGGGCAACAAATGTGTCTCTACAGGAACATAGTGTGGTTTATCAAGGGAATGAGGGAGTACACAAGGTAAAGGTCTTGTTTGTATTTCTATTTTCATTTTGTATTTGTATTTTCACTGCATTCTTCAGTTCATTGTGTTGTTGAGGTCATTGCTTGTTGATGATAACTTTTGAGAAAGTCTGCTACACTGTCTTATAGAATTAGTGTTTTATTGTTTCTAATTGCAATGAAATGGTTTTCATTGCTATGATCATTTAATCGTTTTACACAAAGTTATTTTGGCCTGAGCATACTGTATATTTAGCACAGAACTGCTAGAAAAACAGTCATAAACTGTGTTCTCACAAGCCAAATGTTATTAGATGCAGTGGTTTTTTGCACAAATGTTGTTTTTGTAGTTCCCCGAGTCATCTCTTCTGACATGCATTCATCCAAGCCCTCTGTTTAAGGTCAGTCATCATTGCATCACAATGGGCCCTATTGAGACCCCTGTTGCTCTCTCAAGTGCCCTGTCATCCCACACAGAAGCTTCTTTGGCCCCTGATCAGGGCTCTTGTCTTAGGAGCTCTGTCTCAGATGCCCAGAGGTCACAATTCAAGAATTGTGTTAAAAACACACTTATGGATAACAGTGGAGCTCTTGAGGTTTCGTGCTGGTTGTGTTTCTGATTTGATTCATGTGTTTGATGTTGTCAGCAGGGCTGGATTTGAGAATGCTTCTAAGAGGTTTGTAGCAAAGGACCTGGATGTGTCAATGGTGGGCCGTTCCTTCATGATCACCGGAGCCAACAGCGGAATAGGGAAGGCGACAGCTATGGCCATAGCCAAAAAAGGTTTAATTTAAAGTCACAAAAACACTTATACTTATACTTACACATTATAATGTGCTGAATGATTAGTCAAAAGTTTACATCTGCAAAATGTTAATTATTTTACCAAAATGCATGTTATTTTTGATTTAGTACTGTCCTGAATATTTCACATCAAAAACATTTAAATATAGTCCACTAAAGAAAATAATGATCAAAAGTTTACACACACTTGATTCTTAATACTGTGTTGTTACCTGAATAATCCACAGCTGTGATTTTTGTTGTTTAGTGATAGTTGTTCATGAGTCCCTTGTTTGTCCTGAACAGTTAAACTGCCCGCTGTTCTGCAGAAAAATCCTCCAGGTCCCACAAATTCTTTGTTTTTCCATTTTTTTTGTGTGTATTTCAACTCTTTCCAACAATGATGAATGATTATAAGATCTATCTTTTCACACTGAGGACAACTGAGGAACTCATATGCAACTATTACAGAAGGTTCAAACGCTCATTGATCATTCAGAAGAAATAACGATACATTAAGAGCCGGTGGTGAAAACTTCAGTAATCAGTGTAAATTTCACTTATTTTGTCTTCTAGGAAACATATCTTCTTTATATATCTTCTTCATGGTAAATATCTTCTGTAGCTTCTAAAGAGCAGTACTAAATGAAAAAAATATGATATTTAGGTAAAATAAGAAAAATGTACACATCTTCGTTCTGTTCAAAAGTTTACACCCCCGGCTCTTAATGCATCGTTTTTCCTTTTGGTGCATCAGTGAGTGTTTAAAAACCTTACTGAAAGCCTTCCTTACATTTAAATCTTACTGACCCAAGAGTGTATAATAAAATATATAGAAATAAACTTATTTATAAGACTTTGTAAGATGAAACTAACAATTAATCATGGTTTAAGCATTTTAGTCCAGTTGTAAATATACTTGTGTACACTGAGCTCACTGCTAAGTAATCTTTGCATAGTTTAAAACCCTGCCAAGTCGAGCCATTTGTATTCCTCTGTTTTTCTGTAATGCTTGATAAAGACAATTATTATGGTGCTATCCATGCAGGGTGTTGTATGGTTGCTAAAATTTTCTAAATGTATTCATTTGCATTTGTTCTTAGTGTGTTGCAATGCAAATATCGCCAATTGTGTAGAAGAACACTGTAAAGAATACTGATTTAAAGGAGAACTCCACTTCCAGAACAACAATTTACAAATTATTTACTCACCCCCTTGTCATCCAAGATGTTCATGTCTTTCTGTCTTCAGTTGTGAAGAAATTATGTTTTCTGAGGAAAGCATTTCAGGATTTTTCTTCATATAATGAACTTCATTGGTGCCCTGATTTTGAACGTCCAAAATGTAGTTTAAATGCAGCTTCAAAGGGCTCTAAACAATCCCAGCCGAGGAAGAAGCTGGGATCTTATCTAGCGAAACGATTGGTATTTTTTTCGGAAAATAAAAATTTGTATACTTTTTAAGCACAAAAGCTTGTGTAGCACAGGCTCTGGGATGTTCGTCCACAAAGCTACATACTGTTGAATCACGCCGAAAGGTCACGCGGAATGTAGGTGGAACTACAGACCCAGTGTTTACAAAGCGAACGCGCAAAGACTAAGAAAATGCAAGTAAGTCAAACACTGTTTACAAACAAAAAGCTACAACGATGTTGGACGATTCTGAAGTTGTAGGAGAAAAGAAGATGGAGTTTTTTGCCATTCTCTACCTGTTTGAGCCAGAGTACACAGACAATGAGCTTAGACGTGATTCGTAGCGGCGTGGACGCGCATCCCAAAGCCTGTGCTACTCAGGTTTTTTGTGCTTAAAAAATATACAAATTTTTATTTTTGCGGAAAAAATGACAGATCGGTTCGCTAGATAAGACCCTTCTTCCTCGGCTGGGATCGTTTAGAGCCCTTTGAAGCTGCATTTAAACTACATTTTGGAAGTTCAAAATGGGGGCATGCCCATTATATAGAGAAAAATCCTGATATGCTTTCCTTAAAAATCATAATTTCTTCACGACTGAAGACAGAAAGACATGAACATCTTGGATGACCAGGGGGTGAGTAAATAATTTTAATAGAATTTTTAGAATTTAGAATGTGATTTTAGAATGTGATACCTATATGAATGCATTGTACTTTTTGTTCCTCTTGTCCAAGGTGGCACTGTTCATATCATCTGCCGAAACAAAGAGCGAGCTGAGAAAGCTAGAGAAGAAATCATCTCAGCGAGTGGAAATACTGTGAGTGTCTCAATGTTTAAAGGGATAGTTCATCCAAAAATAAAAATTCTGTCATTAATTACTCACCCTCATGTTGTTGCAAACGCGTAAGACCTTCGTTCATCTTCTGAACACAACTTAAGATATTTCTGATGAAATCCTAGGGCTTTCTGAGCCCGCATAGACAGCAATGCAACTACCACGTTCAAGGCCCAGAAAGGTAGTAAGGACATAAAATAGTCCACGTGGCATTAGTGGTTCTGAAACTGTAATTTTATGAAGCTTCGAAAATCTTTTTATGTAAATTATTTTTGTTTTCTTTATGCACAAAAAGTATTTTCGTAGCTTTATAAAATTACGGACGTCACATGGACTATTTTAACAATGTCCTTACTACCTTTCTGGGCCTTGAACGTGTCAGTTGTGTTGCTGTCTGTGCTCTCGGATTTTATCAAAAATATCTTAATTCGTATTTCGAAGACGAACGAAGGTCTTACGGGTTTGGAACGACATGTGGGTGAGTAATTAATGACATAAAATGTTTCTGAAGGTTTTTCTTCCACTGCTCATATTGCTTTCATGATGTGATGTGCATCTACCGTAGGAGGTTTACGTCCACGTGTTGGACCTCTCCGAGACGAGGAAGGTGTGGGAGTTCGCAGAGGCCTTTAAAAAGGAGCACCTGTCGCTCAATGTTTTGGTATGAGTGTCAAAGAGCTCCTTTAGGAGATTCCCATCATTCCTCACTATATTAAAGAAAATACCAGCATTCAGCTAAAGGTTACAGGTGCAGGACAGATGAAGACATATCCTCTTCTCTAATCTCGTCTCCCACGCTAATCCCTCTCAGATCAATAATGCCGGATGTATGGTGAACCAGAGGGAAATTACCTCTGACGGCCTAGAGAAAAATTTTGCAACCAATACTCTTGGTAAGACAAGGCAAATTTAGTGTTTTAAAAAGTCTCTTATGCTTACTAAGTCTGCATCTATTTGATCAAAATGTGATAAAACAATGTTATTGTGAAATATTATTACAATTTAGGATAACTGTTTTCTATTTTAATGTTTTAAAATGTAATTGTGATGCAAAGCTGAATTTTCAGCATCATCACTCCAGTCTTCAGTGCCACACGATCCTTCAGAAATTATTCTAATATGCTGATTTGCTGCTCAATAAACATTTATGATATTATTATCAATTTAAAAACAATATTTAATGGACTCTTGTCCTCTGCAGGTGTTTATGTTCTGACTAAATGTCTGATCCCATTGCTGGAGAAGAGCAGGGACCCCCGAGTTGTGAGTGAAAAACAATATTGATCTCAATGTCTTGATTTATTAAATACAATTCTGCCTGAGACTAGATTCTTTCACAAAGCATATGTGTAGACATAACAGTTATTGTGTTTTTGACACAACCTGTGATAGATGTGCTTATATTTTAATAACAGCAATGTGTACACATGCACAGAGGTATCTGTTTCTCTCTCATATTGTGGCATATTTTGTAGTTTAATGTGTTGTGATGATAATAATGTCTTCGGTAGATCACGGTTTCAATGGGAGGAATGCTGGTACAGAAACTAAACATAGACGACCTGCAGACTGAGAGAGCTCTGTTTGATGGTACCAGGGTGTATGCACAAAACAAGGTATTTAGAGGCAATATTAAGAGAATTAAAAGCATTTTGCCTCTTAATGTACTATTTTTGTTTTATTAGAGAATCATTGCTATTTTTATTGCTTCATTTACGTTTGTTAATTTAGACTTTAGGGTTAGCAGCACCTTAACAACAGACAAAATAGCACTTACATTTTCTAAACTGTAAAATCATTATTAAAACTTTTAAATTAAAAATGCAATTTTTAAGTGATAAATAATAAACAAATATAAATTAAATTAAAACTGGTCCCCAAGTATTGATTTGTAGCCTTTCAGCTGTAAAAGAGGAACTGCACACACATTTGCAGTATGTTATAGGCCATGTTATTTTAGTTTAATTTAATTACTGTTATTAATACTCTTATTTTTATTATTAACAATACTTTTGATTACTATTAACCAGTATTGATTTTGAAGCCTTTCAGCTGTAAAAGCTGTAGAAAAACCTGTAGATGTTTAGATAGATTTCATTAATAGTTTTTATTGTTATGTTTATTATATTTTTTACCTAAAGTAAATGTTTTAATTATTTTTGTCATTTTTATTTATTTATTATTTTTTATTATTATTACTTTATTTGATTTTTTTTTAACATATTTATAGTTTTTAAAAGTGATTTTTATTTCAGTTTTAGTTTTTGTAGTACATCACTAAATTTTGTCTTAGCAACTATATATTATATATATTGTATATATATATATATATATATATATATATTTATACAATACTCTTGGTAAGACAATTTAACTACTATTATATTATACAACTATATATAGTTTTTATTATTAGATTTTATTTATATTTATTTATTTATTCAGATTAATGTTTTAATAATTTTGATGTAATTTTTTATTATTTTTTTTAAAATGTCTACATTTTGTTTCAGTTTTATTTATTTTAGTACATCATCTTTAACTAAAGGAAAATTAGAAATTTTATCATACATTTTCTTTTTCATAACTGTAAAAATTTTCCTAACTTTTAATGTAATGTAAAAATTCATTTTAATTTTAACGTGAAGGTGTAAAATTGAAATGTATACATTTAAAATAATAATTAATAATTAAATTAAATTTGCACAATTTAAATTTAGGTTTGGTTCTTTGACTGTTGTGGTAGTCAAAATATTCAAAACTATGTTATTACCATGTGGTTGTTTTTTTCCCCATGGTGTTAATACTATATTTTTGAAGTACTGTACAGTATTGTGGTATATAAATAAGGTAATCAAACAGTACAATGAAATATATCAAAGCACCATCTGAGTCTGAACCATCACGCTTTTTTTAGTCAAGTGTTGCCAGACATTTTCTTATCAAATTAATTTACAAGGATAATGTGAAAAAGATTATGGATTAATTAATTTTATTCATGAAAAGAGAATAAAAGTCATGAACAGTTTGTATTAAATTGAGATGAGCAGGGTTACCTTTCTCTCAGCTGTTGCCAAGCAACAGGTGACACAGAGTGCCAGCAGTGGCATCTCCATTAAACAATATCTGATGCAGTAATGATGATGACCTTTTACTAAACACTCGTTATGTGTCTGTCTGTGTGTGTGGGTGTGTGTGTGTGTCCACAGAGGCAGCAGGTAGTGATGACAGAGGTCTGGGCGAAAGCAAATCCCAAAATTCATTTCTCTGTGATGCACCCTGGGTGGGCCGACACACCAGGTATTGCTCATTTTTAGAAGTCAACAAGAAAAATAATGTGCTAATTGTTCACTGGCAGCATGGTTATGCCAGTTTGGCATAATGATTCTGTTCACATACTCTTTTAAATAGAATTTTTTGTTCATAAGTATTGATTTTAAGCTTTTTAGCTGTAAAAGAGCAACTCTAGATATGTTTGCAGTTTTATTTGAGTTTAATTTAGATACTATTATATTATACTATCTATCTATTTAAAATATGTCTGTGTAGTTTTTTTTTAAGTAATTTTTTATTTCAGTTTTAGTTATTGCAGTACGTCAACTTAAACTAAACGAAAATAACAATTTTGGCCTTGGCAGCTATCTAAAATATTATTTTTATGTCATATTTGGTTTACTTTTTATGATTTTTTTTAATGATTTTAGTTTTAGTGAACTATATAACCTTGTTATATAGTATATATACACTCAGATATAAAATATATATTTAAATTTAAATACATTTAAATTCTAAATATTAAAAATAACTTTAAAAATAACTTGAAATATATGAAATATACTAATGACAATACACACATATAAAATATCTAACATAAATTTAAAATATACTGTACATTTGATTATTATATACTTGCACACATAGGTTTTACTAATAGCTTTTATTATTATATAGATTATAGTTTTTTACCTAAAGTTAGTTAATGTTTTAATTAATTTTGTCTTTTTTTTCATCATTTTTTATTTTAAATATGTCTTTACAGTATTTCAAAAGAAGCATTTATTTCAGTTTTAGTTATTGCAGCACATCAGCTCAACTAAATAAAAAAGGACAAATTTCACTTTGGCAACAGTAAATCATTTTTATGTATATATTTTATATTTTATATTTTACATTTTTTCAGATTTTAGTTTTAGTGAACTATATATGTGTGTGTGTGTATATATATATATATATATAAATCTATATACACGCATAAATAAAATATATATTTAAATTTAAATACATTTAAATAAAACATATTAAAAATAACTTTCAAAATAACTTCAATGAAAATACTAATGAAAATATGAAAATATACACATAAAATACTTAATATAAATTTAAAATAAAAAAATTATTATTATATACTTAGATAGTTCTATTATATTTCTATATATTTTTTATCCTAAAATTAGAATTTTTGTCAAATTGTTTTATTTCATTATTTTATTTTAAATGTTTATATTGCTTTTTGAAAGTAATTTTTATTTCAGTTTTAGTTATTGTAGTACATTAACTTAAACTAAATGAAAAGACACATTTTTGTCATTTGTCAACTTGAAATAAATGTTTTATGTATATATATATATATATATATATATATATATTATATTTTAATTTTTTTTTATGATTTTAGTTTTAGTGATTTATAACCCTGTTTATACACACAAACACACACACACGTCTGGTTTATTATCCTTGTGGGGACTCTCCATAGGTGCAATGGTTTTTATACTCTCCACACTGTATTTCCTATCCCCTTACCCTAACCCTACCCCTAAACCTAACCCTTACAGAAAACTTTCTGCATTTTTACTTTCTCAAAAAAACTCATTCTGTATGATTTATAAGCTTTTGTACCCATGGGGACCTCAATTTAGGTCCCCACGGTGACAATAGTCCCCATGAGTCTGTGTGTATTCAGGTTTAGGTCCCCACAAGGATATAAAAACAAGTCCACATACACACTTGTTATAAACTTTCAAAATAACTTAAATGAAAATACACACATATAAAATATCTAATATAAATGTAAAATAAAAATGTGATTATTATATACTCATAGATTTCATTATTTTTTTTCATTATTATATTTATAATTTTTTATTTCACCTAAAATAAATTAATATTTTAATATTTTTTGTCATATTTATTTATCTATTTATTTTTATTTTATTTAAAATGTCTATATTGTTTTTTAAAGTAATTTTTATTTCAGTTTTAGTTATTGTAGTACATCAGCTTTAACTAAATGCAACTTACATTTTGCCTTGGCAACAAAAATAATTTTTAATGTATATTTTTATATTTTACTATATAACCCTTGGGTTATATAGTAAAACATAAAAATATACATAAAAATTATTTTAGTATATTTAGTATATATTTAGTATATATATTTAAATGAATTTAAAAATAACTAATGAAAATACACACATCTAAAATATCTAATATTATCTAAAATAAAACTTAAAAAAAAAAATGTACATAAACTTAAATTGCAGAGTCCCCAATTCAATAACATATGCTGCATAACAATTTAGAAATCCATTAGAAAATCAATCGGATAACACTTTTTTTTGCCAAGCTTCTCCTTCAATCTCATCACATGTAATCTCTGGGTTTGGTTGTGCACAGCGGTTGCCAAGGCGATGCCTCAGTTCTATCAAATGATGCGTGATCGTCTGCGTACGCCGGAGCAGGGAGCCGATACGCTCGTCTGGCTCGCCGTGTCCCGCGCCACCACTGCGTTTCCCAGTGGCCTTTTTTTCCAAGGTGTGCATGTTGGTTAAAAATGCTGACATTTGATGTCATGTCTCTAAGATTTTTCCAACAGCACTCTTACAGGTTGTTTGTTTCAGATCGAAAGCCGGTTTCGGCCCACTTGCCTCTTGCATGGACGCACAGCTCTCGTCGGGAAGTCAAAGTGTTCATGCGCCGCTTGGAGACTTTGGCGATGACTGTCAAACCCTCTGAGTGAGATAATAAAATACATGTTAAGTTTACATGTCAGATAACTGAGACATTGAGACTTTGTAGTAATCATGACATGAAATATGACGCTTTTTCTCTGTAACAATTAACTGCACAATAATCATACAAAAACTAAAAGTAGTCTTAAAAACATGAAACATGATGTATTTCTGAGTGAAATGGGATATTTAACAATACAAAACTAGGCTGAGGCGGGATTTTTATGGACTGGACTGTAAAAAAAAGGTCTTCATACAGTTGAGTTTGTAGTCAATTGTGAAAACTATTATTTTTCCCTGAATGAAAGTGGTTTAGGTGATGTCAGCCGAAAAGGAAAGTCATTTCAGAGGTTGAAGAAATTAAAAAATTTTGATCAAAGATGCTGAAAACATACCATTTTGTCTTTATAACAATATGCATTAATGAATTATGCACAATAAAAAACAATAAACATTTAAAAATAAACAAATTCTGTTTTGATGTTATGCCAATTTTTGTTTCTTTTCATGTTAAGTAACTAACTAAAACCTCATTTTTTTAAATGGAACGATTTATTGAACCTTTAGACAAATATATATATATATATGTATATATATATATATATATATATATATATATATATATATATATATATATATATAAAAAAGGCTTTTAATATGATACAAAAGAATATGGAGCTTATATCTGAGAAGGAAAAAAAAACTTCAGAGGCTCCATCTGAGCAAAAATATGCAATTTGGTGCAGTTTCTGATATATTTGCCCAAAAAGTGCTGTTCGCTTAATGAAAAGCAGTACGATTCTTATAACAGTATAGCAGACATAAATGCATATATGCATAAAATGCGTATAAATATTAGTTGTCACTCTATACACTACCAGTCAAAACCGTAAGTTTTTTAATGTTTTTAAGAAGTCTCTCCAAGCCTGCATTTATTTGGACAAAATACAGCAAAAGCAGTAATATTGTGAAATATGTTTACTATTTAAAATAACTGCTTTCTATTTAAATATATTTTAAAAATTGTTAACATTTATTCCTGTGATCAAAGCTAAATTTTCAGCATTGTTACTCCAGTTTTCAGTGTCACATGATCCTTTAGAAATCATTCTAATACGCTGTTTTGCTGTTCAAGAATGTTTAATTATTATTATTATTATTATTATTATTGTTAATAAACAGTTTTTTTCAGGATTTATTAATAAAAAGATCCAAAGATCAGCATTTATCTGAAATAAAAAGCTTTTGTAACATTATACACTATACCATTGAAAAATTATAGAAATTAATACTTTTATTTAGCAGGGATGCTTTAAATTGTTCAAAAGTGATGATAAAGACATTTCTAATGTTACAAACGATTTCTATTTCAGAGAATTGCTGTTCGTCTGAACTTTCCATTCATCAAAGAAATCTGAAAAAATTCTGCTCAGCTGTTTTCAACTTAATAATAAATGTTTTTAAGCAGCAAATCAGAATATTAGAATGATTTCTGAAGGATCATGTGACTGGAGTAATGACGCAAAAAATTCAGCTTTGAAATCACAAAAATAAATTACATTTTAAAATATATTCAAATAGAAATTATTTTAAATAGTAAAAATATTTCAAAATTGTACTGTTTTTGCTGGACTTTGGATCAAATAAATGCAGGCTTGGTGAGCAGAAGAGACTTCTCTAAAAACATTAAAAATCTTACTGTTCAAAAACTTTTGACTGGTAGTGTATCTCCCAATAATGAGTCTTAGGAAGATGTCATTTTAATGCTTAGTTTTATGATCAAAGCTCTGTAGCTTTTATTAGGGGGGACAAAACATATAATGCTCTTAAAAGGCCTGACGGATCATATTTAGTACATTTTAAGCATGTTTTTCTAGAAATGTATGTATGGACGATAAAAACTCATAAAAGCAAAGCTGATTCAGTTACATAAATGCTCATCTTGAAATACTATTAGCAATATGAAAGTTATTCTTATGTTTACTTAATAAAACTTAACTCATTAAAGATGACAAGTGAACCACAACGTGAAGGTGAACATTTTTAGAATTAAACTAAAAGACCTTTTACTTGCTAATTAGATGACAGAAGGCACAGATTGTGTATAACAGGTTCTTTAGCAAGTTTTGATCATTTAGAAGCTGAAATTAGACATTATAGGGTTAAAACATGAACATAAATGGTGCTCACAATGTTTGCAACCTGCCTCATTTTCCATTCTGCTTCTCTCTTAAAATGCACATAAATAATAAAGCAAAAACAATTAGGCTTTTGGCCCTCTCAGTCATTGTCACGCAAAAAACTTCCTGTGACGTGATATGTGAGAGATACGTTATGTAAAAATGAAATTAACACAACACAACTAACAAACTCCTCATAAACACGGTGGTGCTTCCTCTTAAATTGATAATAAACAGCATCCACCTGCGTCATCATTTCTTCTCGAGTATGTTTCTCTGTGCCAGGATGAAACGGATGAAAATCCTTAATTTCCTGTACTGGTAAATGATTCATTGCGCTCACTGTATGACGCATCTGATGCTTCCACATCCACAAACATCAAAATAATATGTGATCATCTTAGTTGAATAAACGAGCACCGAAAGCAACGTGCACTATTGTCTTCACAGATGATCTGACTGGTACAGTAAGAGTGTTTAGGAAGACAACAGCTGTGTTTTGCTGAGAAGGTCTCTGTGTTAATGAGCATGCGAGTTTGTCTCTGTAAATCCCAAGCACACCCATGTAGATCAAAGCCTGTGATTAAAGTCCACCTTCATGTACGGTTCCTCCTGGGGTGAGAGGATTCAGAATTCATACATCTACTCAAACATGAATGAATATGAATAAGCTGTCACAATAAGGGCGGTGAACCATTTTTCAGTTACTTGTAATCAGCTGCTCTCAAGGTGATTTTTAGCAGATGTGTGAAGTGAGTTCCTGTCGGGTTCACACAGGTGCAGTTTATCACATTAACTATGAACAAACACAATGTGCAACAACCACAAAGACCAAAATCTTCATTTTGAACAGTGTATAAATTGTTTTAGCATTTAAGACCTAAAAAAAAAAAAACCCTGGAAAAATGTGCTTGTGCAATTGTTTGGTTTTGTCTTAATATCTACACCAATGACTTTAAAGGCTGCATTTATTTTACCCAAAATACAGTAAAAATAGTAATACCGAAATATAATTATTGTGACATATAGAGGGTTTGCACTTACGTCACGGTTTGGTCAGTTACCCAGATGCGCGGCCATATTGGCGATACTCGGATGTAAACAACAGCATGGATTGCACAGGTAACCTACTACTCAATACGTTGTTCTGCTAAAAACGTGTGGAAGCTGTTAAATCATATAGAGAAGGACTCAGTAAGCAGGAAAGGGCTCAATATTTTGACAAACTAAAGTTAATAGGTGGTAAAGATACGTACGAGCAGTATTAACTGAGATAATAGCCTAATATTTCACCGGAAAGTATAAGAACAAACAGTTGTCAAGATTCTTGCCTTGGGAATCCTGGTTCAGTTTGGCCAACCACAAACGCCTTTTGTTCCTCAGGCAGTCTTTTGCACTCTTCTCCTTGATTTGTTATAACTTTTGGCAGTCTATAGTACTCCAAATGCTTTTCCTGGTCCAACAGATTAGTACAGCCCAAAACATGACAATAATTGACCATTTTCAGCAGCAATGAAAAGCAAAATCTGCGAGTTTCGTGGCATTGTTTACATTTAGTGCTGCCAAAATAGTTGATTGATGACGCGTCGTGAAAACGCTCTATTGTTGCAATTTAATAATAATAATTATTATTTTTAGATTTTAATATATTTTAAAATATAATTTGTTCCTGTGTGGCAAAGCTGAATTTTCCTTCATGAATAAAAACATTAATATTATAAACAATATTGTATATACTAAATATATCATATTTATATTATATAATTAATATTATATTAAATATATATCTATGTGGATATAGAGATATAGTTAGTTTCTAAGCCTTTCATTTATTAAAATAACTCAAGGCAGTAGCAATTTAAAAAATGTGTTATTTGTGAACAATATGTTTAGCTATTCTTTTTAATAGTTAACTTTTACCAATTTTTTTTACGTTTTTTCGAAACATCATTCATCAAAGCTCAGCAAATATTGTTCACAGACAGATTTACTTTAAAATTCACCAAGCTGATTACTCACTAAAACTCCCACAGATCATGTTTTAAGTCTCAGTTTGACGTAACAAAGTGGTTATATCTAAATGTGTGAGTTGTTTACTTACTTTAAATTAGTCTTCCCATAAATGCCATTTATGTTGTTCATTCAGACTGATTCAAAAACACAAGAGGCGGGATTTATCGCATGAACCAATCACAGCCGGACATAACCAGCCATAGCCAATCATATCATGACGGAGGTCTGTTAAAACTCAATGGGCTCCGGGGAGGCGGCCGCCAGAGATACGTAGTGGACTTCCGCTGTAACTTTACGTGCTGGTGTCGCTATTGGATAATGTTTCTTTAGAAAAACGAGTGATTTATACACTTTTTAATCTTATATTTTGTAATATTGGCGTTCTTTTATTTTTGTACTACCAATTTGTTTTTCTCATCCAATATTTTGAGGAAACACTGCCTCCCTTGCCTCCTCCAAAGACCTTATACGGCCTTTATACACCTTATATGTATGTATATATATATATATATGTAGGTAGATAATAAAACTGGCACTTCTATTAATCAAATAATGATCTCGATTACCTGATCATCTCAAAAAGACCCAGTATCATCAGTTTGTCTACATACTGGTCTATCACTGTTGAGATAAAAGGAAATCAAGGCTGTGGATTTTGCTTCCCACTGCTTTCGATTTTTAGCTAACCTTTATTTCATCTGGGAGTCTCGGTGATGTTGTTACTCTTTCTTCAGAGCTGTTCCCCGCTGTGCACATGTGCGGCACTCATCAGCTCTGCCCATTTCTGAAAACAATTTGATTCTGTTTGGACCAGGGCCACACATAATTCAAGCTTGGCAGTAATGGCATTTTAGCGCTTTAATAGCAGGAAATTGGAGATAGTGATGTAGCGTCTACTTCTTCCAGTCATTTGGCTGCTTTTTATTTTACGTGCCTCGGGAGACACGGTCACCTGGGACAGCGTGGTAACGTTTGTATTTGTTTAATAAACCAGGAATGAAATTACATCGACATGTTCAGCATCCGCGTCATCTTGACAGAAACCAGAATGGCTTCTTTAAGAAAGTGGTCAACGGTTCAATATCAACATTTTTTATTGAATTTTTTTTGTCTTATTTCCGTAGCCACATTTTTTGGCTGTTTTGTTAGGGTTTTTAATAATTCTGCCTTTTATACAGTATTGAAAAACAAAAAAACAACAACATGTGCAGTGCATTCACATTTTTCCCAAGGGATTCTTTTCATTTTGATCTCTACGAGGGTAAAACGGTGAAGAGACTGAAGCTGGATCCATTCATAGCTGAGTGGGAGTGATCTAATTAAAAATAATCTACAACACAATTATGGATTTCTTAGTTTGCCTCCTGATTATTTTCCCCGATTGTATGGTTTATGATTTCTCGGTTTGCTTTTCTTTTAAATGAAGTCCGCTACCCAGAGTTCATCTTTCGTTTAAAAGGAACTTCCCAGTCCATGCGAAAAGCAGTCCAGAATCTTTTTATTTTTCCTGTCTTTGTGTTGCTCGCTCGTCTCCTTGTGCAGACATGTGATCCACTACGCGACGTACGTGTAGACTTTACGATCCTCCGGCGTCCGGGCCAAATATTCTCTTTCTATAAGTCCTTCAATGCGCTTTTTAATGACCACGGGGCTCGGCAGGAACCGCGCCCTCAGTTGCTGGGTCACCTGACGGGACACAAGCAGACAGAGCCTTAGAAATCTGCAGATACAATTTTTGAAACTCATAAACAAGAACACACGCTCACCTCTGCTACCAGTACGTTGTGCTGCATCTTCTTCCTGGACTTCATAATGCGTACAATGGCAGCCTCGATTTCATGTTTCCTGTCATCGTCTACTTTCTGCCGCGTCTCCTTGCGCTCCGGGTCCGACTCGCCTTGCTTAGCAGCAACTGCAGAAGACGGATTTAAAGAGTTCGTAAAGCACTTTTCAAAATCAGAAACAACTACATTTAGACCAGTTTAAATGTAAAAGTACAGGAACAATATCTCAATATTAAAGCTTGATTTAACTATCTTTTTTATATCAGAATTTATCTAAAATGAATTCTGATATATGAAAAAGGCACATCCCTAAGATGAGTCATTTATGTATTTGATCTATTTAAACACATGTATGGGCTAAAATATACTTTATTTTCTCTGCTTTTAGAACTAAACTATTATATAGTTTAACTCAAACTAACAAATAACTTCCAATTTCTTACAATCATGCTTTTTCACTCATTCATTCTGAATCAACAGCGCCCCCTTGTGGCAACACAATACCTGTTTGTATTTTGACTCTGTGCAGTTTGGAGGTAAACTGGTCGTTCACTGTAAACACATGGCCGCTTTCGATCTCTTTACTCTTGGGCTCTTTCGTGAGAACTCTCTGGGTGGGTTTCCCACAGGCTAGAGACTGCAGGGCCCGGACCAGCTCGCGTTCGGGGATGTCTGTCTCCTGCTGGATCTCCTAAAGGGTTAAACAAAGGTCGACATGGGTGAAAGTTAAAGTGATTGAATAAGCAGGGCGTTTAGATCAGGAACAGGTGGATAGGAGGTTTTACCTCAAAGGTAAACTTCTCTCTGTTGTTGAAGAGCATGAGGATGGTCATCTGGAAGGTGGACACCTGCAGAATGTGCTTCCGTGTGTTTGAGCCTGTTAGCAAAGCCCCGCCGACACCAACATCAGAGCCATCCTCCTAAAGAGACAGTAATTTAACCATTAATTTATAATTATATCCATATATTACAAACAGCAAACGTCAGAGAAAGAGTCTAATGACAAGAAATTGTTCAGTCCTCACTAAAAGAAAAAATGCTATGTGAATCAACAAAATCACAGCCAATCAGAACATGTTTAATATGTGGTTATGGGATTAAATGTAAATAAAAATTCTAAAGATGATTAAATTGAAAAAAATAAAAATAATAAAAATTATATATATATATATATATATATATATATATATATATATATATATATGATTTATACAATTTAATCATCTTTAGATTTTTTATTTATATTTTATCATTACCTTTACATGATAAGACTTTAAATATTTAAGCATATACATTTTTGGCATCTTGCTTTCTAATTTAATAATTAAATATTTTACACATTTCAAGGATATGAAATATATTTTTATATTTTATATATATAAATGTGTACATGTATTTAACTGTCATGAAATGTAATTACAAAAATACGAATTTTCATCCTATTTTAAATGATTTATTATATTTTCCTATATTTAAACAAAGTCTATTATCTATATTTAATCATTATCTTAACACATGATTAGATTTTAAATATTTAGAGCATATAATAAATTTGTATTTTTAATAAAAAATAATTATATATGGATGTTTTTTTTTATAAATATTTTATACATAAACACACATTTAATATTGTATTATAAATAGTTATAAAAATAAAAAAAATTACAGCAGTTATAATTTATTATATAATTATTATTTTGTAATTGGGTACTAAAGTTGCAATTCTCAGGAAATGCAATATCTATAATATATATATATATATTTTTAATCTATGCATGTCTGTACCTTCTTGATAGCCCCGTAGAAGGTGGCGTTGAGGTCTGCAGAACCCATATGGTGCTGGAGTGTGAGTTGCCTGCCGCTGTGCTTAGCCAAATAAAACCTGCAAAGACCATAACTTGCATGAAACCAAGCTACAAGTGGACATATCTGACAAACAGACACATTTCATAAGGGTTTCAATATGTCAAGAGATTATCGGCTTCACCTGATTCTGCATTTTCAAAGTTTTACTCATAAAATATCCTAAAAACTATTTAACTGTAAAGAGAACACAGTCAGATCAGCTAGGGTGTAGAAGTAAGTCGTACCTTCTGAAGACCTCGAAGGCGTGGCGTGGGGAGGGTGGGATGTTGCATTTTGGCGTGGCCGACTGCGTGGGCCAGTAACCTGTGGTCAGAACTCTCACTGTGAGATCAACACCACAGAGAGACACCTGCAACATGAAGACAAACCACACAGTTTTGCATCTGGTGTGAAAGAACTCATCATTTCAATGTTCTTTTTCTGTAAATGTGGACTTGGTCAAAATAGGCTGAATAGGCTCGTTGGGTGCAGTAATAGTTAGCTTATTTTAAGAACAAAAGGGAATGTTTATGTGTGTGTGCACTGTGCATATGCACCTGTGATGTCTGCAGGTGGTGGCGGAATTCATCCATAGTGGTATTAGAGATGCTCATGTCTCTAAACATGCCCTCCAGTTTAGAGGTGAACTGACAACCACACTCCGTCTGACAGAGAGAGAGAGAGAGAGCATGAGTATTCTATTAGACACATAGAGGAATACATTGAAAGTAATGAAAAATACTGATGTCCACCTTTAGTTTGGAGATCATATTTTTCTCAGAGTCATCTGAAACGCTCTTATTGGTTAAGAGTCTTCTGGCCAGGTGCTGTTTGTAGTAACGCTCAAACACGTCCTTCTCCTGCATGAACCTGAACAGCACCATGGCCTTATCCAAGATGGACTCCACCTCCTGTTCTGTCAGCTAAACACAAACAAAATGATTAGAAATCAATTAAGAAATCAGTAATAACTTTATATAACCATGCTGGGGGTAAAAACTTCTTAAATTTGAAGATCAGCATCTTCAAATTTAACTTATTTTGTCTTCTGGGAAACATGCAACTATCTTTCGTAGCCTCTGAAGGGCAATACTAAATGAAAAAATATTATATTTAGGCAAAATAAGAAATATGTACACATCTTCATTGTGTTCAAAAGTTTTCACCCCCAGCTCTTAATGCATCGTTTTTCCTTCTGAAGCATTAGTGAGCGTTTGAACCTTCTGTAATCGTTACATATGAGTCTCTCAGTTGTCCTCAGTGTGAAAAGATGGATCTCAAAATCATACAGTCATTGTTGGAAAGGGTTCAAATACACAAAAATGCTAGAAAACCAAAGAATTTGTGGGACCTGAAGGATTTTTCTGAAGAACAGCAAGGAGTTTAACTGTTCAGGACAAACAAGGGACTCATGAACAACTATCACTAAACAAAAAAACAGCTGTGGATCATTCAGGTAACAACACAGTATTAAGAATAAAGGGGATGTAAACTTTCAAACAGGGTCATTTTTATAAATTCAGCTATTATTTTCTCTTGTGAAATATATGTAAACATCTTTTATGTGAAATATTTTAACATGCATTTTGTATGATTCCTCTTATTTTGGTAAAATAATTAACGTTTTGAAGATTCTAAAAGGTGGATGTAAACTTTTGACCTCAACTGTATAGCTGTATAACAGGCTTAACAATCCTGCCACTTTCACTGGACAGAAGTTGTTAAAATTGTCCATAGAGCAAAATAATGTTTTTTTGTAGCAATATTGAGAACAGAACTGACCAAATTTGTAGGTAGCTTTCATCTTAAAAGTTAAAGATGGTCTACAGCTAATGTCTTACCCCCTTCACTCCTTTCTTGAGTTTGTCGTCAATGAAGAGCGAGAGGTACTCGGGTGATCTGGAATTGAGGTTGAGGAAATACTCAAAGTCTCCAGCGATAGTCTGTTTGAAGAGCCTGTCGTTGTTAAAGGACTCCTGCAGGAACCGGTCAAAGCGCGACTTCAAGTCCAACAAACCCTAAATTCACCAGGAAAAACACTATTATTACTACTTATTACAAACCTACAGTTTGAAGTTTACACATATTCACTGGTCTGAACTCGTAAACCTTGGCAGATTAGTTTCTTTGTTCATTCAAGATCTGACTCAGCCAGTCCTGTAGTTTTGTATTAACTGAACAAGCCTCTACTGTCTATGCTGTCTTTTTTCTTTTACTACTTCAAGTCTGTATTTGGTGAATGTGTACCTGAATGTAGTCGACTGGGTTCTTGCCCTCTCCTTCCTCTGACACCAGCGCTTTACCCTGTTCTCTGAGGTACCAGCTCATGCACTCGCACATCGTCTTCAGTCCGTTAGGAACCCGACCAAACAACTTATACATGCACGCCAGGTCTGGAGAGAAAGCAAGGAAAGATGAGAGAATCTGAGCAAGAGAGAAAAATCTAAAGCCTAATAATTCCTGACAGTTAGGGAGAGATGACAGATCAAAACATAAACAGCTGCTCACCTTCTGTCTTTCCATTCTTGAGCATGTGGACCAGTCCCGAGTTCTCCATCTCCACGATGGTCTTCATGTGTTTGGAGATGAGCTCTCTCTCCACCACTTTCACAATGGGCTCTTCTGTCGACTTATCCAGGCAGTGCATCACTCGTTCAATCTCTTCGTTTATTCGAGCCTCCACTTTCTTAATGTAGACGCTGGCACTGTTTTCCGCTAGGAACTTCTGACTTTCCATCTGCACACAAACACAAAAACAGAAACATTATCAATAAGCAGATACAGTTGAGACCAAAAGTTTACATACACCTCTTATCAAAATAAAAGGGGCAATTCAGAATGCATGTTATTTTTTATTTAGTACTGACCTGAATAGTATATTTTACATAAAAGACATTTACCACAAAAGAAAATAATAGCTGAATTTATAAAAATGACCCTGTTCACAAGTTTACACACACTTTATTTTTAAAACTGTCTTGTTACCTGAATGATCCACAACTGTTTTTTTTGTTTAGTGATAGTTGTTCCTGCTGTTCTTCAGCCTTTTTTATTTTTTATTTTTTAGCATTTTTATGTTTTATTGTTTTTTACACTGAGGACAACTGAGGGACTCATATGCAACTATTACAGAAGATTCAAACGCTCACTGATGCTCCAGAAGGAAAAACAATGCATTAAGAGTGCGTTGATGCGTGTAAACTTTTGAACAGAATGAAGATGTGTACATTTTTCTTTGCCAAAACATCATATTTCTTCTTAATTTATTACTGCCCTTCAGAAGCTACAGAAGATACTTACATGTTTCCCAGAAGACAAAATAAGTTAAATTTACCCCGATGTTCAAATTCAAAAAGTTTTCACCCCCCGGCTTTTAATGCATTGTGTTTCATTCTGAAGCATCAGTGAGTGTTTGAACCTTCAGTAATAGTTGAAAATGAGTCCCACAGTTGTCCTCAGTGTGAAAAGATGGATCTCTAAATCATACAATCATTGTTGGAAAGGGCTCAAACACACAAAATGCTGAAAAAACAAAGAATTTGTGAAACCTAATAGATTTAGGACAAACAAGGGACTCATGAACAACAATCACTAAACAAAATAAAATCACAGCTGTGGATAATTCAGGTAACAGTGTATTAAGTGTAACAGGTAACAGTGATTAAGAATTAAGTGTATGTAAACTTTTGAACGGGGTCATTTTTATAAATTCAACTATTATTTTCTCTATAGGTAAATCTTTTTTAATGTGAAATATCTGATTTAGGTCAGTACTAAATAAAAAAAACTAACATGCATTTTGTATGATCCCTCTTAATTTAGTAAAATAATCAACATTTTGCAGATTCTGCAAGGTAGTACGTAGTGAATTTGAACTTCTTAGCCTTTTTTTTAACTGGAAAAGAATCTGGAAATCTTTTGTTATATCCAAAATGATAAGCAAACAGAATAAAAGTAGTATGACAGCAGCACTCACCTGGAAGAACTCAGCAGACATGTCTAAAAATGGGATTTCAAAATCCTCCTCGTAGACGGACCGACCTTCTAACCCCAAAACCATCAGCATCTGACAGGCGTTCCTGATGGCCCCTCTGTCATAAAGCATGGCAGCACAAACAAGATAAAAATCCAATCCTTTTCAACTGTGTATGTGTCAATACACTTCCTTCTTTAAATGAAACACAGTAAAGAGAGACAGAATGACAGCAGAACACACACCTGTCTACTACTTCTCCCCTGCGTTCTCGAGCGATCATGTCCAGTAGAGTTTGTCTGAGATGATCTCTGATGCAACCATACCGCACAACCTGATCTCTGAAGATGATCAAGCCAAGATTATAGACGTTCTCAACATTATTCTGCTGAACATACACACGGTCCTAGACAGAGAGAGAAAGAAACATGTTCATGCAGGTTAAAACCTAGAGAGTTCAAATCCAGGCTTCTTCACATCGCAATCTCTTTCACCAGTTTTTATGATTTCCAATTATATTTTCATGCCATGCCAAAACATAACAACATGGTTCTATTGTTCTGAAGTCAATAACTGAATGGGTTTTTGGTGAAATTATCAATATCAAGAATAAACAACTTACCATGTACATCAAAATGTCTCTAATCATGACCATGGCAGTTTGATGATCATTCCACGCTTGATTTAACGTCTGCAGAAAATTGTTATTTAACGAGTGAAGCACGTCTTCTCGTACCTGAAGACAAGAGAAAAAAAACAAAAAAACAAAAAATCAAAGCTGTTAAGAAAGCAGCTCAAGCACATGGACTTCATCCACCTGAGTGTACAATGACATCACCATGTGAACAACTCCACTGGGACGGGCAGGTTTCCGCCATCTGCTTCATCTCCAGAACTGACATCATTAACAGCCAGCACCAGAGATAAAACCCCAGGGTCTTCATTAAGCTATATATAAGTAGCAAAGATGTGAGACAGTGTCCTTCAGATCTTCTCAAATCAATCTGTTCAATTTAAATTCACATCAGACACCATCAAATTCATTAAGCAGCCCTTTTAAAGCAGTAAGCAATGGTGGAAACACTGTAGCGCACGTCTCTTGTGGCTTACTGCTTATTAAAACCACATTTAACTCCCTTTAACACTCGAAAGTTAAATCCAGATCTCTAGGAGCTCTTATGTTTTCTAAGTATTACAGAAAAGGTCTCAGAGCGAGACAGAAGCTCATACTTTGTTGATGAGGTGTTCGGTGACCACCTCTCTGAGGCCCGTGTAGAGCTTCTCCCCATGTTTGTGCAGCACCATGGTGTAGGCGTTCCTGTAGAGCTCCTCAAAGCTCAGCCCACTGTTGTTCTTCCGCTGGATCTCCTGGATGGCGTTCTTCAGAAGATCCCATATGTTATTCACATACTTCTCATCCATGGTCATCTGCAAAAGCAAACAAATCACTAAATTACTAAAACAGAGAAACACTAATGACAATTAGATACAAAATGTTTCAGAAGGAATGTGCTTTATGAGCAGTGACCAATATTGTTTTTATTTAAATAAATGACCAGCATCATTCTAAATGGACCAAGACTGGTTTAATGAAAGAGTTTACATTTGATAATTAAAGATGCATCTTCTTTTTGATTAAAAAGAGGCAAAAGTACTGAAAACTTACACTACCATTCAAAAGTTTGGAATCAGAAAGATTTGTAATGTTTTTAAGTCTCTTATGCTCAACAAAGTTGCAGTTATTTGATCAAAACTACAGAAAAAAAAACTGTAATATTAGGAAATATTATTGCAATTTAAAATAATGGTTTACTATTTGAATATACTTTAAAACAGAATTTATTTCTGAGACACAAAGCTGAATTTTCAGCATCACTACTCCAGTCTTCAGTATCACATGATCCTTCAGAAATCATTCTAATATGCTGATTTACTATCAATATTTGGAAACTGATTAATATTTCTGTGGAACCTGTGATACTTTTTTTAGGATTCTTTGATGAATAAAAAGAAAAAAAGAACAGCATTTATCACATAATCCACAATAAATAAATAAATAAATAATTTAAGAATATTTTTTGAAAGAACTTAATATTTTTTTTAGCAGGAATGTGTTATGAATAAAAAGTGACGTTACAGACTTGCATTGTTATAAAATATTTCTATTTTTAATAAATTCTGTTCTTTTTAACTGTTTATTCACTGAAGAATCCTGAAAAAAGTATCACAAGTTCCAAAAAAATATTAAGCAGTAAAAACTGTTTCCAACATTGATAATAAATCAGCATTTAGTTAATAAATCAGAATGATTTCAGAAGGATCATGTGACACCGAAGAAGGGATTAATGGATGATGAAAATTTAGCTTTGCATCACATTAATAAATTATATTTTACAGTATATTAAATATAAAACAGTTATTTTAAACTGTAACAATATTTCACAATATTATTGTTTTTTTCTGCATTTTTGATCAAATAAAAGCATCCTTAATGAGAAGAAACGTCTTTAAAAACATAAAAATCTTACTGATCCCAAACCTTTGAAGAGTGGTGCACATATTATGTTATTTTATCATTTAAAATGTCATTTAAACTATTATTATATTTCATTATATTTAAAACATAATATATTTTTGTTTTTAATTTAGCAAAACAGCACAGATTTAAAAAAAAATTGGCATAGCATTGATATAACACTAAAAATACAGTAAAAAGTTACATTGTAAAAGATTATGTATCTAACATTATATATTTATGCAAATATATTTTGAAATGTAAATGTTATTCCAGTGATGGCTGAATTTTCAGCATCATTACTCCAGTTTTCAGTGTCATTATCCTTTATCCATTATCCTTCCTGCTCAAGAAGATTTATGTTTCTATTTTTTATCAATGTTAAAAACAGGGCTGCAAAATGCATTTGTGAAAACCTTTGTGATACATTTCTCCGGCTTTTTTGATGAATAAGTTTAAACAGCATTTATTTGAAACAGAAATCTTACAAACCACAGAAACCATACATCACTGTTACTTCTGATCACTTCAGTGCATTCTTGCTCATCAAAAAAAAAAAAAAAAAAATCTTACTGACCTCAAACTTTTGAACTCTACTGTATATCAACTTAGGTTTTTAGACCCTGAGACTTTGCTCTCTGCACACATCACAACTTTGCAATTACATAAGAGGAGACCTTATTGACTTTTCTCAGCACAGGAAACTGTAGGCTGGATTCTGGGCTTGTTAAAAGTAAAACAGCTTACTTACAACGTACTAACGTGCATTTAATGTGCCAATTGGACTGCAGGTCACTCGCTCATATGCTAAACCTTTGGCAGATACAGGGGCAACAAAATCAATTTTCCTTTACGACCAAACCTACAGCCTAGTTTCAAATGACTCAGCAGAGCTAATCTCAAAAAACAGTATTGATAGCTAATCATATGTGTGAATTACATTTTTACACAGTTGTGACTAATTATGCATGTCAAAACACTTCAGCACAGCTCATGTTAATTATAATGCCTGTCACGATGTTAGTAACACAGCTCCTGTGATAAATTAACACGCATTGTAGATTCAGACGCAGAGAACGCCTCGCTCTCACCTGTCTGTGTCTCTCTGGCTGCTAAGCCTTAAGACAGACAGGTCTTGAAACTCCTGTGTAGTCTAGTCTGTGGATTAAAGCCATTTTGATAGGTAAATTTGGTAGGAATGGGTGTGAGTGTGAATGTCCGCCTCCTGTGAACATTTTGCTAAAAGGCTACCTGAGTCACACTTGGTTTGGCAATCAGTGGATTCTGCAGAGGACCGTTGCACTTTCGAAAAAGTTAAGCTAACACAAAGCGGAACAAGTTTTTCCATGAACAGGAATCCCTGAAGCAAAACGTATGCATGTGTGTCAAGCAAGTAAGTAGGTTTCCAAACTGGGTTTCTGTAGGCTCAGGTCATGTCGACGCAAAGGCACTGATGAAGAGACAGTCTTTTAAAGCAAGACATATATTTAATTACCCAAAACAGCAAACCTTGATCATGTCACAGTATCGGCACATCTAACATGTACGAATTTCCTAGGTGCATTTATACAGTATGCGTATTATCAGCTCATGCATTCACTTTGAATTGAACTCAAGGCTGAGCGCAATGCTATGGTGTTTAAGCCAGGGAATGCTAAAAGCACTTATAATCTTTAATTAAGCCTGCATCTTTGGATAAGAAAATAGTCAGAAGACTTACATAGAGCCCTACGATTTCACGGACGGAATTGCGGAATCCAGTCAGAAAAAATGGAATTTACTGTATAACGCAGAATGCAGAATGGAATTTGCCAAATTACAAAGTGGTTCAGAAAATGTAAGCGTCTAGTGTCTGTGAATAAGCCACACAAAAACTCTCAAAATATGAATCCTGCATGTTCTGCATATTTGTGTGTGAATTAATGGCACAGACGTGGTTTTGTTTACTACACACACTGCCGCTTCATTATATGAATACATAAACAATCTCTAGAACTGCTCTGAGAGTTACTTTATCAGCATTTTACTTTATCTTTTGAGAAAAACTTTGTCATAAGATTTACAAACAGAAACTTTAGAGTCTTCAAAGCAACCTGTCAAAATAAAAGTTTGGTTTAACATGAACAAAGGGTCACTTTAAAAAGCACTTAATATAATAATAGTGCTGGAATCCAGAAAATTAATAGAAAACACAGAGTTTGGTCAAATTAAAACTCAATTTGAGAAAAATGAAAGTGTATTTCATAGGGCCTTAAAAATGTGATTTTTGCTAAACTTTTAATAAATTACTGTTAAATTCTATACATTTCATGTTTTCAATGAATTACGACAAGCTTATTATTTATTTATTTTTTTTATTTAACCATTAAGAGTATAGATTGTCTACTTAGACATTAGAAGTAAAACTTTCAGGTTGATCAGATTTTTCAGCATTTTAAAAAAAGTCTCTTGTGCTCACCAGGGCTGGGTTTTATGTTTTCATTGCTAAATATTATTACCATTTTAATTAATAATATATTTTTATTTATTACCATGTTGGCAAAGCTGAATAATCAGCAGCCATTACTCCAGTCCTCAGTGTCAGAAATAATTTTATTACGCTGATTTGACATCATTTTAATATCTTGATTTGGTGCTCTTTTTTTTTTTGATTACTAACAATGTTGAAAACAGTTGTGCTACTTAATATTTTTGTGCAAACATGATAAGTAAAAAAAACAAAAAAAAAAAACAAGATATAATAACAAAGTTAAAGCTTTTATTTGAAATAGAAATCATTTGTAACATTATAAATGTCACTTTAGATCAATTTATTGGAGGATTGATTTAAAAATAGCAGTAACTTATATTAAATAATGTACTGACCCTGAACTTTTGAATGGCAGTGTTTGTAACTGTAAAACCACTTTGCACAGTTTTTCACATTGATTTTTTTTTCTATAACTACACTCAAAACTAAAAATGCTTTAAAAGGTTCTAAACAGCAATGCCATAGAAGAACTGTTTTTGGTTTCACAAAGAACCATTCAGTCAATCCTGAGTCAATCTCTTTCTTACGTTTTTATAATCTTTTTATAAACCTTCTTTCGCCACAAAGATCCTTTTGTAAAACGGAAAGGTTCTTCAGATGTTTAAGGTTCTTTATGGGACCATTTAGACAAAAAATGTTCTTCTATGGCATCACAAAGCATCTTTATTTTTAAGAGTGTAAGTGATGTGCAGTAAAAGGTTTTGAAAATGACAGCAAGCACCAAACTTTTTTACACTGAGGATTCTGATAAAAATGTGTCTATGATAGTCTGACCTTTAACAATGAACTGCATGTTCATGTTTTCAAGGCACAGCTCAAAGCTAAAGAGAAACTTGACAAACAGTTTGAATGCAGAAGAGAGCTGAGAGCCTGTGGGATGTTTCGGATGAGAATACAGGCCACATATTGAGAGGTTAATACTATGACAAAGAACTTAAGGCAGCTGTAAGATTTCTAATGAATTCCTCTGACGGGGCGAGACATGTCCAACAAGTAAATGCAACTTCTGATCGAGAGCGATATCTTATCTTATTAACACTTATCTGAAACAAAACAACATTTTCTGAGCCCCGTGGACACACTGACAGGTGTCAGGGGGTTTCCAGACCTTTAAGAGCAGAATATTTCTGATGCACAAACAGAAAATATCCACGTGGAAACATTTTCACTTCTCTGCATATTATTAAGTTATTCTGACCTAGTTCTTTCCATCAGAGCATCACCAACACACCGACAGTCCTGCAATGCATATAATTTGTTCTGAGTAGAGCTAATAAAAGAACAGAAAATTGCAGAATGTTGCAGAGAGATGCACGTCACACTGATGCAAAGCGCGCTGCAGTGACTGTTCAAGACAAAAACACAGCTGCTGAGGACATCAATCATCAGTGGGATAATCTACACCACATTAACACCTACGACACCTGACAACTATCTAAACTAGAGATTTTTAAAATGGGGAACAAAGAACAACAGGCGGCTACAAGAGAGTGCTATAGGGGGTTTGTAAAAGGGTTTAGGAAACAATTTGTTTTTTATAAATAAAATGATTACAAATAAGACGTATGAAAAAAAACTGTACATAAATAAAAAATATATGTACATACCTTTACATAAATAATTACTAAAAGATTTAGAGAAAAATTCTAAAAATAAATAAAAGATAAAAAATAAAATAAACAATAAATAATAAAAATGTGGTTAAAATATATAATAACAATTACATTTACATAAATAATAAAAATTAAATTTACATAATACAAGGTTTAGAGAAAAATGTCAAATAAATAAAGTGACAAATAATAATTTAATAATTAAAAACTATTGACTTTTGACTTACATATGTAACAAAATGACAAATCATAAATATATTAAATAAATACATAATTTAAAAAATATATTTATGTAAATAAATAACCCCACACCCCCACCCCGCCCCACCACCACCACAACCAAAGCGTAATGTAATATTAATTTTCACAATATAAATTGTGTCTTCATGCATGAAAACATATCATAAATATAGCTGCATTTCAAATTTTTAAAAATGGGTCCCTAACACCAGAATGATCATATTCAGGGGGTCCCTGTCATCTAAGAGACTGAAAACCTCTGATCTATACAACATTAGCCAGTCTGTCAACAAAACACAACACCAGCCAATAACAAGGAACTACATTAACCAGACAACACAACTATAACAAGTAGTTTGGCTATATATACAGCTTTAAAGACAATGAAAAAAAAAAAACATAAATCAACCATCAACAATACAAACAACAACCAGTTACAAAACATACAACATCAACCATTTGAGTGGCAACAAAACAGCAACGGGCCAATCTGACAACACAAGACCCAAAACCACATCAAAACACTGAAAGAAAACAAGCAGATCAAAAGGAAAGACTCCATGTTCTCTGCAGTACCTACAGTGCTGTACATATTTACAGCTTTATGGTTAAAACATATATACTCTGAACGAAACAATCACTGAGTTTTGAACACTTTCCACACTGGCTGTTTCAACCCTTCAGATCACTTACCTCCCTAATAACTGAGCCATATCAACGTCATCAAAACCCCGGCGCTAATATTATCATGATTACACGCATTTTCTATTCTGTAACCTCTGCTAATATCTCAAACTCAGCCTCAAAACATCTAAACCCGGTGTGGCCTGCTGCTCTGACCGATCCCCGGCTCTCGAGTTCTCCCCGCGACCGCCTGAGGCGCGCTCATCTCGGCTGATACTCACGGGAAAGGCGCGGATCCGCATCTTGGTGTCCTTCTTGGTGCCGGGTTTGAGGTTGGACATGTTTGGGTTAGGGAGCGATGCCATCAACAGATGTTAGGGTGGGTGTGTTGAGGGGAAACACGGACAAATCTCGCCCTCTTTCCCCCCCAGGTTTGAGTCCCTATAGCTTACTCTCTCCCTCTGTCTCTACAGCGATGGCGGACGACTGGATGACTTCTCGCGAGAGGGATAATTGCGCTAACAGGAATGCACCCAATATCGCGAGAACGGGGGCCAGCTGGGGCTGACATGTGGTAAACAGCGGTCTGTTGGCGCTGAAAGAACAACCTTCGTGGATTCACCGGTATCGTAGTTTAAAACAACGACATGAAGTGTGATAATGACATCTAGTACCATAAGTACTGTATAGGAGTATTTCTTAAATTTCGTTTCCTAATATTACTGTAACTACGGTTATTTGTATTTAACCTTTATATTTAGTCATTTAGCAGACGCTTTTATCCATAGCGTATTACAAATGAGGAGCCCCACTAACTAATTACTGGTAGGTTAATTTCGACATTAACAGGAGATTCATTGTTTTAACATTGTTTTAAAAGATAATATGAAAAAGTAGCTCGTTATTATGTAGATTTACAGAAGACATGCAGTGTCCCAAAAGTTTTTGGACACTTAATTAAGCAAAACTTGAAATATATGAACATATTTACATTATACTAGCAGAATATCAAACCTACTTGCCTGTAATTTAATGAAATGTAGCACAAACACATTTTAAGCAAAACAATTTACAAATTGTTAAACAAAACCACAATTATGCCAAATTTACACTGAAAAGGTGGCATAGAAGCGCTTCTGAAGTGGCATTTAGGTGTATTTACACAGACTGTTTAATGCTGCTCAGAGGTGGCTTAAATG
Source organism: Labeo rohita (assembly GCF_022985175.1). NCBI lineage: Eukaryota > Metazoa > Chordata > Actinopteri > Cypriniformes > Cyprinidae > Labeo > Labeo rohita. The sequence goes on from NC_066870.1 coordinate 33,271,231, forward strand.
CATTTATGCAGCAATTACAGCTGTATACTTTCATACTAAGGGCGGAGTGAGGTTTAAGCAGGCATAATTTAGTCTGGCTTCGATGCAGCATTGCATCTTTACACTCATTTGTGAGCAGGCACCGAGCAGCCTTAACTTGGCTGTGCAAAGGCGCATAAGTTTGATATTTTGTTATATAATGCAATCAAATTTGTGCATTTAAACTGTTGGTGGTCAGGGAGGCAATGCACTTGATACAACAGTGACTATAGGCTGGTTTGGCACATTCAGTCATGTTTTACAACTTTATGATCATGTAGCACAATAAGCAGTAGGAACAGTGTACACAGTTTCAGTATTCTTGAGAAATGTTTTATATAAAATGGATAATAAAGAACAAACCACTGAAGTGTAGTACAAAGTAAAATAAACAATCTTCACCCTGCAGGTCCTGCCCGCACCATCTGTATCCGATTGAACATGGACACAGACGTAGGAAGTCGGATTGTGAGTAGTGAATTGAAACAATGCTGGACAGAATCCATGTTCTGAGTGCTTATGCAGTTCAGTCCGTGTGTGGGAAAAATTATACGCCACTTCTCAAAGCCTGTTAATTTACACTGATTGCTGCTGTTTTTCCCTTGTTTCTCCTTAAAGCTACTAATGCTGTATCTGGTTGAGGTGTTAGTGAGAACAGCAGGGGGTGTTCATTCTGTGATCTGCAAGGGTTTTCATGCAACCAGTATAGAAATAGAAACACTTTACTGTAAGAAGGCAACGTCCTTCAGATGAAAAAATTAAAGCGAGGTTGCTGCGGTCAGTAAAAATTCCAAGGTGTCTCTTGAAAAGAGTGGCCAAATTTGCCTGCTGGCAAGCACAGCTTCCTAAACATTGGCTCCTGTCCACTGATAGGTGGTGTGTGATAGGCTTTCTGGTGCATTATGGCTGCATCTGGTGCATTGAAGGGATCTGATCTCACACTGCTCTGACGGTTTAGGAAACAAAGGTGATGTTTACCTCCATGGCAGTTTGTGTGCTGAATCTGAAGGCTTGATTTTATTAAATATTTGCATCCTTTGACTGTTGTTTTGCTTATTTAATGATCCTTGTAAGAAAATATTTTAAAACATTTGATACGAATTGCTAAGTAATGCATCTCTTTAGAGTTAATAAACTGCATTTCTGTGCTATTATTGCTAGTCTATAAATATGCATTATGCAAAAACAAAATATTTGAATAGTCACTGATGTGATGCATAGGCATAGATTAGCTAGCTAAATATATTAAACTTAGTCTAATGCATGTTTCTCAAATTAAATATTAAAGGGATAGTGACTCGGGCATCATTTACTCACTCTCTTATGTTAAACAATGAAATGCGTGGAAGCCAGTGGTATTTTGGTTGGTTGGTTGGTTTGTTTTTAGTTGAACGATGATATTTTTAACAGATCAACTTTTGATATGTGGAGGGCCAAACTGATAGTAATTAAAAATAAATAAATAAATAAATCTAATGACAAGAAAATAAATTAAACAAATACATTAATTTTAATTAAATTTAGACCTAAATTTATTTCTGTATTATTTTTTCTTTGGTTACTTTATGTATTTATTTATTTAAAAAAAAAATATATATATATATATATATATATATATTTTTTTTTTTTTTTTTTTAAATAGTAAACTATTTTGTAACTTTAATTTGTATTTATTCTTTTTTTTATTTAATATTTATTTATTTTACATTTTTGCATTGGGCCTCCATATTGATATGCAGTTTACTTGATAGCTAAAATTGGAATTGCTCAATTTTTTACATGCAAATGACATTACATGCAAATGACACTTGTGTGTTATTGTAAAATACAATGAACGTATTATGTGAGTGTATGTTAATGCCGATGATAGTCCTAAAGCAGGGGTGCCCAACCCTGTTCCTGGATATCGAGTTTCCTGCAGAGTTTAGTTCCAACCCTAATCAAACACACCTGTCTGTAATTATCAAGTGCTGTTTGAGATCCTAATTAGTTGGTTCAGGTGTGTTTGGTCAGGGTTGGAGCTGAACTCTGCAGGAAAGTCAATCTCCAGGACCAGGGTTGAGCACCCCTGTCCTAAAGACTTAATACAAAGGTGCATTGCTGTCCGGAAATGTTACTGTTGTGTCAATGCCCATCGCAACCAGCAGGTGGCAGTCTAGCAATTCAATCATAGGCTGACAAGTATGTGATGTTGTTGCCAAATGGTTGGATACCTTAAATGCTAGGCGGCTACTTGATATTATTAAATATATATTACTTCTTTGGTATGTGTTTTGGTATGTGTTGGCGCAAAAAGAGTTTCTCCACTAACACATGCACAAACACTTGATTTGCTCAGGTGAAACTGAGCGTTTTGATAGATGCTTACTTGCACACCCTGACACGAGTGCAGCTGTAGCATTTGAAAATGATTTGGTTCGAACTAAACATATCTTTTAAGCAACTATCAGTTGAGTAGATCTCTGTAGGCCTGCATGCTGTACTAATATGCACTGAACTCAACAAACATTTCCAGAGTCAGGCTGCATTTTGCAGTGATGCTTTTGAAAACCTCACACCCAGGTGCAAAAACTGTGTGTTGCTCAAGAGTTAAGACACAAATGAAACAGAGACAAGACAAGGCAAGAGAGTGATGGGGTGTGGCTGCATGGGCGTCTGTAGAGTCTGATAAGTGTGTCAGCAGAAGGGGATTTTTATGCGGTCATGTCTAGATATTCAAATGCACATTGGTCAGCTATGTGTATTTTTGGAGTTGCTCGTGGCGCTTGGCTTGCTGTGTAACCGACCATGATACTGGAGTCTTACATTTCTGAATGGAAGATCAGCCCGTTTGCCTTCATAAAATGCTCAAAAAGAAGATTAACACCGAGATAGCGAGCGATTATGAACAGTTATGAGCAATTTGTCAATTTGAAAATATTACTACCATCTCCTCAGGCAAGATTAACACAGGCATAGTGATGAGAAAAAAGATAAACCTGTCTAAAGGCTCGGTCTGTTACTTAAAGAAATATCATTTATGGCTTGATAATCCCCTCAGGCTAGCATTGTTCACAGCTCTGTTATTGTTTCACTTAGGCATCATGGGAAAAAGCAAGTTGGCTTAGTGCGGTGATCCCATTTGCCATGCGTTATTTATTACACCAATTATTATTTAGATTTTACATTGTCAGGATGTCAGTAGGAAGTAGCTCTAAAAGTGCATTTTTGTGAGAAATCGTCAACAAAAGTAGAAAAAGTCTGTGCACATATATTCAAATCACTGATTTATTCATTACGACTTATTTATAATTCATAATTCATAATGATTTCTGTTCCATTTTAAATGATTGCTTTGTTAATTATGGCCTGCCTTTGGAGAAATCAGTGGAGGGTTATTTATCTGTTTTATGCATATGACTATGACGCTAATTGTGGCTGTGAACTATTTCCAGACGTTATGGTGAAAGCATCTGAGGTGGAATTTAATATTGCTAATAAAGTCTAAATATAGGCCTTTGAGTGCATCAGCATTTCTATGCAGGGGTCAGCGGCAAACAACATGGGCCGCTAATGAAGGAATGTGCCAGCAGGCGTCTTTTTTCATCTTATTACGAATGCCCCTAAGTGCTTTAATGTGATTTTTAATGTGCTTTTCACTTTAAATGTCACCAAATTTGCACTAGCATGATAGAGATTTTAGGCAAGGTCTCAGATGTCAATGCAATGCAAGGACCTGAATGTTTTATCAAAATGTGTGCAGAAAACAAATATTACATTTTGATCAAACATTACATAGACAAACATAGCAGCTTATTTGGGCCAAGAACCAACAGCTTAGATAGGAATGCTTGCCTGACCAACGACAGCTGTTTTATTTTAAGTGACATTCAGGGGTAAGTAAAAAAATCTGAAATAACTCTTAAAAGAAAGCAGACTATACTGAGTACATATAAAAACGTGTGCATCCTACATTGATGAAAATAGATTGAATATAAGCAGACTAAATATAAAAATCTCTAGATTTGTAACAGCATGACAGATATTTTAGTACATTTAGCTCTAATGCATGCATGCATCATTCAGACTTAGATTCAGAGTCAAGAAAAAACAGTTATGTTACTTGGAATAAAATAAACAATAACCAAAAAATTATATATGAATATATAATAACTTATTTATATAGTAACTTGTTTTATTTCAGCTGGTTGTCAGGTTTTTCTTTTTCATTTAGTTAACTTGATGTATTAAAATATAGAAAACTTTACATTTATTTTTAAAAATGAATAAAAAGCATATAGATGTTTTAAAAAAAACAAATACAAAATTAATAAAGTAATAAAAAAAACTAAAATGTGCTACAAAATTGCTAAAACTAAAACGGAATATATAAAAAAATGAATTCAAAATATTAACAAAGCCTATAATGTTACCTCATTGATACTAAAAAAATAATATGTCATTATATTTTACACAATTTAGTGTGAAAAAGGACTTATTTAACTCATTAGATATGTAGCTTCCTCAAAACACATCTTTTGATGAAAAAAAAAGAAAACTAGCTGAAATGTAGTTACGTTTCTGAAAAAGTAAGTCTGTTATTGCTTAACCTCTTAACGCTGAAATAAAGACATTTAGATATAGCAAAAGACAGAGAGAGTCAGTGTTAATTAAATTTCAAATTATTTTGTGTAAGCAGCGGTCAGTTTCATGATCCTGGGAATAAGAAACAAATTAAATTTGGGATCCAGGCGACTGTCCCAGTTAGCTTGAACTCGAAGACCATCTGTGAATTTCCACAACACTTTCCACAAAATAATCAATCATCCATCAGGCGAAATCAAAGAGGGAGCAGTCACGCACTGGACCGCATTCACGCTCTCTCAAATCCCTCTTCTGCTGAGCCTGTGGCCTTCGATCCACGTGAATTGGTTCTCCTTGCAGAAACACAGAAACCTGATTTTTATTTCTGTGAGGCTTGTTCATTTGTCAGCTTTGTCAATAGTGAGGCTGTCCATGTGACTGACGGGCCATCCTGGTGCATCACTCCACTTGATTCTGCAAGTAAGCAATAATATCAGACAGAACTCACAGCTAAATCCAAACTCAGCATTCAGTTCAGAGTTAATCTGATTCACACCACAAATGCTAGAGATCCTTTTATTAGTATAATAATCATAAAATTACACTGCATTTTTTGCACAGTTGGCCAAGGTATTGAGAGCTGTTTGAACTACCAAAAATAATAAGTATCTTGAATTAAAAAAAAAAAAGGGAAATTGATATTCTTTGATATGGGAAATAAAAGTTGATTAAATCAGTAAATGCTGCAGATCTTGTTTGATAAAAGATCACAGATAATATACAGTACCAAAAGACACTAAAACAATAAAACCAAGCCAGTGTGTTAATTTAAGACACTTTTCAAGCCAATCATTTCACAAAACAAAGTTCAAAATGATAAACCTAAATAAAAATTAACTTAAAATGCATTGGGATGCATTGTGGTTTGATATTTTTATTATGTAATAATAGATCACATTTAAGTGTCTAAATATCTCTATACTCTATACTACACTAAACTTAAGATTTAAGAATTTGAATTGCATATAAAATTTCCATTTATTTTGATTAATAAGTTTTAGCGAAGAAACTAAAAGAGTTAATATGATGCGTACTGTCAGTCATGAATACATGAAACATGTAAGAAACAGGTTTAAAAAGTCATAGCATAGTTTATTATTAGCATAATTCTGTTCATTGTGAAAAATAGGGGTCAAATGATTATTGGCACCGATATTAAGCATTTTAATGGTTATTGGTATCGGTCCTTTTCAAAACTGTTTTGCCAACAAAATAAATTTCTTTAAATTAGCATTTAAAGAAAGTTTTTGTCAGAGCCCTTGTTATTCTTAATTTTGACATTAATTTTAATTTTTACACCAGCATGTATATCGGTTCAAAATATCGGTTATCTGTCTACTTGATATGTAATAATCACCAGCATCTGCCCTGAAAAACGCATATCTCTCGACCCTTAGTAAAAACAATTACATTTATTCATTTATAAAGTATGAACATGGCTAAAAATATGGCTAGCTGTGGAACAAGCAGTATTCATTTAGTTAGAAAATGGAAACAAATTGGATTTATTAAAGATGAATCTAGAAACCTACTTATTATAAAAAACATTTATAAGTACTATTACCTGTTTCATTTATGTATGATTGACAAATATGCATCACACTAATTTTAACATCTTAAAATCTTATTTTATTATTTATTTATTTATTTAAGGGCTATGATACGATTAATCACATTCAAAATACAACTTTGAGTTTGCCTAATATATGTGTGTGTACTGTGTGTAATTATTATGTATATATAAATACAAACACATTAATGTATATATTTAAGAAATATTTACAAGTACAAACTTTACAAACTTTTATTTTGTATGCGATTAATCGTGATTAATCCTTTGACAGCCCTCATTTATTTATTTATTTTTAAATGTATACAGTAAATGTCCAAATACATTTAGCTTATGTGCATGCTTGTCAAGTCATACTGTATATATAAGCAATTCTAAATAAAAACCTGGTTTGATGTAAGCATATTATTTAGAGAAGAGCTGTAATTTTCACCCACAGTTTACACGTTCATTTGCCAAAAACAACTCTGTCAGAATAAAAATACCAGTTCTTTCTGGCAGAAAACACAACAGATATTTATTTTATTCTGTGTTTACTTTAAAAGTGAATTTTAAGATCACCCCATCAGGAACAGCCTGATCTTGTTTTGAAATCTTGTTGAGTTGAATCTTGAATTTATTCTGTGTTTACTTTAAAAGTGCATTTTAAGATCATCCCATCTAGAACAAGCTGATCTTGTTTTGAAATCTTGTTGAGTTGAATCTTGTTGTATGATGCCAACCCTGACTTCAGATGATGCCAACCCTGAAACAACATACAGCACTACCGAATTTTGCTGCTAATTTATGGTGTTTTTTGTCTGTTTGATTACGTCATTAATTGATCTTTACCATACATCTCTGCCATATGTACAGCAACTTGACATAGTCACCACTAGTAAGCTACTACTAAATATATTGTAAAAACTTTAATTTGGTGTGAAGTTGCTTTGCAACAATATCAATCTTGAAAATTTCAAAGTTTCTTCTATTACATCAGGTTGTCAAACCCTTGGTTCTGAGACCTTTTTATGTTGGATTGAAGTGTTAAATCTAGATGTAACCTTACACTGGTCTTTTGTAAATGCGCGCAGACCTCATTGCCCTCGGGCGTGGATGATAACAGTACAAATTTCACACATTGCATCATCTGCTCACACAGGTGATGTCAGTGCGTTATTAAACCCACAGTGTATTTGGACACAGAGTGATGAAGGCCTGAGTGTCTCAGTGTGTGGGTTGCGCAAATGACTGTCTTTAGCACAGCTATTTTGTGGGCTGTTGTTTTCCTGTTGTTTTCACTTCTTTCCGTCTCTTACCTCCTCTGTGCAGAGAGCGAGCGATGCGACCAAACTGGATCACTTCCACTATAATAAGCAAAGGTGTTTACAATTTTTGACACCCGATAAGTAACATAATTTGGACCGTTTTTGGAAAGACAAGCAAATGACCTCATTCCAGTTGCATTCAAGCTCAGCCGTTCAGCCGTTACCTTATTGTGAGAAAAGTTCATCAAACAGATGTTTTTCTTTAATTCATGGAAAATACAGATGTATCGGTAACTATAAACAAACACTTGGTCCTGAACATCCTACTGATTGAGCTTAATTTCGATAAATTTACAACTCTTTTACCTATTATTGTATAGTTTTGTTAATACAAAGAAATAAAAATAGTAGAATTTGATGTTTATTTAATCTTTATTGCTAGAAAATAAAATCTGATGAATTAGGAGTTAGATCTGTATTTAGAAAAGGCCCAAACAGGGTTGGTAATAAAAATCATATAAAATAAATCAGTAGAAATAGAATAGAAGAAGTAAAATATATTTTAAATAGTACAGTATGATATAGATAAATGCATTTATTAAATGTAATTTTAGAAATAATGCTAATAAGATATATGATGAGATGTCGCATGCAAAATAAAAGTTTGTGTTAACAAAATATATGTGTGTACTGTGTATGTTAATTACGTATATATAAATACACACACATGCATGTATTTAAAAAATGTATACATATGCATGTACACATGCATTTATGTATTTTATTAAATTAAACGTATGTATTTATGTATATATAATTTATATTATATATGTAAATATAAATATTTTATATATAACTATAACATTTTTCTTAAATATATACATGCATGTGTGTGTGTTTATAGATACATAATAAATATACACAGAATATACATATATAATATGTAAACACAAACTTTTATTTTGTATGTGATTAATCACGATTAATCGTTTGAAAGCCCTATAATCATTTTTACATTTTACGATCAAATATATGTAGTGTACTGTATATTTGTGTATGGTATTTTATTTTTAAATTGTACAATACAACTAAAAAAAAATATTGAACAAGTCAACAAGTCTTTTTTTTTCTCTCTCTCTCTCTTTTAGTCTCTCCATCCTTCCTTCAGCTACTCCCCTCCTTCCTTCAGCGCAATGACTCAGGTCTCTGGAGTTTGTTTTTCCCTTTTCTTCTCCTCCTAACCCTCCCTTTTCTCTCCCTCTCTCTCGTCTTTTAGCGCGTGAATCCTATAAGCAGATAATGACATCCCAATAGAAGGCGTTTGTTGCTCGGTCTGGGCGTGGCCCTCTGCTATTTCAGGCGCTGTCATGTGATTGGCTCAATGAGGGTATAATTATGTCCAGTGCATGAGAGAATTCACTTTCTCCCTCTCGCTCTCTCCCGCTCTTGTTTTTTAGTGGGGTGATGTTGTATCTTGTGGTTGTTAGGTTACAAATGGCAACTGCAAGGATATATAATGAATAATATAATGACCTGTTTGGTTACTTTGATTGAAAAAGGTGATCTGTAGTTCACAACACATGAGTGAAAATCTAAACACGTACAGGCAGGCCGTTTTTTCAGGCTGGGTGACTGTTGTAAGCAAAGCTTGTCTTCTGTAAACACGCAGCATGGCTGTGTGAGTGGAAGTGTTTGGCACTTTTTTGGAAATGGATGGCAGCCTTGTGCCAATAGCATCTGGGGAAAAACAGAAAAGAGGGAAAGATTTGCTTGTATTATATCTATCTATCGTTCTATCTATCTATCGTTCTATCTATCATTCTGTAGTTCTAGCATTCTACTGTTCTATGTCTGTCGTTCTATCTATCGTTCTATGTGTCGTTCTATCGTTCTGTAGTTTTATCATTCTACTGTTCTATCTATCTATCTATCGTTCTGTCCATCTTTCTGTCTGTCTTTCTATCATTCTTTCTATCATTCTATTGTTTTTTCTGTTATATGATAAATAGCGTTTTACAAATACAAATCTACCCTATAATGATAAAAATCCATGCAGTGATTTTTAATTAATCTGTAAAAATAATATCCCCTTTTTCAAATCGAGCCGTTCTCAGATGCCTGTCGGTGTGCCGTCACAGCGACAGAGGCCGCTCCCACGATAGTTGATTGACATGAGCATCTTACCTCAGATCAGCTGTAACAGTCCGACCTCCATTGTTTCAATGCCGGAGCAGGGATGTAAGTTAGACAAGAATATCATTTGCTCCCGAAATCTGAGCCGCTGAAGATGCGGTGGATTACGTTTGTTTGTGAAAGGAATGCGCCTCCCGACCTACATAAATACGTCTGTGTTCGCTCAAATCATTAGTGATCCAGCTTCACTTACAGCAGAAGTGAGTATAAGGTTTTTTTTATGAATCTTTGCGATCGGCTTTCCTAATAACGTGCTAGTTAGTAAGTTTAGCGCCTAAGCACGGCTAAATGTGGCTAAAGTAAACAGGCTCGTCACTTCACAGAGAGATAAGAGGGGCGGGGCGAGCAGAGCTCATTAGCATTTAAAGCAAGCTCTACCAGAACAGGATGATTTTTGCTGAGCTGATTTTGACAAGGTAAAAAGGGTGTTGTTTTACACAACCATTGAGAATTTTTAACCAAAGTCTATTATAGACTTTTCATTAAGACCCTAAAAAATCATATCAACTTGTGGAAAATGGGCATCTGATGACCGCTTTAAAATGTTATTTCAGTAACTTCCTGTGGGATGTGGCCAATTTGATTTTATCTATCTATCTATCTATCTATCTATCTATCGTTCTGTCGTTTCTATCTATTGTTCTATCATTCTATCGTTCTGTCTTTCTAGCATTCTATTTATTGTTCTATCTATTGTTCTATTTATCGTTCAGTAGTTCTATCATTCTTGTATTCTGTCTGTCTCTCTGTCTGTCTATCTATCGTTTTATCGTTCTATTGTTCTATCTATTGTCTATCTATCCATCAATCCATTTTTATAAAATCTTGTGGTTCAGGGTGGATTAACACTTCATTTCCCAGAATGCCTTACCTGTATTGAAATCTTTTAAAATGTTATTTCAGTAACTTCCTGTGGGATGTGGCCAATTTGATTCAAATTCACACTCAGTTCTTTAATTCTTTTTTGCACAATTCTTAATTTGGCCCACTTTTCTGGATTGCCTGGCTGGTGGGTCAATCAACAATGTATTTTTTTAATGGAATTTTTAAAAAGTGAAAAATCTAAAAATAATTTTTGCATCATAGTTCTGTTGTGAATGCAGGATGATTTTTGTGAATGCATATCGAAGACTGACACAAGAGAAAATGTTGAATAAAGGAATTGTTTTTGTTTTCTCTGTGCACAAAAAGTATTCATGTAACTTCTTAAGATTACAGTTAAACTGATGTCACATGGACCATTTTAACAATGTCCTTACCTTTCTGGGCCTTAAACATGGTAGTTACATTGCTGTCTGTGCAAGGTCAGAAAGCATTTGAATTTCATCAAAAATATCTTAATTTGTTTTCCAAAGATGAACAAAGGTCTTTCGGGTTTGAAGCGACACAAGGATGAATAATTAATGACAGAATTTTCATTTTTGGGTGAACTACCCATTTAAAAGTGAATTTAAGGTATAGTCTTTGAAGACCCTAAGAAGAACAGAAATGCCAGCATCTGTGAGCATGTCTAGATTGATCCGACCAGTCACAGCAGTCCATCAGTGTATCTATCATTCAGTGTGTCTGCCTTTCGTCTAATTGGCTGAGCCCAAATGACATCACGAGCTGAGAGCATCATGATTTTAAGAATGAGGAGAGCTCGGCATTAACAGACGTGCGCCACATGTGAATGTACCATTCATTAACTTGCTCGGAGTGATCGTCTGGGAGCAAGAGAGCATGAACAATACGATTATGTCAGAAAGAAAAAATGTGTATCCTCAAGACAGCTTAGTCTTGTCTGGTGCCTTCCTCTCGTTTTCTGTCTCACTCAGTTTCTCTCTCCCTCAGAGTCTAATCCTTTTTTCTATTTACACAGGATTAAATTCATAATCAAACGCATCCTAACAGCTGAGATGAGTCAGACAGCCATCTGGAGCTTGGAAGTTTTTGTGTGGTATGGTAATTAAAACATTTCTTGAAACTATTTGGACAGAAACATTCTTTTTTATGCAGTTGTGTTTTATTTATTGCCACTGGTAGGATTTTATGCATTCAGTAATGTTTATCAACATTGTATAGAACATCACAATATGTTGATTAAAGACCTATGGCATTGTTTTATGAAGACAACTTTCATATTGAAATTGGAAGGACATTTGTCATTGAGGAGGTCCTAGAATATAATAAGAGTTCTACAAAATTATTTTAAATATTTTTAAATTACTAAATCATTATTGTAACTATTATATGTGACCCTGGACCACAAAACCAGTCTTAAGTAGCACAGGTGTATTTGTAGCAATAGCCAAAAATGCATTGTATGGGTCAAAATGATCAATTTTTCTTTTATGCCAAAAACCATTATGATATTAAGTAAAGCTTATGTTCCACAAAGATATTTTGTAAATGTCCTACAGTAAATATATCAAAACTTGTATTTCTAAGAACTTAATTTGGACAACTTTAAAGGCGATTTTCTCTGTGTTTAGATTTTTTTGCACCTTCAGATTCCATATTTTCAAATAATTGTATCTCAGCCAAATATTGTCCCATCATAACAACATCATTCCTCAATGGAAAACTTATTTATTAAGCTTTCAGATTATGTATAAATATCAATTTCGAGTTGACCCTTATGACTGGTTTTGTGGTCCAGGGTCACATATATCATAATAATTATATTGTATAATTATGCGTAATCTAGTGCTGATTAATCGCATCAAAATGAAAAGCTTTTGATTACATAATATGTGTTTGTACTGTGTATATTTATGTATAAGTAAATGCACACACATGCATGTATATATTTAAGAAAAACTGTTAATATACTAAATATACTTATGTATAATATGAATTATATGAATATAAATATATATATATATATATATATATATATATATATATATGGAAATATAATGTATATATATATACATATAAATACATATAAATATTTTTAAAATATATACTGTATATGTGTGTATTTATATATACATAATAAATATATAATGTAAATAAATAAATAAATAAACCACACACACACATATTATGCAAGCAAAAACTTTTATTTTGGATGCGATTAATAGTTTGACAGCACTAGTATAATCATTATATCATGATAACATTTTTTACATTTTTATTATATATTTACATTATTATGAAAAAGTAATGAATGTGGATTATATAATACATAAAACATTGTACTTTTTGTTTCATTAAATTAATACAGGAAAATACAGTAGTTTGACTAACTTTTCATTAGTCATTTTCCATCACGCTCACGTTTCTGACTGACTCTGCAGATGTGAGTCAAGTTATAAATCTTTATGATTGTTCATACACTTCAATGACTATAATTTTCTTTGCGTATAGGTGCCTATTTTGGCGTTGCTGTAGAAAGTAATCATTTCTGGTTCAGACATGAATGCTTCATAGAAGAATCTCTGAGTTGTCATTTTGTAATTATAATAATTCCAAATGTATTATAATGTCACAGACAACTTTGATTTGCTACCTACTATCGCTATGCTTGAAACCTAGCGGGGAACTAAGTATGCAAATATGTCAAATTTCTCAGTCAAGAGAGCATTTTTACTGTCTATACTGTCATTTTTGTTCAATTTAGGGCATGCTTGCTTGTGTATTTTGCCAACTTGTACTAGTACAGCACACATCCACGACCTCAAAACTCACAGACATGGACTAAATGGACCATAAAACTCCAATTATGAAGTCATCTGGTCTTTAACTGCATTTTAATTGCATTTGAGTGATGACTAACCGACATGAGGACAAGAAAATGGCCTTGTTACTTGATAGTCGCCGCTCTAGGTATCATCAGCGAGACGTCAATAACTGCTGATGTGTCTGCTTTGAATCGTAATGCTTCTGTTCGTGCAGTTCGCTGGGGTATGGATGAAATAATAAGAGGTGCATTATGCAGTTTCCTCATGTTGTCTCAGATCAAGACCCTCATTGGCTGATCAGCATCTGCTGACCTCACATTCACATTAGATGATTTGTACAGTATGTTCTTACCCTGCGTTTTCTTTCCCTCTTTCACTGTCTGGCTTGTCTGCTCTCCTCTATCTCTCCTCTCTCCATCAGCTGAGGCAGAGCGGAGCAGGAATGCACCAGCTGTGAGCCGTACTGCAGTGCCAGGGGACTGTAAATAGGGACGGACTGAATGTGCTTCCTGTCGGCAGACAGCAGAGAGGACATACGGGACTGGATCTGAGCGACTCAGAGTCAGGTAGGACCGCAGACTGTCTGTGTGCCATTACTCAGAGGGCTAGACGGGGACTTCCTGTCCACCGGTGACTTGGGAATGCTGTTGGAATGGGTATTTTGCAAGCTAAGGATGTTTGCCGTCCTGATATTCAGCGACGTGCCAGGTTAGAAATGAGCTGGGAAAGGTTTGAAATGAGGCATTGTATGTTGCGCACGCTTTCTTTCTCTACGTGGTTCGTTTCTTCGAGCGGCCTCGTTTTTCATTCCTCTTTCTCTGCATCACTCTGAAGGTTTCTTCGGTTCAGTTATGGTTGGCTGTGTGGTGTGTTTTTGATGGGAAGTTATTGGTGTGTTGGTTCCAGTTACCATCCATCTGTTTCAGCAGCAGATGAATGGTTCTTTAGAAAACCACAGATTGCTTCTCTTTGGAAGTTCATTGGAATCTTTGGAACATAAAAAGTTATTCTAGTATGTAACAAGAATTTACAAAAATCCTCCTATCGGACGATAGGTGGAGGTTTTTCATTGGAACTTCATTTCATTGGATTTTCTTGGATTTTTGTTCAAACTTAAGTACGTTTTTCTGTGGCACAATGACAATCTTTTAAAAGGGTTCTCCTTCAATATGATTGGAGCTTAAAGGTTCTTGTATGACATCATAAGGACATAAGCTCAGCATGAAATTCAAGTACACCCTGCTTAATTTATTAAAAGGTAATTTAAAGGGATAGTTCACCCAAAAATTACAATTCTTTCATCATTTACTCAATCTCATGCCGCTTGTTCTTTCTTTTATGCACAGGATACAACTGAAGATATTGTGACGAATGTCTCAGTGTTTTGTTCATACAATGAAAGTAAACAGAGCCCAAAGTTGTTTGGACTACTTTTTTTTTTAAATATCTATGTGTTTTGCAGAAGAAAGAACATCATACAGGTTTGTAATGACATGAGGGTGAGTAAATGATGACAGATTTTTCATTGCTGGGTGATATTTTCAGTGCATTAGTAATACATTTATAATGCATTTATTATATACTAAGTATAGTTCAAGTCTATTAACACTATAACAATACTGACATATTGCTTGAAAAATTTTAATTAATCTTTATTTGGAGTACTACTTGTGCACAATGCTCATTTCTTAATATTAAGCCTACACTGTAAAAAAGAAAAAATAATTTGTTGAGTCAGCTTAAAATAATTTGTTACCCTGCTGCCTCAAAATTTTAAGTTCAGTCAACTAAAATAAGTTTATTCAACCTGAAATGTTAAGTTGTACTAAGTAATAGCTTAGATATTTGTGTTTGCTAAACTTAACAGATGGGTAAGTAACCCAGCTGCCTTAAAATTTTAAATTGATTCAACTCAAAGATCTAAGTTGTCACTTAGTATACTTTAACATTTCAAGTTGCATAAACTTTTTTTGAGTTGACTGAATTTAACTTTTTAAGGCAGCCAGGTTACAAATTATTTTAAGTTAACTCAACAAATTGTTTTTTACAGGGTGAGGATTGTTTGATCTTTAAATAATGTCGATCTTTAAACGCAAAATATTGCGTTGTGTACCTACAGTATACTTGCAGTAGTTCCACATTAGCACAATCAAATATACTTAAGTATATCATTAGTTGGGCTTCAGCACTGCTTTAACACAAGTGCATTAAATGCGTTAAAATCAGTTGTTCTAGTAGAAAAATAGAATTTCATGGTATTTTTGTTAAGTACATAATATGTAAATGTATTTGTAGTATAGCATGAAATAAATGTATCTGAAGTGCATTTTAGCATATTTATTTGTCACTAGGGATAGTTCACCAAAAAATGAAAATTCTCTAATTAATCACGTGCCATCATGTCAATCCAAACTCTGACCTTCGTTTGTCTTCGGAACACAAATTAAAATATTTTTGATGAAATCTGAGAGCTTTCTGACCGCAATAGACAGCAATGCAACTACCACGCTCAAGGCCCAGAAAGTTAGTTGGGACATCGTTAAAATAGTTGACATCAGTGGTTCAACCGTAACGTTATAAAGCTACGAGAATACTTTTTGTGCACAAAGAAAACAAAAATAACAACTAAGCAAAGAGAAATTGTGGAATAAAGTCATTGTTTTTGTTTTCTTTGCACTCAAAAAGTATTCTCATAGTTTCATAACATTGCGTTTGAACCACTGATGTCACATGGACTATTATTTTAGTACTATTTGTGTACTATTGTGGTTTTTATTAGTATTTTAAATGTTTTTATAGTTTTATTTTTTATTTTAATTTGTTTTTTTATTTTGTTTTCCCTCATTAAGATTTGTTCTGTTTTTAAGAAAATCTCCAAACGGTTTTAATTTATTTTGAAGTTAGTAATTTTAGTACTTTAACTTAAATTTATTTAAGTTTTTACAGCATTTAAAATTTTAGTTTTTTTTTTTTTTTTTTTTTTGGTAAGTTTTTAATCTAATATTTGTATTTTATATTATTTAAATTTAGCCAAATATTTTTACTTTCAATAAAAAACAACAAAACTGCACTGAAGTAATAAAGTTCACGACAATAGCAGAAAACGATTGATTTCCATTGCTATTAATGGAATACCATGTTCCAGGTTACTTCCCAAAGGAAAGAAGTGAAGTAGCTCGCATAATCAGCAAACTGGCATTCACATCTGGCTCCATTTTGACGAGATACACCCCCTTTTGGTGATCAAATCAATTTTATGTGTTTACAATCCTGCCGTACAATTTATGTTTCTCATTAAATGTTCTTTTTCACTCTATGTCAGACAATGGAAGAAAAATAGGTTGGAAATACTATTTCATGTTGACCCAAAAAGTTTTTTTTGTCACTGTAAGAACTCAAAACGAATCTCCAATGGTATTTGACCAGCATTATTTGTACAAATATACTAGCCTTAAATCTGTTTCTCTCTCTCATTAGTGTAAGTAACACCCGAGAAGGTTGCATTAGTGAGACGTGTGAGTGTTTTTGTACCAGGTGAGTGAGTTTAGAAGAGGAACTCTACCATCGACTTAGTCATGTGGAACGTCTGAGATAACACACCTGGCATGAGTGAACTACAGACCTCAAGTAACCTCTCAAACACACACGCACGCACACACACACACACACACAGTGCATGCATGCACACTAATTCACATGCAAACACAAGTACATGCTCTCACACAATCATTTTTTGAACAAAAGATGTTTGTTACAGTAGGTTTAAAATAAAAAATATATATAAATGCAATGTTTTAACATTATTTTTGTGCATAAACCACTTGGTTTAAAACTTTTTAAGTGTGACTCACACACTAAAAACTTTTTTTTAAGCATGACTCACATGTTAAAATAGTTTTCGGGGCTTCTGTATAAAGCAGTTGCAACCCTCTTCCTGTGCAAGACATTGCACTGTGTTATCTTTAGCTGTGTATGAAAGTTGTTTCCTCTTTTTGAAGCCTTGACTTTTAGGGCAAGTTTATTAGTGTGAGATTCTAAACAGGATTATCGCAGTGTTGTTTCTACGTTCAGTGTTGTTTCTACGTTCATTTGGGAACGTGTTTACGCGTATGGCAAACTTGTCAGCGTCTCTGAGGAGGGCAGTGGTGTTTTCTGGGGGAAAATGACACAGCTCTCTCTGCGGCTGGTACACCCAGATGCAAATAAGATAAAAGCAGGTTTCCATGGCGATAGAGAGAATGATCGCTGAACACACACTCGCAGTTGCTTTAGTCTGCACTTTATCATGTGATCGCACATTGAAATCGTAAACACGCGCACACGCTTAAACATCTTAATGCAGTGTTTTGCATGCATGCTTGGTCGTGCACTGTGACACACCGGGGCATACGTTTGTATTTGGCCCAGAATGCATTGCGGTGAGCCACATTGGCTGGTGACCCATGTGTGAGTTCCTGTCTCACTCTCAGTGGAGATACAGCTCTCGCACTACAAGCGGGTAAGAACCAAACCAACGCAAACAGCCTCAAATATACACATTTACTCTATATATTCGGTTTACATCTATTGCAAAATCCAAAATTATTTAAGATATATATATGTATGTATGTATGTATGTATGTGTATTGTATATTGCTTTAAAAAAACCTAACAGTTACACTCTTTGTGGATTTTTGACATTTTGACGTTTTTTTTTAATTGCGATGTTAATGGGTGATTTATACATGTTGCTTTAGCAATTTTTTAAATATGTTTTCAGTATGTGCATACTGTACATTGTAAAATAATCTTTTTAAATTAGTTTAAAAAAAGCGGTACTTTGTTTGCAAGATCTTGATCTTAAAATAAATTAGGTCACTTTATATTTTGCAGTTTATTACCATTAAAATATTTTAGTAAATATTATACTTTTAGTAATTATATTACAATATATTGAAGTTATTAATATGTTTAAATATATTAGTATAATATATTAGTATTTTTCACCATATATGGTAACTTATTATACACATATTTGCATTGTTTTCTCTTAAAATGATTAACATTTTTGCAGTGTGTATTCTAACACGCTTGACCGCTTCCTCTTGTGTCTCTTTGTCTCATGAACGTTCAAGTTCTGGTATGCAAACCGCTTACATAGCCTTTTAAGTATGTATCGTTATGTAAATTTCCATTTGATGAAGTTGTTAGACTTTGCTGAAGAGTCATAATAGTTACCGATCGATCGCTCGCTCTCTCTTCTCTGATGTTCCCCCGCAACTTATTTGATTATATTCAAAGTCGGTTTGAAGAATCAGTGATGTAAATCTTCTGCCAGACGCCATTTGCTGTGTAAAACACACCGGCGACTTTGCTTCTGAATGTATGAGAGGCTCAAAGGACGGTTTGTTATGATTATATTAAACTGTTTCTTTTCTTTAGGACACTCTTGGGAGGTGTTAATGTAAGGTGTGACGTGAGATTATGCTTTTTGTTTTATTGCAATACATCTGTAGCCGGTGATAATATTTGGCGGGAGGAGATGAACAGCCGTTCTGTTTAGCCATTGAGAGCTATTGTCATTTTTTCCTGCTTCTCTCCAAGCAAACTGAAATGCTTCTTGCCCAACACGCTTTGGGTCAAACAGTGTCAGGCTTTGTTAGGTTTTGTAAGACCTTGTTCCAAAAAGAGGACGTTTGCAAACTGAGAACTTCTCACTCGCTGTTACTCATAAACTTCCTGTTTTCTCGCTGTTTGAACTGTTTGAGCAAGTGAAACTAGTTTCCTAATTTAGCAACCGAGTTTTCTGAGTGGGTAAAGAGGCTCTGGACTAGAATTTAACATCAAATATTAGTTGTAGCACTGCATAAGTTTAAAGAATGACATATTTGATTCTTTAATTTTTGGTAATTAATGAAGGTATAACATTATACATATACATACACACACACACACACACACACACACACACACACACGCCTTTTTACACACAAATAAAATGTTATGTTTTCATTCCATTACAATATTCTTTCTATTCATTTTTTAACTATTATAAATAGTCTGAAGACTTTTTAGAGTAATTACAGAGGCTAACTTTTAATGTAAAAAAAATGTATGTATGTATGTATGTATGTATATACATATAATTGCGATTAATTGCATCCAATTTAAGAAAAAAATATATCACATATATTTCCTAAAATTGGATGCAATTAATCGTGATTAATCGGTTTGACACACATATTATGTTCCAAAAATTATTTTGGATGTGATTAATCACGATTTATCGATTTCACCGCATATATAGTGCAGTCAAGTCGATTAATTGTGATTAATTGCATCCAATTTAAGAAATGTATATTCGTGATTAATCGATTTGGCACATATATTATGTATTATGTTTATTTTGGATGCCATTAATCGATTTGACAGCATATATAGTGCGGTCAAATTGATTAATTGTGATTAATTGCATCCAATTTAATAAATAATATATATATATATATATATATAGTGATTCATCGATTTTACACATTTATTATGTAGAAAAAAAAAAATTATTTTGGATGCCATTTATCGATTTGACAGCATATATAGTGCAGTCAAATCGAATAATTGTGATTAACTGCATCCAATTTAATAAATAAAATATATATATATATATATATTCGTGATTAATCGATTTTACACATATATTTTGTAGAAAAAAAAACATTATTTTGGATGCGATTAATCACGATTAATTGATTCGACAGCATATATCGTGCTGTCAAATCAATTAATTGCGATTAATTGCATCCAATTTAAGAAATATGTATATTACGTACATTTCTTTAATTGGATGGAATTAATCATGATTAATCGATTAACTTTAATGTGTTTTATATATGGCTGTCAAATCGATTAATCATGATCAGTTGCATCCGATTTAAGAAATATATGTAATATATATATATATATATATATATATATATATTTATTTCTATATAATCTAAATCATTTATTGATACACAAACTTTTATTTTGGATGCAATTAATCACGATTCATCTTTTTGACAGCTAGATAGATAAATAGATATTCATAAATATATGTATATGTATTTACAGCAACTACAACAATTTAGTCACTAAAAGAACTAATACTTATTGTTATTATGATTTTAATATTTGAATTTTTTTAGTGGATGTATTTGGTGATGGTTGAATTGTGGAAATTAGACTAGTTAATTTCAGTTTTATCAAAATGATGTTTTTTTAATGTGTTGAAATATAATGGATAAGACAGCACTCTAAGAAAATCTTTACTTTTATTATGTTTTTGCTACACAATTGGCTTTTGGAGAAGATACCTTCTGTTACTTCTCTGAAAGAGATCGATTCGCTAGTTGATGAAGACATAGCTAATGTGTAAATATGGTTTTCCCAGAATGTTTCTGTAAATCAAAAAGCCATTAAAAAGGATCAGTGTTGTTAACTATGAGCAGAAGGCCTCCAGAGATCAGTAAACCTGGAGAACACTGAGTTTCGCTGTCCTTGCATTTCAGTGTGCTACAGCTTTAGATTATTTTGAGCTAAATAATGAATCGACGCCACAAAGACTAAAGAGCAGCTTAGAAATCCTTTAATAGTGTTTGCAAACCGATTATTGTATCATCAAAGGTAATTCTGCTAGAAAAGTGGTTGTAGCATTGTGATGTAGGGCAGCGCTTTAGTTTGGGTGCTGTAGTAACTCAAGGCCTGAATGCCTTCGATAAATCAGTAAAGTAGGCCAGCACAATGCTGCTTTTATCAAGGGCATTTGAAACATCGCCGGTGACTTTCAGCAATGCAGCTAGATGCCGATGCCCAGCGTCGAAACCTTGAGTCACGTTAACGTTATTCAGACGGCTGCTGATGTCTGTACGCGTCATCCGAGCAAAATGTGCTGAGAGAGACGGCGTAATATTCCGAAAAGCAGGGATTTTACTGAATTATTTAATAGATCATTTAGCTTCGAGTAGCTCTGCTCAGATAATGTAATAAAATATACAAGACGTGAGGGACCGTGCAAGAGAAACGGGTGTGGTTTGCAGGGTTTAAATGAGGTTATTCGACAGCGAGATGAGCTGTAGAGGCGAGAGGTGTCCAGACTTACTGAGTAACGAGAATATTCTCTAACCCAGCAAGAGTTCACATCCACCAGCCAGCACAATTTACAGCATCCTGACACATACCAGTGCTGAGACGAGAGAAAGAGAGAGAGACTGAGGTTTTTTGTTCACCGAAAATTTCTGCCTCGTTCAGTGTGTGTATCTGTACCTTTGCCTGCATGGATTCCGGAGCTCGAATAAGAGCTAAACGAAGGCATCATGCAGTCATCTTTGATAAAGATGGTGCTGACAGCTGTCTTTGTCACCTCATGGTTTTTATTTCCTGTTCAGGAGCGAACTTCCTGTCTGCGCTCCATGTTCAGGTGTGACTTTCATATTTTGCATGATTCAAAATGGCCCCGTGTTCACGCAAGCCGCATGAGTAACTGTGATCTCCAAATGGGTTTTAACGACAGCAGGGACTTTTTCTCCAAACCGCCACACCTAATGTGGTGGGGTGAGCAAAGCCAAACTTAGTGCCTCGACTTATGTTAAATAAATATAGGTCAATCTGTTTGGAAATCATACCCTGTTGATACAATTAAAGAACTAATTACTAGATTTCCCAAAGTTTGCCATTCTGTAAGTAGATAATTATTAGAGTTTCAAAGTTTTATTTAAGGCACTTAAAGGGATAGTTCACACAAAAATGAAAATTCTGTCATTAATTACTCACACTGATGTCTTTCCAAACCCGTAAGACTTTAGTTCATCTTCCAAACACAAATTAAGATATTTTTTTTATAAAATCAGAGGGCTTTCTGACCCTGCATAGACAGCAACGCAACTACCGTGTTCAAGGCCCAGAAAGGTAGTAAAGACATCCTTAAACGAAGGTCTTACAGGTTTGGAAGGACATGAAGGTGAGTACTTAATGTGAGAATTTTCATTTTTGGGTGAAATGTTCCTTTAAAATAGTTAGAACTGTAATTTATGGTTTTGTTTTTGTTTTTGTCTGTAAAAGAAGTATTTTTTTCAAGGTCTTGTCACCAAAAACCCAACATGACTGTCTAAAATATCCAGATCCTAACTTCGGATTGACGTTCTTAATTTGGAGACAGGATCCTGAAATTTTTGGACAAGCAGAAGTTCTGTTTACAAGTGAGTCTGTGCAACTTGCTATTTTTATCAGTATTCATAGAGATTATTTGTGAAGCTTTTGTTTGAAGACATTTTTTCCACATTGTAGTATGATTTATTGCACCTCCATTAATTTACGGCATGTAAAAACAAAATAAACTCTGGTCACTTTTGCTTATACACTACCATTAGAAAAAAAGATGAATAAAGTGTGCAAGCGTGCATTAAATTGATCAAAAGCGACAGTAAAAACTTTTTTAATGTTACAAAAGGTTTCTATTTCAATTTAATGCTGTTCTTTTGAACTTTCTGTTCATCCACAAATCCTTAAAATGTAAAAGCACAAGTCCTAAAAAAATGTAAAAGCACAACTGCCCAATCACAAAAATATTAGCAGCAGAAATGTGACCCTGGACCACAAAACCAGTCTTAAGTAGCACGGGTATATTTGTAGCAATAGCCAAAAATGCATGGTGTGGGTCAAAATCATTGATTTTTCTTTTATGCCGATAAATCATTAGGATGTTAAGTAAAGATCATGTCCCATGAAGATATTTTGTAAATTTCCAACCGTAAATATATCAAAACTTAATTTTGTATAGCAATATGCATTGCTAAGAACTTAATTTGGACAACTTTATATGTGATATTCTTCAGATTCCAGATATTAAAATACTTGTATCTCAACCAAATATCGTCCTGTCCTAACAAACTTATTTATTCAGCTTTCAGATGATGTATAAATCTTAATTTTAAAAAATCTGACCCTTATGACTGGATTTGTGGTCCAGGGTCACAAATGTTAATAATAATAACGGTTTCTTAAGCAGAAAATCATATTAGAATGATTTCTGAAGGATCGTGTGACGCTGAAGACTGGAGTAAGGATGCTGAAAATTCAGCTTTGCATCAGAGAAATAAATTTTATAATATTAAAATAGAAAAGAGTCTTTTTAAAGTGTAATAATATTTAACAATATTACTGGGTTTACTGGGTTTTTAATCAAATAAATTCAGCTCTGGTGAGCATAAGAAACTTTTTTTCAAAAAATTAAACTTTGAATGTTGGTCAGACAGTCTCTTCCTGTCTAAAGTTGGTCATTGAGGACCAGACTTTATGTTGTTAGTAAAACATTTGCCTAGGTAAGGCTTTACACCAGCATACCTCTCTTTCTGTAAACTATATACTGGCGGGCCCAATGACTTACTGTGTAAACAGCCACACCCAATCACTTTCACTCCTTTCTTTGCAACTTGTTCACTCAGACATGTACAAGCTATAAATGGTGAAGCTTAAAAAAAAAAACTGTGAGAGATGATATGAGGGTTTGAGAAGGAGAGAGAGAGAGGCACCTCGGTGTGGTTGTAGCCAGAAAAGTCGGTCTGAATGTGTGTGTTTGACGATCATGTGCGCGTCTAGATATCTGTTTGGTGAGTCAGCGTGTTTGGCACAGAGAGGTCAAGAAAACGCAAGAAACAGTTCTGATGTCATGAAGCCAGACCAACATAAATCAAGTCACCCCAGTCAGCTTGTGCTTTAGCTCTCTTCTTTATTAATTATAATGCATTGGTAGCATACATACACAGTCCACACAAACATAGAGTCCACATAAATGTGTGTGTTGGTTCACATCAGTGCTGGGGAAGGTACTTCGAAGCTGTTGAAACTGCCAAACTACAAGCTAATTATTATATATAGTATATATAGTATATACAGGTGGATGCTGCACACTGGTGGTGGACGAGGAGATCCCCCTTCACAATGTAAAGTGCTTGGAGTCCTTAGAAAAAGCAGATAAGTGCTATATAAATGTAATGAATTATTATATAGTAGTCAGGCTAACTTAATGATAATGCAACTTAATTAGAATACAACAAACACAACTGAAAAACCTAGAAAATAAATATTTTTGCTTCAAAAAAGAACATTCAGAGGTTAAAATTAATCGGTGTATTATTTACTTAGTCACTGAATCATTATTTACATGAATCACTATGAACAGACTTCTTGTCTGAAATGAATCAGACTTCCCAGCTTCACAACATTCAGTGCTAGACTGTTTTGAAATCGGGTGAACAAGGTTATGTTGCTGAAAAAATAAAATGCTTTAACATTCAGCTAGTTTTAGCTAGTTTTGTCCAAACACTGGTGCTCACACATAAACAGTCGTTTAGAGAGATGTACATATAAAATGATAGGGATGCAAAACTTGTGTTTGGCCATTTTAGAAGTCTGCTAACAGGTTTCCATTTATCATTACAGCTAGAGAGCAAGCGAGAGTCGTTTCAGTGGAAAGTATGACCGTCTTCTCTTCTCGTGTGCCTATTTCTGCCACTTTCGTCACTTTTAATACCAGAACAAGCTTTTAAAAGTATGAGGACACGAAAGTATGAGCGGAAAGGAAAAAGACAGGAAATATTGGATAAGACATATTTTCCTTCATGTGTAATATCTGAATAAATCGGTCAGTTGAAGGTAATGGGGAAAGAGGCGGTCATAGTGAAATGAGAAATGAGTGTGTTTGTGTGTGTGGTTGTTAATATAAACCAGAGTTGGACTGTAGCCTTGGTTTTGGTGTCAGCTGCATAAATTATCATATATTTATCACTGATGCCGGCCAAGGAGTACCTGAACAGCTAACCGTTTTGATATCGGCCTACTGTTGTTCACATGAATGTTTTAAATTAAAAGGAAACTAGTGCACTAGTGTGTATGACTAAAATTGCATTTATTAGGTGCTTAAATGGCCACATGAACCACCCTGATGTCTAGACATGGGGAAATCAACTTTACAATTGTACTTTAACAAGAATTCATTGTATAATGTCAAAACCCTAGTGAAAAATAAATCTACTAAAATGTATTTAAAATACATTTATACTTCAAGTATACTACAAATACATTGACATAATATGTACTTAATAAAAATACCCTGCAATTGTACATTTATTATACTAAACTGGTATATTTAAAGTGCTAAATTGGAACAACTAATTTTGTATTTAATGAACTTTAATTGTGTGGAAGTCTGACTAAAGATATACTTAAGTACATTTGATTGTGCTAAAGTGGAACTACTACAAGTATACTTTAGGCACACTTTAAATATTCAGCATTTAAAGACACAATCCTCGTCAACAGTGACATTAAAACACATTTTAGGCTTAATATTAAGATGTGCATTGTGCACAAATAGTACACCAAATAAAGTTTAATTAAATTTTTGTATGAAGCGATATGTCAGTATATATGTTAATAGATTTTAACTATACTTAGTATGAAATAAATGCATTTTAAATCTATTGATTTTTTATTAGGACAGTTATTTCCACTTATATTCAGTAAGGTTGTTTTTATTATGTACCCATTAGATACAAATGTGACAGAATCCACATTTACAGTGTAGGATCCGAATCTAAATGTAACTCAAATTTCTAAAATGGAATTAAAACTAGTGCACTAGTTCTTATGGATATAGTTAGTATATTCTGTTTTAGTTACTCAAATCATCAATTTCTTTTGGAGGGAAGTCATTTTTGATTTACATATTTAGATTTTTTTTTGCATTTTACTTGATACATTTTTGCATTATAATGAATTTCTGTTTGTCTCCAATTATTTAAAGTTGTAAAAGTTTTTTTTGCCACACCAGTATATCAACTATTACAGATAAAATATTATAAATTTTTTCCAGATAAATTGACCCTTTAAATTACATGCATGCATTTTGGCAGAAATGCATTTAAAAGTAAAACAAGTTGTGGTTGGTCATTCTAAATGTTAATTTGATGATCTCTTCCTTTTTAAATGAATGGTTCTTAGCCAGAAATAAAGCTAAAATTAAATGTAAATTGTAAACAAAATATTATAAAAACATGGGAAGAAAAATTAAAATGCATTGTATAGTATTGGCAACTAAGTACTAAAATGACTAAAATACTAAACTAAAAACTACATAAAAATAAATTAAATACAAATATAAATAAATACTAAAAATGACCAAAGCACATAAAATTACTAAAACTTAAATTAAAAACAAAATTAAAATGAATACTAAAAAAGCTAAAACAAAAGTTATTTCAAAATATTAGTAGTAATAGTATATAAATAATACTAAAATAACACTGGTTTGTAGCTCTTTTTAGCGGTTGTCTTCCATGCACGTGCTGTTGACATTTTTAGGGCCTCAAGCTATGAACCTAAAACAGCCCATCAATACGACAGCACTTTTGACCACACAAACTTGAGCTTTTCACACTTCCCTGAACTGGCCGCGTAAGTGAATCTCAAAACAATTCTCACGAAAGCAAAATTCCTTGTGTTGAAGGCCGTGTGAACAGCGGCAGAGTTATGATTTCCCCTTTTTCAATCGACTTTTGCAGAAAAAGCTCTAAACTTTTATTATTATGTTATTATGATTATTCCATCCTGAGTTGTGTGTCATTTTTCCAGCGGCCGGATAGAGTCATAACCGCAGTCTTTGCTGGGTGAGGCTCAAGTATGCAAATAATGCAATGAAGCATTTTTTACTGAAGATAACGAATTGATGTCCCAGTTTCAATGCTTTGTGGTCCTGCAGGAAAGCATTGTGTAGTTTAAAGGAATGGGACTCGGGACTAAATTCCTGGCCATGTGGGAGTTTGTTAGTATTAACATCGGTGAGATAAATTAACACAACCCGGTTCTCCTGAGTGTCGTTTAATGGTGTAAATGTATCACACTTTCAAAGCGGATTATTGGGAAAAAGGCTTCATTTGAAGCAACCGCAAAGATATATTTCTCTCCCGAAATGGCCGTAACTCAGATAGTGATGATTCAGAGTCAATTTAAGAGCAAATCCTGCCTTTCCCAGCAGCAGATAATGTTGCCGCACAATGCACCAGGTGTACAGCTGTGTGTGTGTGTGCGCGTGTCCCACTGCAGTCTGGTGCCGAACGCAGACAGACTCCTGGGAAAGCACGATGTAATCTGACAAGCACACTCGTTTTCTTTTCTTTACCTCCCTTTCCTTCCTTTTGTCCCCTCCCCTTCTCATTTTCTTCTCTCTTCGGTGAGGAACTCACAGAGCAGCGGCAGCAGCAGCAGTGGCGGCACTTCCTGGTTGTGTCGGTGGGCGGTTCCAGCCAGCGTGATTGGCGCTTGAGTTCGCTGCTCTGCGCAGTGCTGCTGTTTCTCGCAGGCTCTCGGCTCTCTCACACACACACACACATACACACAGTGGCGCAACCAGCAGCCACACGCGCAGCCTAAGCGCTCTGTCTCTCTCTATCTGTCTCTCTCTCTTTCTCCTCCTCTCTGAGAATGGTCCACCCGGTGCCTGAGGCTCTGCTGTCGCGGCCTGCCGCCCATGTCTGATCTCTCACACACATACGCGCGCTCAATACTAATCATGATGTGAGAGGTAAGAACTGCTTTTCTGTACTGTCTCACTCTCCTGTCTGTCTGACTGTCTTTTGCCACGGCTTGAAGCATTGCACCACTTTTGCATGCTTAGTGTGTGTGGGATTGGGGGTGTTCAGTGTGTGTGGGCTGTTTTTGACTTTACAGGGTGCCTTTGTGGCGAACTGCAGTTTGTTATGTCTAGGCGATCGCAAACAGCACGGCACGACGGGGAATCTCAGCTGCATTCGAAAAAGTTGCGCGGTTGTGTGCGCGTTTGGCAGGAAACTCCCCCACCCCTGCGTGACCGGCTACTTGTTTAGACAGTGGCAACCGTGCGATTGGTTAACTGTTGAACCTGAGAGCACTTCTCCTTTTTTAAACCCCCCTCTCGGGTCTCACTTCCCTTCTGTTTGTTTTATGCGCGTACCAGCGCGTGCAGGGTTTTTTCTTCTCTTTTTTTCCCCTCTTACGACAGAGCCGCGCTCTCCACTCCCCCTGCATGTAAATTACGTGTGACATGTTTAACTGCTGTTTCCTAATATGGCTCGTGCTAGATTTCAGAGCAGTAGGACCCAGTCAGGCACCCTGGGACTGCACAGGGGCGTGTGTGCGAGAGCGTAACTGTCTGCGAGAGGGAAAAGCGAGGGGAGAGAGATGTTGACGCAGGTTTTCACTTCTGTCTGAGTGCGTCACTCTTCCGTGCAGTCATGTAAGTAAACGCTGAACACGCTCTCACTGCAGAGAGAAACATATGGATTTGAGCTCTCGCAGGTCTGCTCGTCGGCTGCGCTAAAACGGAAACATGTAAGATTGCTTGAGAACAGGTTATGCTGACTTTTAGTGCACTTATGCGGGTTATTGTTTCACCATGCTGCAGACTATTTAGAACGCTGGGAAATCAAAAAGCCAGGAACGAATGTCGATGCTGAGTGCTGATTGGTGGCGTGTGATTAAAGCAATTGTTTCGGATGTTTGAGGATACCATTTTGTTTGTGGGGGGGAGGAAAAATAAACAAATGATCTGTCAGGGTGGTCTGGCGCCAAGTCTTCGGGTTTTGTCGACTGCGTCCTGTAGTTGAGAAAGTGAAAGTGTTGCGAAAATAAGCACATGGAAGCACACCATAATTCGCATCAGATTCTGGTCAAATTTTCCATTAACAATGTAATGTGCATTGTCGTGGATTGTAAAGTTGATGCAGAAAGATTCTTGTAAATTAATTGTTGGTTTAATCCCACATGCTTTCTGTTCAGAATTTCTATTAACAATGTAATGTGGATTGTCGTGCATTGTATATTATATGCAGAAATACCCTTGTAAATTAATTGTTGGTTTAATCCCATATGCTAGCTGTTAAACAGCAGTTGGGATGATAAATGTGTTGCACCTGTGTTAGGTATTGTAATAGCACATCTGTTTGTTCACGCCGTCTCGCATCTTCACGCGAACATGTCTTATCCTCAATTTTTCTTGCTTTTTGTCTAAGTAACATTGTCTTTTTTTCGCAATTTATCCACAAAGGGGTTTTTTTTGCATGCAAATAATGCCTGTAGTCTTTAATGCAACTAATAAAATATGTCTGATGGCGGCCGCGTGTTAGACGTGTCAAGATTTGTTTGCGCACGTAACAGGGCGGCGTCGAAAATAAGTTTTTATTTTGATACATTCCTGATTCTTATCTACCTCTGTTACTGCATTGCTAACAATAATCATGTGATTAGGTAATAAATAGTATGTTGAAAATCATCGACCTTTGACCTTTCCGATTCAAGCTGCTTTGTGGAACGTTTAGAGCCGTGCATGTTTCTGAGTTACTGGGTAGAAGGGCTTTCGCTTGAAGCTTTGTGCTCTGTAACCATGGTGATGATACTATTTTCAACCCTTTCCAACATGGCAATCATCACCTACACACATCTGAGTCAAGCGATGGAAGGCTGTGGTTTAGATAACCATCTCCGCTGCCCGCACACCTTTCTGATCAAGCACTCCACCCAAATTCAGGCCAGTTCCTTCATGCATTAATGCCGGAAAAAGAAAAAAAATGCTGATTTGCATTTGGCTGAACTTGGAGCATTTACAATCAGCATTTTAGAGCGTTCACACGGTGCCTGATTCCAGATCAGATGCATTTTGGTTCTGAGTTGCATAGTAACATCATAAAATCTATTCTGATTGTTTGAAAAGACTTAAAAAGGATAGTTCACCCAACTATGAAAATCTCTTCCTCACGCCGTTCCAAACTTCTACAAGTTTCTTTCTTCTGTTGAGCACAAAATATATTTTGAATAATGTGGGAAACCAAACAGATGACATTAGCCATTGACTTCCATAGTATGGAAAAAAATATGGAAGTCAATGGCTAACTTCAACTACGTGGTTACCCACATTCTTCAGATGTACTTGTAAGGTTGTAGTTATGTGGTTTTGAGGATTTTCTGAAATAAACTGACATATTTGTTCTTGAAAGTATAATGCTTTTATACATCAGCATATTCATCAGTTTTATACATCACATAACCTTCATTTTTGGGTGTCTAAGGTTGGCTTATGCGGTTCTTGGGTTGCTATATGGTTCTTTGATGATTTAAAGAAGTTCTTGATGTTCAGGTCCAAGATCAAGATCCACTGAAGTGCCTTGAAACATGCGGTGTTATTCTATGTGTTGACACAATTTCAACTGAAACAGGAAGACAGGGCGGAGCATGTCGAGCCCCGCCCCCTTTTTAAGATAGCCAATAGCGATTTGTTTACATCACAGCTTGGGCCAGAGCCGTTGATGTAGGTAAAGCTGCATTTGACAGTTACAGTTAGATTCAATGCAAAACAGTCACTAAAGCAAAACAGTGATTATAATGATGCAAAGGATGTGTAGTTTGAAAATTATGTAATTTATGTTGGTGAATGGCACTTTTACTCGTTAGTGCTGTTTGTCTAACCGTTTCTCCTCCTAATTTTATCTGTATCGCTATAATAAAATATAGCAGGTTTGCGTGATGCAACGCGAAACCAGACTTCTTTTTTCCCCAATGGAAAGCATATTTACACTGTCTGAATCGTTCCCTATCCCCTATATAGTGTACTACGTGCCATTCACTGTACAAAAAATACTAACTCTGTGAACAACAGAGCAAAGACGAGGATCTTAAACTAGAATCCAAGCCGATTTCAGTCGAAACTTTAGCATCTATTTATAGTGAAGGGGGCGGGATGCTTCGGATTCTAGAGAGCATTTAATTGGACAGAAGTTTGATGAGAATCTGAAGCGCAGGGTGATGTCATCAAATTGTTGATCCATATTGGCGTAAGTTAGAGAATGTATGTTTTGAATGCTTGTACCTTCTAAATGCGAATTTTGTTATTGTTTTGGAGCATACTAGCTTATACATAACCTTAAGGCTAAAATATTGAAACTAAAAGCCAAAAAACCTCAACTGTGATTTCATGGGGACTTTAAATATCATATATACCAAACTACATAAAGTTCTTTTGGAACTTGTGAAAGTTCTATGACATCATACTGTAAAAATCCTTCTTGGTTAGTATTGCAGTTCCGTATCCTTCTATTTATAAAAGTGTTGGTGGCGCTCATTAACGACACTCTTTTACAGCCTTAAATGGTAGCGACTTCCCATATGCTTAGGATGTAGCTAGTTTGTTTACAGATATGATTTAAAAACACTGCTTTTTAATACTAATACTCTGCATATTTAAAGTGTCACGGCTGTATGCAGGGAGAGTTTGTTTTGTGTTTCCTAGACACAGACTAAACTCAGACTGATTTTAACCTTTCATTATAATTCCTCCATTTAAAACACTGGTCTTTAATATCGCTCGGCTGTCGAATTGCAAACAGAGCCACAGGAAATCAAATGTTCAATCAAGCATTTCTCGCTGACAGGAGTGTATTAGACATCAGTACAGACGTAAATAAAGCCATAAGCCAACGTGCAAAAAGAATAAAGCACTTATTATCTCATTCATGTGAATCATTGAAATAGTTTCCATCTCTGAAAAGGGAACATAACATCCAGCTCTCCTCCCAGTGGCAAAAATGTTTGACTTTTTAATGGGCTTTGATTGGCACACTTCCAGATCATTCTCTCTCTCCCTCGCTGTCGTTCTTATTTTCTCTCCTTGTTTGACCTTGCAGCAACTTCTAAGAATTGTTATTCCATTGCAAAGGATTGTGGGAGATATACGGTGATGACATAACCAAATCATTTAACCAGAAAAAACAGGGACCAAAGAAACAGCATCGTTATGTTCAAGCAAAGACGAGAATCTTTAAACTAGAATCCAAGTCTGAGCATGAATTTCCTTTAATTGTCACGGTGATTATTCCACTTCTCAGTAAACACAGATAACGCAGGCATGAGCCTGTTTAATGCGAGATCAGAATCACGCTGGAAGGCTCACGGATTCACATTATCCAGAGAGATCACTTTCTTTTCATTTCACAAAATCATTTAGCCTGTTTCGAGCATTCAGCGTTCCCGGGATCCAGTTTGCCTCCGCACTAAAAGTCTCATTGGATTAAAATATGTCATTCCATAAACAGGGCTGTGTTTTGTGGACATTTGTAGCACTTTGTGTGTGTGTGTGTGTGTGTGTGTGTGTGTGTGTGTGTTATCCATGATAACCATATTTCTGCTAAAGAACCAAGTTTGTTTGTTTTTAACATTTGTTTATATTGTAAACTATTGAGTTATAATCATATATTTATTTGTAACATTTATTTATTCATTCATAATATATTATAAATAAATGTTTTAAAATAATCAAATAAATAGAATAATAAATATTTATATTTCATTGAATTTATTATTTGATTTACCATGTAAATATTCGTTTTTATTTATTATAAACTATTTAAATTAGAATCAATTATAATTTTATATTTCATTTTATTGTTTGTTTTTATTTATGTATAATATATTAAATATATTTGTGTCTTTTAAAGCTCTTTGTGTGTACATATGTGTTTGTTTTTGTTTTATAGTGTCATTCCCTAATAACCATATTTCTGATGTTTGTTTTTAACATTTATTTGTTTATTTATTGTAAACTATTGAATTATAATCATATATTTAATTGTATTATTTTATTTATTTATAATATATTATAATTAAATACATATTATAAATAACAATAATCAAATAAATAGAATATATATTTATTTCATTTAATTTTCCATGCTTATATTATGTATACATTTATTTGTTTATTATAAACTATATATATTATTACGAATATTAAATATATACTATTTGATTATAATTATAGTTTAGATTTATTATTTGTTTTGATTTATAATATATTAAATGTTACAATATGCAATATAAATAAATCTAAAATTCTGTTTCGTTTGTTTCAATATTTATTTATAATATATTAAATATATTTGTGTCTTTTACAGCTCTTTGTGTGTACATATGTTTATTTTTGTTTTAAATATATATTTGTTTATTTTTGTTGTGTGTACTTCCATGATAACCATATTTCTGCTAAAGAACCAAGTTTATTTGTTTGTTTTAACATGTATTTATTTATTGTAAACAACTGAGTTATAATCATATTTCTTATAAATAAATATGTTTAATATAAATAAATGTTAAATAATGAATAGAAAAATAAATATTTGTATTTCATTGAATTTACCTTGTATATCCTGGTGGTATCATACATGGTATCATGCATTCATTTATTTATTTTTTAAATTATTATAATTATTATGAATAGTTATTATAAACTATTTATTTATATAGATTTTATTTTATTAATGTTTTTTTTATTTATTTATAATACATTAAATATAAAATTATAAAATTGTAATCTATTATATATAAATTAAAATAAAATAAATACAATATTTATAATTCTGTTTAGTTTATTATTTATTTTAACGTATTTATTTGTATTATATGATTATACATTTTATTTGTTTATGCGTTTTTACTAGTAGTAATTACATTTTTTTGTTGTTGTTTTTTCCCGAATATATTTAGTGGTGCTCGCATATTATTGCCCCAGTGTCAGAGTGTTGCTGTGCGGTTGCTGAAGAGTTCAGACTGGTTTTGAGAAGTTTGTTGTGGATTGTTACTAGGGTTATTTGTTCTGGTGGTTTTCTACTGGCCCAAACCAAAAGAGGCCACTCTCAAGTCAGTAATATTCTGGTCTCTAGATATGACTCATTGTGTAATAAACCTCATTCTGTCAAAGTCTTTTCTTTTTTTGGAAGTGGTGGCTAATACCAAGCTAGCATAGTTCTCTTAACAATAACTGGAGTAACTATGTCGTAAAAGTAAAGGTGTTGTTTCTCACTCTCTCTCAGTCTGGTCTGCCGCTCTTAACTGGCATGCGGCCGGGAACATTGCTACATCTCCTCCTACGATTGGCTCACCGCGGGTCTCGCAATACTTTAGAGAAACAGGAAATGACCTCGCCGTTCACTTTCCACCTTCTCAGTCTCTCTTAGCGATACGTCACAGCTCTCTTTGGGTCAGTTTTCCTCAACCTGGACTGAAACTTCAAATTGTGAAGGGCTGCTTTGTGTGTGTTTGTTTGCATAAAACAGAGCCCAGTGTGTGTTTGTGCCAGCGAGGTGTGTGTGAGTCCAGGAATGTGTGTGACGATGTTTTATTTGCTCGGACTGACAGTATTCTGCAGACTTCAGTGCATTTCTGGCATTTTTAGGGGTGTGAAGGATTTATGCAGCTGGTGAGAGTCTAATAGAGAATGAGTGAGAAACAGAGCGAGGGCGATTGACACAGAGAGATAGTGTGATGAAGTGGAGGATGGGCTGCGTTTCAATTCTACCCATGCTGGTCGTCCTAAATAGTATACAAGATTAGTACTATTCCAGTGAATTTTGTGTTTTCTGTATGCAGAATAACTGGATAATCTGCTATATCTGCCAAAATAAGCAGTATAATATGCATTGAATACTGAGTCTCATATTGCAGTGCACCCAAGTTTACATGAAACTGAATCAAAAATGCAAAATGAGTTTATTTCTGAGATGATATCAGACATTCCTAGCTGCAGTAAACAGAGGTCATGTGATAGCCTCATAACGAGGAGTTCATGTGATGATAACGTAGCATGATAAAGTCTGAACTGCTTATTGTTGCATAATGCATTCCATTCCACATGCTAGTTTGAAAGAAATAGTAAGCATTATACACTTTGTAGGTGATAAAGATAAAGATAATATCATTTTTCTCTTTCAGTTTGTTTGACCTTTATGGCTTTTTCCATAATTTTAAATTTAATTTTGCCATTTAACCTTCATTGTAAATTTAAATGTTTTTAAACCAGGAAAATTCTTCTTTGCACCTTTTCCTAAATTTGTATTTATATGTTTTTAATTCGTAACTTTATTAGATGGTTTATTTGAGAATTTTTAGGTCAAGTAGTAATATATATATTTTATATACATTTTAGTCAATTAATTAATTAATTAATTAAAAAATATACAAATAAAAATGAATAAATAAAACTAAAAACATGCATTTATTATTATTTTATTTTTATTATATATTTATGTATGTATGCGTGTGTGTAAATATACATATATAACATGAATTTTTTATTATATACATGTATAAAATAATAATAAATGCACATTTTTATACACACACACACACACATATATATATATATATATATATATATATATATATATATATATATATATATATATATATATACTGTATACACACACACACATACAAACATAATCCAAAAATAAAATTAAAATAATAAATGCATGCTTTTGTTTTTAGATTTCTATTTTATACACACACACACACACACACTACCAGTCAAAAGTCTTTGAACAGTAAGATTTTTGATCCAAAATACAAACAAAAACAGTAATATTGTGAAATATTTTTACTATTTAAAATAACTGCTTTCTATTTGAATATATTTCAAATTGTAATTTATTCCTGTGATCAAAGCTGAATTTCAGCATCATAAATGCTGTTCTTTTAAACTTTCTATTCATCCTAAAAACCTGAAAAAATTATACTCAGCTGTTTTCAACATAATAATAATAATAATAAATGTTTTTTGAGCAGCAAATCAGAATATTAGAATGATTTCTGAAAGATCATGCGACTGCAGTAATGATGCTAAAAATTCAGCTTTGAAATCAGAGGAATAAATTACATTTTAAAATACATTAAAATAAAAAGCAGTTATTTTAAATAGTAAAAATATTTCAGAATTTTTTCTGTTTTTGTTTTACTTTGGTTCCAATAAATGCAGGCTTGGTAAGCAGAACAGACATCTTTAAAAACACAAAAAATCTTATATAATAAATTATTGTTGTTTTTTGCAAGTCTAACTTTTCATGGTAATCAAAAACCAAATTCAGTTTGGTTCAGTTTTTGTGAAGAGTAAAAGGTGCATAACTTTCTCCACAGTGAACGGATCTAATCACAGACTCACTTGATGAAAATGTTTGCTGAAGAGCCTTTTAGAAATGTCTTACGAAGCTGTTCTTTTCCTGTCTTCCTCTCTGTTGCAGGTGGGTACTGAATATCGTGCCCTCTCTTGCGTCTGCCGCTGCTTGGACTTGCTTATAGTACCAGCCTCAGCTTTCCTGCCTGCTTGCTGCCCACATCAGTGAAAGGACTGCCCGCACAACCCCACAGTCCCTGTGACCCCGAACGACCCCTACACAAACAGACAGAGCTGAAGTGGGCACTATTGAATCAGCCAATCAGATTCGAGAATTTTTTGCTTTTGGATCCATTACTGCAGTTCACTTTTTCCTAGCAGCAACATTTTTTTGTTCTCTTTGCTTTGGCCTGGTGTGCATCCACGAGGAAAGAGGAGCTTAATGATCTAAGAAGGAGAGGAACATTCTTGAAAGGACAAACACAAGCACACCCAAAGCACTTTGGGATTTTAAGGAATTGAAGTTTGCTTGCCGCTAAAGCGTGTTGAGATGGCGATGAATGTGGCTCACATGCGGGACACGAAATGGCTGACGCTGGAGGTGTGTCGGGAGTTTCAGCGGGGAACGTGCGCTCGCACCGACGCCGAGTGCAAGTTCGCACATCCCGCTAAGAGCTGCCAGGTGGAGAATGGAAGAGTCATCGCGTGCTTTGACTCGCTGAAGGTAAGAGACACCTCAGATTTGAACGTTACTGCCATTTGCAGGTATTTCAGGTATATAGATATGCTAACAAAATTCTGGCTGCAATCTCTCTGTACATCTCATCTTTCTTAACTTAGTACATCTACTTTTGGTCACATGATGAAGTTAATTATTTACATTTTTATGATGTATTTTTATACAATTTGTATTTTTTTTAATTCAATTTTATTTTTTATTGTTCCTATTTTAATTTTTGCTGTTTATTATTTCTAATTATATTTTTGACATTTTATTATTATTTTATTATTTTTATTTTTTATGATTTTTGTTATTTAATAGTTTTGCTTGTATGTATTTGATTTTTGACCATTTGTGACACATTTGTGTATTTGGATATTTTTATGTTATTTTTGGCCTTTTATTTTTAACATTTTATTTTATATTAATTATTTGTGAAATTGTATTTTATTTTTGAAAATTTTTGACATTTTTTTTTTTTTTTTTTTTTTTTTTTTACATTTTATGTCTATCTATCTATCTATCTATCTATCTATCTATCTATATATATATATATATATATATATATATATATAAATCTGGCCTTTTATTATTATTTTATTTTTAACATTTTATTATATATATATTTTTTTATACATTCTTTTTTTTTACAAATATAATTTTTTATTTATATTTTTTTGTTGTATATCTGGCCTTTTATCATGATTTTATTTTTAACATTTTATTATTTTACATTTTATTTTTTATGGATTATTTGTTATTGTATTTTATTTTTGAGCATGTGTAACATATTCTTTTTTTACATTGATCATTTTTTATTTGTATATTTTATATCTGGCCTTTTATTATTATTTTTTTAAAATGTTTTATTTATTAGTTTTTTTTTTTTTTTTACATGTATTATTTTTTATTTATATTTTTGATTTTATGTCTGGCCTATTATTATGTTATTTTTAACATTTTATTTATTTTGCATTATTGTATTTTGTTTTTTGTTTTTGTCTTTGACACAATCTTGATAGAGAAAGAACAGGAAATGCAGAACAGGAAGAGAAGCAAAAATTAAAGATGGTGCAAGCCAGACAAAAACTCTTTTTGCCCATATAAACAGGCTTAATGTGTCAAAGCATGTGCACCAACCACTAGGCCACAGCAGTTTTTTTTTTAACATTTCCCTTTAATGCAAATATTCAGACTTCATTCATTTATTAATTTTTTACCAGGTTTTAGTAGTTTAACGGTTTTACTAGTCAAATAGCACTTTTATGAGCATGAAAATAAGCAAGATTATTTTCCATATTATCTAGCTGTATGAATGGCTCAGTGTTTTACCTCAGAATGACACAGCTGTGTCTTTAGCCTTTAATTCCTTCTTCTCTCTTACTTTGGATGCCAACATGAGCATTCCACACACTATATAAAAATGTAAATCAACTGCACTGTAAAGCGCAGGGACTTTTATATAGGAATTTCTTTTACAAGCGTAGTAGTCTAGCCCATAATTCTTATTGAAGGACCCATCACCATGGCAACACACCAGCATTGTTGTCATGATTGTTATTGAAACCGTGATGATCATTGTCACAAAGAAAGCAAGCCTTGACCTTTATATGATAGGAATCCTAAATGTTTTGCATAGAGAAATTCCTGTAAACTCTCAGAGTTGCAAAACATTTCAATGCATGTTCAAATCCAGGTCTCTCTTAGAAGAAGACTAAACATAAACTGATTATTCTGTACTTTGCTGCCTTGTAATAACACACTGAATCTCTTATGTTTGGACAAGGCAGGCTGAGGTCTCTGCTCTTTTCTGCCGTTTTGGTACAGTTCCTCGTTTGGTCGAGTCGAAGAGACACTCAGTACTCTGAAACCACCAGAACCCGAGCCTGGATGAGTAAGAGAGTAACTGAGCGTTTTGCCGATTTGGCGTTCACAATAATGGTTTTCAGATAATGCTGATAATTACATGGCTATATTGTATTTTTAAACCCTTCGGCTATTCAGCTCAAAGCCACTGGTACTAGTACAAATCCCAGAAATATGAGAAATATACACAGAGAGAGGCCGCTCGCAGAAGCTAATGCATGTTTTCTGCCATTCCCGTTTCCCGTCCTGAGGTCTAAATGGAGTATTTGCTCTCTTCAGATCCAAATCCTTCATGATGAACAGGCTGATACCAGCCAGTAACTCCACAGGGATCTGATCCTCCTCTATGAGCCCTTCTTTTCCCTCTAATAACACCAAAAATCACATCCATCAGTGCAGACCCTGAGACTGGCGCTCTCAGAAAGTCTGAGTCAACAAAGACAGAGTCTGTAATGCCTAGCAGAAGAAATAGGGCTCTCGCAACTTTCTGCCGTTTGGATGCATATATTGTTTGGTGTTTATAGGGGGATTTTTTTAACATTATTGTTAAAAAAAAATTAAACACTGCTAATGTGAGTTTTATAAGTGTTATTATTTTATCTAATTAATAGCATTTAATATAATTAATTAATTTGCATTTTTGTTTTTTATACGTTTATAATTACGTTTATAATTATTTCCATATTTTATATAAAGTAAAACATCTTAACATTACATGCACACACACACACATATATATATATATATTTATATGTATGATGTAAATTAAAAAAAAAAGAAAAAGAAATATTATATTATAAATATAAAATATATATAGGGGTAGGGATATTTGCCAATACCGATAATTTTTTATACATGCAAACCAGTATGTTGGATGAAAATCAGTATAAAATTAATACTATCTATCTATCTATCTATAAAAATTGTGGCCAATACCAATAACCGGTAATTCTTTATATATGCGAAACCAATAACTGATATGTTGGCCGATAAATCTAAATGCAAATTTTAAAATTATTTTTAAGAGCCAGTTTCCTTTGCATCACCACTACTCACATTTTCTTCAGGGGAAAACATTTTTGTATTAAACAATAACCAATAATTCTGATTATAACTGATACAACTAATTAATTAATTAACTGATACCCGATCATTCTTTTAATAAAGTCCAAATGCAAATTTTTATATAATTTTTGAGAGCCAATTCTCTTGCATCACCACTACTCGCATTTTCTTCACAAAAAAAAAAAAAATTATTAACCGATAACCGATAATTATGATTATAACCAATACAACAAATAAATAAATAAATAAATTAATAAATTAATTAATTAATTAATGAATTAATAACCAATACTTCTTTACATATGAAAGCAGATAATCGATATGTTGGCCGATAAATCGAAATCCAAATTTTGAGATCCAGTTCCCTTGCATCACCTCTACTCACAAAAAGGTGTGGGTATATATATATATATATATATATATATATATATATATATATATATATATATTTGTTTTAAATTGATTTTTTGCTAATTTTTTTCAAAGGAAAATGTGAGTAGTGGTGATGCAAGGGAATTGTGGATGGTTTTCAGGACATTTCTGTGGTCGCTAAGTTATTTAGAACGTTTTGAGAGTGTTGTTAGGGTATGCTGGGTGGTTGCTAGGGTGTTGCTAGTTGGTTGCTAGGGTGTTAAGGGTATTTTCCCACCTCTAGTTCTCTGTTATTGTGTTTGTGATATGATATTACTCATGTCCATTCATTCATCTATGGGGTTTTTTATGTTTTATCATCCGCCAAGCACTTTTTTAGCACACTTTTTCTCATTAATCCACATAATCTGACATATCATTCATGTGCATAGTGCAAATGAAGTGAGTTTTGAAAATCAAACATATGAGCAATAATATTAGTGATTTGTCTTAGCAAGCATGTCTAAAGGGTTTTTCCAGTTTACGCCTTATGCTTTGATAAATGAATTATGGCCTATGTCACATCTGTCCAAAATAAGCTTCTGTGAAGTTCTCCTAATACATTACTCTGCTTCATGTCGTCCGGTGTTTGGCTTAGTGTGGAGCTACTAAATTATTCATATAACTAAATATCTTTAAATATTAAAAAGACCACATGTGCTGAATTATTAAAATGTTTAAATTTGCTGAAATATTACAGACGTCAGTTATGAGTTTATTAGGTGCTAATTTGTATCGCCAGGACTTCACAAACAACTCCACGCACTGTAAGTGTGTGTGAATGTGAGTGTGTGTGAGTGTGTGACCACTTCCTTCCAGAGCAGTAGGGAATGCCACTTTGTAATTTTCCATCTATTTTTACACGGCAAGAGAAAAGCAAATACACACACACACAGACACACTGGCAGGGGGGTTCAAGCTAAATCTCAGGTCTGCTGGGAAACCTTGGCAATGTTTCAGGTGTTCCCCTCCACAGACACACACTCACTCACACATACATACACACACAGACATCTGTTTATATTGGACACATGCAGTAGTTGAGACACTTTTAAAAAATATACAGCATTTACAAAAAAAGTACTATAGGTTTTTTGGACATTACCATGAAAGTAATGCCATTCATTTTTATGGTTTTCAAATAGTATGTAAATAGCACAGTAAATGATTATATTGTATTATATTATACTATTAGAATTTATAAGCTGTTTTATACATTACTGTTTTAAAGTTTGAAGTCAGTAAGTTTTTTTTTTTTCATGGTTTTGAAATAAGTCTCTTATGCTTACCAAAGCATTTATTCAATCAAAAGTACATTTGTATCGTGAAATATTGTTACAGTTTAAAATAGCTGTTTTCTATTTAAATATATTTTAAAATGTAATTTGTTCCTTTAATGCAAAGCTGTATTTTCAGCATCATTACTCCAGTCTTCAGTGTCACATGATCCTTCAGAAATCATTTTAATATGCTTGCTGCTCAAGAAACATTTCTTATTATAACAGCTGAAAACTTACTTACAATATATTTTTGTGAAAACCGTGATACATTTTTTTAGGATTCTTTAATAAATAGAAGGTATACAAGAACAGTGTTTATTTAAAAATATAAATCTTTTGTAACATTTTAAATGTTGACAAACTGACACTTTTTTAGTCATTTTAATGTTTTCTTGCTGAATAAAAGTATTAATTTCCTAAAATAATTTAAAAAACACACTGATCCCAAATGTTTAAATACTAGTGTATTTACCTAAAATGTTTTGTATTTTCTTGTACTATATTATGTTATATTATAATATAGCTATTTATAGCATTTAATTTATTTCTATAAAATATATAATATATATTTTATATCACAGTAATAGAGTAAACTTAATTATTTTTTTCTTGAGATTTAATTTAATTTAATAAACACTATTTTGTTGACCTTTTGTTTGGAATCGAATAAATGCCAACTAAAGGGCGAGATAATTTGTTACAATTATTAATATATGTCATCATACCGCACAGCTCTGGAGCAACAGTTCTGATTTCTCAAGGAGGAAAATTGAAAAACAGATGAACTATGAACACGTGTTTTGCGTCAGACGACTCGAGTCGTATGAGAAGACCTACTGTGAATAAATGCCAGTGAGAGTCGTGAATCTAGCACTGGCCTCATGTGGTTGTGTGTGTTTGAGAGAGAAAGAGAGGTAAAGATCTAAAGAAATTGTTTCAGTGCAGATGTGGACAGAAGAACATTGTCTAGTGTGTGTGTGTGTAACAGCACTTTTGGCCATGTTGAATCGTGCTGGCTGGATGAAAAGCACACTGTGAGGCTGCTGACGCTGACTGCCATGGGCCAAAGTCCAGACACACACACACACACACACACACACTGCTCAGCTTTATCTATCATCCCTCCATCTGACAGAATGATAGATCTGTTATCTCTGCCTGTATAAATATTGCCAGACTGACAGAGAGAGGGAGAGAATGTGACAACAAATGAACTAAATAAAACCGACAGAAAAGGAGAGCTTTAATACGAAGGAAAAAAGAACCTATAAAAAAAAATAACAGTGATTTTTCAGAGGGACAAAAAGAGAGCGAGAGAGTGAAACTAGCTATGAATTCGGTGTTGTTTTACACTTTTTTTTTTTTTTTTGCTCTGAGCGAAATGGAAGATCATAGAGTGGAAAAGTGGCTCGTGAGTGAAGCTGACGTGGGTGAGAGATGTTTGAGCCGGCTGGCCGGTTTCCTCATCTCTAACAAGAAACAGACCAGCCATATGGCTCACAGAGCCAAGATGGCCACTGCATAGGTTTTGGCGGGAACAGGAAGTTCTAAGTGTAGGTCAAAACGGACCAAGTAGGTGCATTCTCAGCCATGAAAACGCCTCGTTGTGAGGCCAAAAAACATTTGACTCTATGCAAATGTGCTTGCCTTGTGTGCAGTGCATTGGTGTTTGTAACTTTGAAGTTTAAAAATGCTTTTGTCTCATTAGAAAGTTCATGTTTAATTTTATAGTTACCATTGGGAGCTAATTTTTTAATCACTTTTTATAAGAGGTTTTTTTTAAAAAACATTAGATCTGTTTCATGTGGTATTTTTATGTATGTCACTGCGTTATGAGGGCAGCTCGTGGTTTAACGATTAGAACAGACCGTGGATGGCCTTCTTTTAGATGATATAATTAGAACAGGTATCACATGACCTGGCATCTAAAACACACTGGTGCAGACACACACACATACTGATCCAGAAACACAACACAAATAAGTATCTATGCTTTCAACAGGCCGTTTGCATATCATGCAAATCATTTGACTGAATATAGTCAAATATGCTTTCCCTTCCCAGCAGCCCTCACAGGTACCAGTTTGACGAGACAGAGGTGAAGTTGAGATCAACTAGTAGTAGGGAGGACCAGCACTCCGCTTTAATACTTATCTCTCCATTTTGGCTCGAGTTAGCGCAATTATGCAACACACCAGAGGGTTCTTCCCAGTTTAATGGCGCTGTTTGCTGGTAACGCGCGCTCCTTTGACCTTGGAGAATAAATCTGAATGCTAAACAGGATGTTCATAGCCAATGTAAAATAGATGAGATTTGTACACCTGCAAATGCACTTCAATTGAATTTGGGTTTATTAGTTACCTACGGATTCCATTTAGTCTGTAGCTAAGTATGGAAGCCTGTTTCTGCCACTAAATATAAAATAAAAAAAAATTGTGATATAAACTTGCAATTCTGAGAAATAAACTTGCAGTTGCGAGTTATAAAGTCAGAA
Source organism: Labeo rohita (assembly GCF_022985175.1). Lineage (NCBI taxonomy): Eukaryota > Metazoa > Chordata > Actinopteri > Cypriniformes > Cyprinidae > Labeo > Labeo rohita. The sequence continues at coordinate 33,315,362 of NC_066870.1, forward strand.
TTGCAAGATATAAACTCACTAATTTTACTTTTTTTCAGAATTGCGTGACATAAACTTGCAATTCGGAGAAATAAACTTGCAATTGCAAGTTATAAAGTCAGAATTGCGAGATAGTAACTCGCTAATTTTACTTTTTTTCTGAATTGTGTGATATAAACTCGCATTTCTGAGAAATAAACTTGCAATTGCAAGTTATAAAGTCAGAATTGAAAGATGTAAACTCGCTAATTTTACTTTTTTATAGAATTGCGAGATATAAACTCGCTAATCTGACTTTTTTCAGAATTGTGTGATATAAACTCACAATTCTGAGAAATAAACTTGCAATTTCAAGTTAAGTCAAAATTTCAAGATATAAATTTGCTAATTTTCCTTTTTTTCTGATATTACTTGCAATTCAGAGAAATAAACTTGCAATTGCAAGTTATAGTCAGAATTTCGAGATATAAACTCGCTAATTTGACTTTTTTTCAGAAATGCGTGATATAAACTCGCAATTATGAGAAATAAACCTGCAAATGCAAGTTGAGATATAAACTTGCAATTCTGAGAACATATCAGACTTTTTTCCCTCTCAAAATTGGATTTTATAACACACAATTGCCAGTTTATATCTAACAATTCTGAGAAAAAAAATCAGAATTGCGAGATATAAACTCAAAGAAAAAAGACAGAATTTAGTTTTTATCTTGCAATTCTGTCTTTATTTCTTGCAGCTGAGTTTATATAACGCAAGTCTGAGGAAAAAAAAACAGAATTTTGAGATAAAAAGTTGCAATAACTGTTTTTTATTTTAATTCAGCTAAGACAAAAAAAAAATTTAAATGTATTTTTTTTTTTTTACATTTTTTATTATCTTTTCAGTTATTTTAATAAACATCAACCATTATATTATATAATGTAACATTATTCATGTTTTAAGTAAAAAAAAAAAAAAAAAGAAGAAGAAAAAAAATTATTCTGGACAAAATAAGATGCACATCACCTCATAATTAATGACTCTGAGAAATTATATAGCTGTCCTTCATTATTTTCTTGCTGAGTATTATGATTTATTCATTAACTTTAAAGAAATTATTAATTTTATTTAGCATGGATGCATCAGTTTGATGAAAAACGACCGTAAACTTTTATAATGTTGCCAAAGATATCTATTTCAAATAAATGTCATTCTTATGAACTTTCTATTCATCGAATAATTAAGAAATATTAAGCCGCACAACTGTTCTGCATTGATAATAAGAAATATTTTTTGAGCTCCAAATCTGCATGATGTCATGTTTGATATTTTTATGTCTAAGTGTATAGTTTTGTGCTACTAGCATCGCAAAACATAATAATTAAATACGTAAAACAATGAATTTTCAAACAGGTTTCTTGAACATTTCCCCATCTGCAATTGGTCAGACAAACAGATAGTCCCGCCCCAAACTCACTTCATTGGTTGAGCTCATATTTCCGTGGAGCTTCAAAAAACAGCTCACTTCAGCTTTAAACCTGAACCTATTTAGCTGTAAGGACTTATCAGGTTCGCCTTAGCATTCATCAATCAAGCATGAACCTGCCCTGCCCTTAAAAACCGATCCTCGTCCAAAGAAAAGACAAACAGATCAAGGCATAGCATGAGGACATCAGACGAATAACATTTCAAAGGCTAGATGCTGAGAAGAGATGTTGTATAGGATTTGTTTCCAGCAGCGAGGTGTTGAAGCCTGAATCTCTGGTGAATGCTACTGTGTACAGTGAAGTTGGTTGACATTAGCATGTGACTTTATGACATTACAGCCATCTTTTGATGTAAAGCTGATGTTAATTGCCTTTTAAGTGCTTTGCATTGTTATGCATGACTTTACCAGCTTTAAAACTGCAGTCAGTAAATCCATTAGCAAAGACTTCTGACAGCTAATGGATTTAATCTTGGCAGTACGAATGATTTAATCTGGATTTTCTTGACTGAAGATGCCAAATGGCAACTAATTCAGAGGATTTTCTTGGATGATTTTATAGTTTTCTTTCTTTAAATGAAGGCAGCTGTGATTATATATAGCAGAGACACATGGCTAAATGTTCCTCTCTGCCCGCTTTTCAAATCAACTCAATGCCTATGATTATTTCAGTATATGTTTAATATGTTCTCTCCCACAAGCTTGCTACACCTAGGGGAAAAAAAATGACAAACAACACCTCTTTAATATCTTAATTGTATTTCTGACAACGGTAATATATTTTTCTGAATAAAAAATGGTAGCCAGCATGACTAGGTGACAGGTGCAATTACCTTCTAGGTTAACTCGACCGCGTTAAAATAGCCTGTTAAGCCTGTTGTCATTGTTTATAAGAACTATGTCAAAAAACATAAACTGTTAAAATTGCTTTCTGTACTTGAATTAAAAAAATAAAAAATAAATAAATAAAATAATTACAAGAAAATTAGAAATGTTGACCTGGCAACTAACTGAAATTTACTTTGAAACAGTAGCTGAAGTTTAAGTTGAACTACAAAGATGACATAAACTAAAATTGAATCAAAAATAAAATTGGATATTAGATTTTTAATGAAAATGATAAATGTTCCCCTGGAAACTAACTGAAATATTTTTAAGTTGTATATAAAATAATAAAATTAAAAATAAAATAGATAAAATGAACTGAAACACAGTAAAATTACAAAAATGAAAATTAAATTCAATTAAAGTTACGCAGAAATGTAAAAAAAAAAAATGAAAAAAGCACATAAAATTACTAAAACTTAAAGTAAAATTAAAACAAACTGAAATTATAAAAATGAAATGCTATACAAAATATTAATAAATACTGTAATAGTATATAAATAATGCAAAAATAACTATCAATTATTCACAAATTATCTGAGCTATGTTTTTACATTTTTCTACATTCATGTTAAATCCTTGTACTGTATTATTTGGAAAAAATTGTCTATTTTGATTTTTCCCAAGGAAAAACTTATACTGAAACATAATTCAAAAGTCTTGAGCTAAGAGTGAGCGATAAAAGTTTGCCTCTGGGCTTTCTTCCAGGTCAACATTCAATAATAAATTGTTGTTCTGGTCTTGTTTTGGACTGTTTAGTTAGTGTGGAAGTTTCTTAAGGGAGTTTGTAGCCTGGGATCCAAATACCATCATCTGCCTGTTTATAGGAGCTGATCTTCCCTGTCTGAAGACCTCAGCGCTCTGGAATACGGCTCAGAGCGCTTGGCCAAACTCGGCCAGCTTCTAGAGAAGTCATCATGGCGGCTGCGTCAATCTCGTGTTGCAGCTTTTTAAGCTCACGTCATCTCTGACCCCGTATCAACTCTCGAGTGTGTGTGTGTGTGTGTGTGTTTTGTGTGTGCTCTCTCTGTCTGTATATGGCTATTTTTGACACCTAGCTTACATTCCGAAGTCTGAGAGTCTTTTTGGTTGTGTGTGACTCGCTCTGTTTACATTTCATTAGGTAATGGCAAACACACTCTTGTCAGGGTTTTACTACACTAAATACCTATTAAAAACCAAAGCTAAACATTATTCTGCTACTGAACTCTAAAGTCACTTTATTGCTCTGAGATACTAATACATGGCTCCAGCTGTTAGATTACGCAGTCATAAAGATAATGAGATCTCTTTAATTATGAGATCTCATTTGTTAGCAAACTGATTTAATATAGCCTTTTTTTTAAGTAGTGTTTGTTAAGAGATAGTAATTAAGTCTCAAACCTGCTCAAATTTGCCAAGGTACCAAAGTCTGAGATTTCAACATTGACTAAATATTTCTTATCAGCTTCTTGCGAAATCTAATTATATGGACTGTGCTATAAAAACTCTCATTGTCTCATTTCTTTCTTTTATTTTTACAAAGAAATTTCAAGAGAATCATCTGACAAATTTTATAGCATATGATAGATATGATACTATTGTTCTATCGTTCTATCTATCTATCTATTTATCGTTCTATCATTCTATCTATCGTTCTGTCTACAGTATCTATTTATCTTTCTACAGTTCTATCGTTTTTATCTATCTGTTTTTCTATTGTTTTATCATTTTACCATTCTATCTATCGTACTTTCTATCTATCATGTATTTATCTATCATTCGTACGTTCTGTCTGTTTATCTATCCATCTGTCTCTCTATCATTCTACCATTCTATCTGTCGTTCTTTCTGTTGTACTTTCTATCTATCTATCTATCTATCTATCTATCTATCTATCTATCTATCTATCATCAGTCATTCTATCGTTCTATCATTCTACCATTCTATCTATCTATCTATCTATCTATCAGTTGTTTTATGATTCTACCATTCTATCGTACTATCTATCTGTTTATCTATTGTTCATTCATTCGTTTGTTCTGTCTGTCTGCCTACCTACCCATTTCTATCTATCTATTGTTCTACTATTTTGTCGTTTCTATCTATCTATCTGTCTATCTATCTATCTATCTGTCTATCTATCTATCTATTGGTTGTTCTGTCTGTCTTTCTATCGTTCTATCATTCTACTATTCTATCCTTCTTTCTGTCATACTTTCTATCTATCTATCTATCTATCTATCTATCTATCTATCTATCTGTCTATCTATCATCCATCTATCTATCGTTCTATCGTTCTGTCATTCTACTATTCTATCCTTCTTTCTGTCGTACTTTCTATCTATCTGTCTATCTATCGTTCTATATATCATTCTCATCATTCTTTATCTGTCTATCTATCTATCTATCGTTCTGTCTTTCTATCGTTCTATCATTCTACTATTCTATCCTTCTTTGTCGTACTTTCTATCTATCTATCTATCTATCTATCTATCTATCTATCTATCTATCATTCTATATATCATTCTCTCGTTCTCATCTATCTATCTATCTATCTATCTATTTGTCTATCTATCTATTTGTCTATCTATCTATCTATCTATTTGTCTATCTATCTATCTATCTATCGTTCTGTCTTTCTATCGTTCTGTCATTCTACTATTCTGTCCTTCTTTCTGTCGTGCTTTCTATCTATCTATCTATCTATCTATCTATCTATCTATCTATCTATCATTCTATATATCATTCTCTCGTTCTCATCTATCTATCTATCTATCTATCTATCTATCTATCTATCTGTCTATCTGTCTGTCTATCTGTCTGTCTGTCTGTCTGTCTGTCTGTCTATCTATCTATCTGTCTATCTGTCTATCGTTCTATATATCATTCTCTTGTTCTCATCATTCTTTCTATCTATCTATCTATCTATAAGTCTGTCTGTCATTCTATCATTTTAGCTATCTATTATTTTAAATATCGTTCAGAGAAGCATACAATGGATAGATGGATGTATAGATAGTTAGCTCAGTGGTTCTGTTTGAGTGTAGTAACATTCAACAAGTGTGATCAACACACTCAACGAGCACTAGAGAACGGGACTGGACCAGTCTCACCATGTATGGAGACAGAGCAGTGAATGCCCCACAGCAGCCCAGCCACTGTTAGTAACACACTCATGGAATGTACACTCAGAAAACACAGACACACTGGGCATTCATTAGAGAATAAATGTCTGTTTGAAAGCATAAACATGAGCGCAGTAAATCCACAGAGGACGTTTTCATTCCTGGATCACGCCATAGAAACAAGCCAGCACTGCGATCTAATGTGTACACACACACACACACACACACACACACAGACACAGAGACACAGAGAGCATGAACCCGACCAGCAGACCGAGAAAACTGTTTATCTGAAATACTGTCCCAGTGTGTCATAACAAAATTACCTAATTCCTGCTCCCTCCCTTTCTCTCACTCACTTATTTTCTTTTTTGTATTATTTTAATATTAACACTTAAAACTTACCATAGGACTACTATGGTTTTTGTGACATGGACCAGTGCATTACGAGGTTTTTTGGAAACAAAATAATACGTTTCCTCAACTGCAATGCACTCTGGGAGTCATGTGCACTGAAGGACATGCTTATGAGTTTTAAACCCGAATTGGCCCCTTAAAGAGTTAGATAGCCCGCTTATCAGGAACAGCCTGACCCTGACCCACTTCAGTGTACGTATGTATGTGTGTACGTGTGTGCGCTGGTCGTCCAGCTCTGTGTGTCGCTGTGAGAGAGCGATTTCATCGCTGCGTGACTCAGCTTCTAGTGAACTCTGGGAGTGGACCCTGCACTTCCTGTAGAGCTGAACGAGCTGAGTCATCAAAGCTCTGACTGACAGGAAATGCATCATCAACCTCGACGCATCAGTCTTTAAGAGGGAGGGGCCAACGAACTGCATTATTCATTAGCGCGGTGACCAAACACACGGACGGTACACGTGATTCGCTTCATTTCTAGAAATGAAGACTGTTGTCATACCACATAAGCAAACAGAGTTATCTTTGTGAGCATATTATGTGCATTTATTATAGGTGAAATGCATATAATTACTAAGATTTTTGACTTCGTACTGCGTGTGTGTTTCAAAACACACACTCATAAGCGATGGTACAGATGTGACTCGCCCTCCGCAGACTGTTTGCTCAAACCTCGTGTCTGTCGTGGTCATGGTATCCTAGCAACAGAGCCCTCCATCTAAGCCCAGCTCATTCTGATGTGTATTTATGAAAAAGGATTGAAAACACACTGAATTCAATTATCAAAGGCCTGGAATAATGATGAAAGAAAGAGAAAAGGAGTCAGTTTTGTTTGTCTGTTTTCTAATCTGATAATATATGCCTAAAACAGAGTATATAGTTACTGATTATACAACTCTTTCACTGCATTCTGCAGTAAATACTTTTGTATAGTGTGTGATAAATGTTATATTTGAGTGAATCGCTAGTCTTATCGCATAGCTGTGTAAAATAATTTCAAGTCAATACTTCATTTCTTTATTTGCTAAGAAGACACAGGATAACATATAGTCAGCTGGTCATTATCCCAAAATAAACCCCTTCGGGGTGAAACAAGATCCCTGCGGTAGTTTATTTTGTGGTAATGTCCGACGGACTGCACGCTGTCTCATAGGAGCTATGATTGAAATGCAATACTGTTTACTGCATACTTGGTGGTTTATGCTGCTTAATATCTGTTTATACGACATACTATTAAAACAGTATGAAACTGTATACGCTATGCAACAATAAACATTACAAATATTAATAGGATTCTCACCATGACATCACTTTGTTGAACGTTTTATTCAGCGAGTGGAAAAAAATAGCATATTGGGAATAAATAGTGATTTATTTAGCATTTTTAGTGCAAATTTGTGTAATAATCGTTTAACTTTTGGCAGTCTGATCAAAAAACAAGTGCATTTTCAATTTACTTCCATTCATAACTCTAGAAATGGAAACACTGCTTTATGGGATTTATTATTGTATGTCGTGTTTCCCTATAAATTCTATATACAGTACACAAATTACATACCATAAACCTCAAAAAGATAGATAGATCGATAGATAGATACACTGTTTTTTTTTTTTCAGGTTTTTAAAATGTTTTTAGTGCTCACCAAAGCTGCATATATTTGATCAAAATACTGAAAATATTGGGAAATATTATTGCAGTTTAAAATAACTGTTTTCTATTTGATGTAATGTAATAAAATGTAATTTTTTTCTGTGATGCAAAGCTGAATTTTTAGCAGCCATTACTACAATCATTTCATCATTCAGAAATCATTCTAATATGCTCATTTGACCAGTGTTGTGTGAGTCTGTGTGTGTATTTTTGTATATTTTATATATTTCTTATATTTAATAAAATATATTATATATTTTATATTTATTATATATTATATTTTTTATAATTACTTTTTATATTTATATTTAGTTTCTTAAAATTATTTTTATATACTTACAGTATACCTTTTATGATCCATTTACAATACCAAAAAACCAAAGCTGCATTTTAGAAGCTATCAGATGCGTGTCTGTGGGAGAGCCCTGCACAGGACCTGAAAGAGATCACCCTGACTTTGAGGGTAAAGGAGGGAGGGTCGGATAATCCCGTGGAGACTATACGGATAATCCCGGGATTATAATCCTAATCCTGTGTCACACTGGACAGCTCACATTGCTTCTAATCGGCTGTAGCGCCCTAAAGCCACTGTGAACACTGTTAATCCTGTTACTGAGATCCACGTAATCTCACACTGATAACGTAATCATACAGAGAGTTTGCCTACATGGGGACCAGCCAGTGATCTTCATGTGGGACTGAAAATGTACAAATGCTTTTGTGTGAAACCCTCCCACAAACCCTTTTTTAGGTTAAGGGGATAGGAAATATCAGTAGCTCAGTAGATGTCAGTGGAATGTCCCCACCATGATAGACAAACAAACATCTGTGAGTGGAAGTACACATATCCGAATGACATTAATTAGCGCAGACAGCTCCGTGACCTTTGACCCCACCCTTTCGTTCCGGATAAGCCAGGCGTGTGGTCGTCTGAGAAATGTGTAAGGATATCTTGACAGGCGTGAGACAACGACAACAAACGTGCACCGTGAGAACCTTGGCAGTGTCAGAGGAGGGGTGTGCGGAGAGAAAAATGAAGAGGCAAAGAAACCGTTAACGAGAAAAGAGTTGGCAGAGGGAGCGACAGCCAACATGACAGCTGACCAAGATTTGACTCTTTCTCTGCTTCTCCCTTTCTTTTCCCATCAGCTACAAAACTGTAGTCAGAGATGGAGCAATGGATGAAAAGTGCACAGAAAAAGAGAACTACAATTTTCTGAGAAATATAGTGGAAAACTTGCTACTATGATGCTGGAGTGTTGTGGATGGTTGCTGTGGTGTTCTGAGTGTTTTAGTGTGTTCTGGTTCTGTCATTCACTTAGTAAAGCAATAGCTATATTTGTTTTTAGCAAGCCGTATGATTTGAAGTATCATTCATGTACTTAGCACAAAATTAGTTAATTTAGTTACATGCCAAGATAAAATAGGTAGGTTAAGGGGTCTGTTTAAAATACTAGCCCTAAGCGTAAGCAATAATAATACCTTACACCACTAAAGAAAAAGAATGTATGGAAGCCCATTTTATTCCACATGCTTATGGTAAATCATAATTATGACAAAAAAGTAAAGTCAAAAAAAGTTAATGACAAAAATGGACAAATAGCTGAAATGGGATATTAGGTCAATGATGAGATAAAGTTAAAATTATGATATTTAGTCAGAATTGTGGCATAGAAAGTCAAAATTGACATTTATTCATAATTATGAGATTAAATTATGAAATTTATTGACTTTTTAGATGAAAAAAAAAAGTGAAATTAAAAGTCGAAACTATGAGATAAAAGTCATAATTATGACAAAAAAAGTTAAAATTGGCAAGAAATTACTGAAATGAAAATGTAATGAGATAAAGTCAAAATTATGACAAAAAGTTGAGTAGAAATGACAAAGCTACATTATTACATACTTAATTATGAGATTAAAAAAAAAGTCAAAATGATACTATGTCATGATATAAAGTCAAAATTATGACAAAAAAAGCAATTATGACAAAAAGTTGACTTTATGACTTTGTTGTAATTATGAGATAAAAAGTCAAAATTATGACAATATGTCATGAGATAAAGTCAAAATGATGACAAAAAAGCTATTATGACAAAAAGCTGAACATTATTAGATACTAAGTTAATAATAAGATAAAAAGTCAAAACTATGACAAAAAAGCAATTATGACAAAACGTTGACAGGAAATGACAAAGCAACATTATTAGATACTAAGTTAATTACGAGATAAATAGTCAAAATTATGATATGTCATAAGAAAGTCAAAATTATGACAAAAATTAATTATGAGATAAATATTCTAAATTATGACATTGTCATTATGAGATAAAAAGTCAAAATTATGAAATGTCATGACAAAAAGTTGACAAGAAATGACAAAGCAACATTAGTGAATACTAGTTATGAAATAAAAGGTGAAAATTGTGACATTGTCATAATTATGAGATAGAAGGTAATAATATTATGTCATGAGAAGGTCAAAATTATGACAAAAAAGCAATTATGATAATAAGTTGACAAGAAATGACAAAGCAACATTAGATACTATGTTAATTATGAGACAAAAAGTCAAAATTATGACTCCTAATTATGAGATAAATAGTCAAAATTATGATATTATGTCATAAGAAAGTCAAAATTATGACAAAAAAGCAATTATGACCAAATTTGACAAGAAATAACAAAGCAACATTATTGGATACTAAGTTAATTATGATTTAAAAAGTCAAGATGATATATATTATGAGATTAAAGGTAAACATTTTCTCATAATTTACTTTTTATCTCATAATTTAGAATTTTCATGGGCTTCCATGAAAATAAATTCACTTCATTAGTGAAAATAAAGAGCAGGACTTATTTTAGTAATGTACAGGCACAGAATGATGTGAAAATAGTTAGATCACTATTAAGCATTTAGACACACACACACATTGTACAATACGTCCGCTAGTAAACTGTAAGTCAGCGCAAGTACAAAGGGTCTCTGTTGCTGCGGGACAGCAGCGGCTGACACTATACATGAGGATGAGACCTTCCTCCATCCCCTTAAAATCACACACGCTCACACCATTTAATCTATGCTAATCATTTTATCTATGTCAGTGATGCTGTATACATTTTGGACACTATTTGTTTGCCTGTAAACAGCGATGCATCAGTATATATATATATAACTAAAATGTTTCCTGTTATAATTAACAACTAAAAACGAAACTAATTTAATATCATGGTGAAAAAAGAGAGGTTTAAAGAAGGCATTTAGACTTCTAAAATTCTCTCCCATCCCTGTACAGTCAGCTAAATTTTCTGTAACTTGAGACGGGCTGAGCTGGGATTTTTTTTCCGGAATTTTAGTCCAGCTGTAAAAGAGAACGTCAGCCAATTTACAAGGATGAGAGGACACTTTTTGTTTCTTCAGAGAGAGTCACGTAAAACTAAATCACTAAGAACTAAATCAATTTTGTGCAAGAAACTTGTACTGACGCTGACATTGACTAAGTGGATTTCAGGGAAGACAAATGCTTGAGTTTGTCTGCGTTAAAGTGTAAGTCACAACGTTTTGATCAAAAGTACCTGTGAAATAATAAAAAATAACATACTTTTTTCTGACTGCTATGCATACAGGTGCACCTTTTTATGAGTAAAACACTCTGAATTATACAAGTGCTACTTTATTTTTCAATAATGTGTGTGTGTGTAATTGTATGCATATGCATAGAATCCTCACCTGAGGTGATTGGAACATACCCTCTGTTTTTTGGCTTAGTGCTTATATGTTGCCATATGCAAGCAGTGACCTAAACGACCTGCCATAGCAGAGCTGGAAAGACTGCATCCTCTCTCTCTCTCTCCCATCAGCTGTCAGGAGGCCGAGTGACGATCAGGAATGACTTTCTCTCCAGCCTCTCTGATTTCACTGACAGGGCTGTCTGTAATGCACTCTGTCTGAGGATCCTGTTTCAAATGCGTTTCCTGCCATGCGCAACTGGAGGTTTTTCACCTCTGTGAAAAAAAACTTCAAACGGCACATGCAAAAAAATTTTTTAAAAGAATATAAGCACTTGTTTTTAGCAATATTAGCAATTGTAGATTAAAATTGGATTTTTATTGCATATGCACAAACAAGGCCAGAATAATTGAACAGTATTTTTTTATTTATTCATTTTTAAACAAAAAGAATGTGTCATCAAAAATAAAATCAACTTATAAAAACAGAATGCAAGCAACAAAATTCAGTAATTTCATTTAAACAAAATAAAGTAAGCAGAAACTAGATAAAACAAGACTTTGTTGGCTTTGTTGAATTTGTATATTTTAATATATTTATCGTCTTCATTCCCTAAAATTGTCTTTGCATTATACAACAAAAGAATGCATTATATATTTATAATAATATTAAGAATCCAAATACTTCTGGGTTCCAATTTGTATTTTCTTTCCAAAATAGGCACTTTTTATTGTTTCATGTTGTATGCATCTATAAAAGGAAGATTTATTTTGGTCAAAATGTAGTCAAAAAGATTTTTATTTGTCACATGCACAAATAAAACATGTTATATAGTGTGAAATGCAAACCAAAGCTACTCAGAAAGTACAATGAAGTAAAAAATAAAGATAAAGGATAAAACAGTAACAGTTAAGGTTTGATTAAGAACTCCATTGCTTTAGATCTAACATTGAATGACTCCTGCTGAATGAATCATGTCCTTACATGTGTTTGTCATGTGACCTGAGCCCCTATGCTGCTGTACTGCAGAAGGTTACAGATAGGGGTGAGTGGGGTTAGATGGGGTGAGTGCAACATGACTCTGTTAGCCCAGACACGCATGGCTCGCCCCATATCACCCACCTCTCATAAACACTTCTCTCTTTTATCCTTCAACTTGATTCTCTCCTCATTCTTTCCCCTTCTTCTTTCCCTCTTTCTCTCAGCAGGTCAGCGAGCGTTCAGTGCTAGTATCTCTCGCACATGCTCAGTATGGCAGTGTCACACCTTTCACAGAACATTCTCATCCACACACCCTTCAACATGCACAGACGTGCATAAAACACACAAACACAGATCCTTTAAACATTTTCAGTGCTTACATTCACATTTGTATCTGACATCCTTGAAATGTTTGACTGTGCTGACAGATATTAGGTGTTAGTGACTTCATGTGTGATACTTGCATTACATAAAAATAATATATAACATTTTATAACAAGCTGGTGATGTTAATTAGTGGATCATTGTCTAAATGTGTGAAAAGCGAACTGTAATAATTAAATAAAAGCATCATTAAATTATTTCTTAAAATAATACAATTATGTATATGACAATATTAATATTCTTAGTATTATTATAAAGATTTTTTTATTTTTTTATATTTTTATATACATTTTGTTGTATACACAGATTGTTATAAATCATGGTTAAATAATTTATTCAATATAATAATAACAAATACTCTTAGTATTATAAAGAATTTTTATATTTTTTATACATTTTTAGTGTATTATCTTCTAAATTTGTTAAAACAAATAATCACAAGCATTATTACATTATTTATTTAAAATAATAATAATAATAATAATAATAATAATAATAAAGCATTTTTTTAAAAATAATGTTATAGCCTGGTAACGTTGATTAGTGGATCATTGTCTAAATATTTGGAAAAGTAAAACATTATTGAATAATTTAATAATGTTTTTTTTTTATTTTATTAATCCAATTTTATTTAATTATTTCACTTTATGTATGTATTAGCTTTTTATAGCATTATTAGCATTTCAAACATGCTGGTAAAGTTAATTAGTGGATCATTGTCTAAATGTGTGAAAAGCAAATTGTAATAATTACATAAAAGCATAATTAAATGATTTTTAAATAAAATGATACAATTATGTATTATTATAATGAATTATTATAATAACAGTAGTTGCATGTTAAGATATAAGATATATAGCATATTTTTTTATATTTTGGGAAAAAATATGCTAGATTAAATGCTATTATTGTGTAAAATTTATCATTGTTTACCGTAATATTAATATTAATATTAATAATAATAATAATAATAATAATAATAATGATAAGCCATTACCAGCCATAACAGGCTGATAATGTTGATCAGTGGATCAGTGAAAAATACATTGTAATAATTAAATAAAAACATTAAATAATTTAATAATGTTTTTATCTAATTATTCCAATTTTATGTAATTATTTACAAGCATTTTATAGCATTCGGTAATGTTGATTAGTGGAACATTGTCTAAATGCATGAAAAACAAATATAAATAAATAAATAAATCATATATTAAATAAAATAATGCAATTATGTAGAATTATTATAATGAAATATTATAATAACAGTAGTTGCATATTACGATATAAGATATATAGCATCATTTTTAAGATTTTGAAAATAAATAAATAAATGCTATAATTGTGTTTACCATATTTTTGGATGTTTTTTTTTTTTTTAAATGAGACTTGCACTTGAAAAAAAATAATAATAGCAACATTTGCTGAGATAGGATTGGTCAGTAACATTTAAAGGTGTTTAGCAAAAAAAACCTATATTTTTGAGTGCGTGAGTCACTCAGATTTTATTTGCATGAATCAAATTTGCAGAAATGCAGAAGGAACTGCAAATACTGAGTTTTGAGAGCGTCTTCATCTTCACATAGCCCAGTGTTGTTTGACAGAGGCCAGCTTCACTAATGTCTTAAACAGATGGTAGAAACTTCAGCTCACAGAATACCAGCCAGACACTCTTTGATTGGCCGGCTCACGGCCGAGTACGTGTGTGTTTTATTTATTTTCTGCATGCTGCATCGATGGGAGCACAAAGTTACGTCACACTTCTAGAAGGTTCTGCTATCTGCTTAATAGCCTCTGTTACATCTTGCTGACCTGTTATACAAAAAGACATAAAAGGCTAAAAATAACATTATTCTGGAGTGTATACAGTATGTTACCAAACTGTTGCGTAAATGTGATTGTTCGACAGGTGTTTGGTCGAATCAAGACTCATAATAGATCAGTTCCTACTTTATTTGTGTTGGGGGAAACCTCATCAGTAGTATTTGCAGCTGGTGGAGATCTTCACTTTTTACATCATCGTGACCAGGATGAATCGATAGCACCTGTCAGTGTAAGATAGTGGAAGACAAACCCAGAGAGGGCTTAACATTTCAGGGTGTGTTTGTGTGTGTGATACTGCTGAGGGACATATGACTCACTGCTATTTTCCCCTCGAATTGGCTGACCTGACCTCTCACTCATAATGTTTGTCTAAAAGGTCCTGCACTTCTTACGGACCTGGTCTAGCTGAATTGTAGTGTATGTATGTAATTAATAATATGTATGTTATTAATTCTATTATTCTAGTAATTATATTATTCATTCTATTTTCTATCAGTTCTATTAATTCTGTTTTTTATTTGGTTTATTTATTTATTTTTTTGGAGCAGCAAATCATAATATTAGAACGATTTCTGAAGGATCATGTGACTGAAGACTGGAGTAATGATGCTGAAAATTTAGCTTTGATCACAGGAATAAATTACATTTTTAAAAATATCAAAATAGAAACAGTTATGTTAAATTATTATAATAAAAGCAGCCTTGGTGAGCAAAGAGACGTTCAAAAAAAATAAAATCTTACTGACCTCAAACTTTTGAAAGGCACTTTATTTATTTTTTATTTTTATTTTCTATCTGTTGTACTGTGTATATACTTCTATCATAACTGTAAATAACTGTTAATTGTTTGTTTTATTAATTTAATACAAAAACACTGTATTTTAATCATTTTACAAAATGCTGTATTTAGAAGTTAAATCAAGCTATAGGTTTTTCTTGCCGTAACAAAAACTTTTGCTATATATTATTATATTATATTACTTTTTAAACTCTGTCTATATAAGTAAGTTTTTTAATGTTTTAACAACATTTCCAATGCTCAATTAAATTTTATTTTGATTAAAAATGCAGAATCAAACAGTAATATTGTGAAATATTATTGCAATTTCAAACAGTGGTTTTCTATTTTAAAATACTTTAAAATAGAATTTATTCCTGTGATGCAAAGCTGAATTTTCAACATCATTACTCCAGTCTTCAGTGTCAAAAGATGCTTCAGAAATCATTTTAATATGCTGATGTATTATCAATGTTGGAAACAGTTGTCCTGCTTTTTTGGAACATGTTTTATTCATCAAAGAAATCTGAAAAAAATTATCACAGGTTCCAAAAAAATATTAAGCAGCACAGCTGTTTCCAACATTGGTAATAAATCTGCATATTAGAATGATTTCTGAAGGATCATGGAGTAATGCCTGATGAAAATTCAACTTTGCATCCCAGAAATAAATTCTATTTTAAAGCATATTCTAATAGAAAAGTGCTATTTTAAATTGCAATAATATTTCACAATATTACTGTTTTTTCTGTATTTTTAATCAAATAAATGCAACCTTGATGAGCAGAAAAGACATTAAAAACGTACTGATCTCAAACCTTTGAACGGCAGTGTATGTATAGTTTAAAAATAATAATATAATTTATAAAATAAGCTGTACATGTTGTTCTGTTGTAGTTTTGTGTTTGTTTAGTTTATGCAAACCTAGTTTCAGTTAACTGCATTCTCTTGTAGCAATTGTAAACGCTTTGCATAAAAGCATTTATTTGGCACTGTGAGTTTAGGAGAGAAGTCAATTCACTTTCCAGAAACATTTTAGCGCTGTATAGTCCTCCACTGATCACAACTGCATAATGCTCTTCTAAAGTGCTGGTTGCTGAGATAATTGCCATTCAACCACAGAAACTGGCAGAAAGGCTTTATTTTGATCACAGCAGACAGACATGGCGACAGGTGTCAGATGACAGCAGGTTAATGACCGGCTGCGTTGGAAAGGCCAGTGTCCTGACATACTCTCCTACGCAGCCCAGATAAAGACACTCATCACTGAGTATATGTGGGGTCACGCGGGTTACCGTAGATCCATAAACTCTTCAGATGAATTTCTCTCGCACTGATGTGACTCGTTAATCGATACTGGGCTAATCAATTGAGCGACAGCCTGTCAGGGCCGATTCCACATGGGCTGAAAGCAGCTGCGGGTTGCAGTCAGATGCATTAGAGCAGAGAGGGCTTTCCCGTGCACTCAATACTGTCAGCTGGAATGAGAACAGGGTGTTCCCTCTATCTAATGCTAAACTGAGAGAATGAACCAGAACTGGACATGCCGTTAATGCAGCTAATTTTCAAGTGCAAACATTGTATGAATGCAAACACCCTTAGTAGTTGTTTGATTTGATCTGTTACTTTTCTACAGTGTGTTTTACAAATTTGTGAAAAGTGCATGACTGCTTTGCTGTAAAACAGGGATGAAACTTGTCATTTGTTATAATGCATAATGTGCATTAGTTCCAATTACTCGATGAATCGTCAGAATAAGCGATTAATTACACAGTTACCAAAATAATAGTTAGTGACAGCCCTATAGTTTACTTTAATTAAAGTACTATTTTTTTTACATGTACAAATCTAACATGAAAACTGTAAAATTACAAGAAAACTCAAGGTTTAATATATATTTCCTCTTTTTTTCTCCTCACGTTCTTTCTCTCATCTTCCCTCTCTCTCTATTTCTCTCAGGGCCGTTGTTCCAGAGAGAACTGTAAGTACCTGCACCCTCCTCCTCACCTGAAGACGCAGCTGGAGATTAATGGCCGTAACAATCTGATCCAGCAGAAGAACATGGCAATGCTCGCCCAGCAGATGCAGCTAGCCAATGCCATCATGCCAGGAAGTCAGCTTCAGCCAATGGTGAGGCTCTATTCTTATGACCTCAAGAGAGATCAGGCCATTTCTATACATAAGCATTTCAGTAAATGTTAGTCTAATGCAAGTTAAAGTTTATTTATACTTTGCCTTTTTCATTAGTATTTGCTAAATTAGGTTTTATATGCAGTGACACAAAAAGTAGTTATATTAAAATGTACTAATGCTATAGACTATTGTTAAAAACAATAAGAAAATAACACTGAATTATGTACTGCCACAGTGGATAATAGTCAAATAACAATGCTTATTTTTTGACCCTTGGCTATATCATTTGCATAAGTCATAGAAAACAGAAAGTCGATTTATAGCAGTGCCACTTTATCGGTTTCATGTATTGTTATTTTTGGTCTGTTTCAGCCTATGTTTTCGGTCACACCAAGCCTTGCAACCAACGCCAGCGCAGCTGCTGCAGCAGCCGCCGCAGCTGCGTTTAATCCGTACCTGGGCCCAGTCTCACCTGGGCTGATGCCCGCAGAGATCCTGCCCAGCGCACCTGTGCTGATGGCGGGCAGCCCTGCGGTGGCATCCGTGCCGTCCGCTGCCAACGCCGCAGCTGCTGCTGCTTCAGCAGCGGCCGCCCAGAAGCTTCTCAGAACAGACCGACTGGAGGTATGAGGTCATCAGAGAGACATGACATCATGACACATTGCCAATATCAATATCTCTTTTTTTTCGCACATTTAAATCTTAGTCTCTGTATGCATGCAGGTAAGTTACAGCCATACGAGGTAAAAGCCTATGTAAGAAATAAAAGGGCTGCTGCCCTCTGCTGACTGCTAGATGAAAAAACACATCTCCCCTGACAAAGTGCTGTAATACTGGCTATGTGCCCGAATGAAGTAATGCTACGAATATATAGTTATTGTTTTGTTTTAAAAATATACTTATGTGTACCAGTATGCACTAACAAGTGTTTTTAAGCTGTAGTATGCTGAACTGCCACACCTGTTAAATATATGTTTATTTATTTAATTATTTTAATGCAATTAATCAAGTAATCAAATAATAAGCCAAAATGGGAAATCCAGTACAAATTAAAGCTGATATTACTTAATCACTCTAGCAATGGAAGGTTTTATGTTTTTGTTATATATGTTTATATTATTATTATTATTATTATATATATATATATATAAAAACATTATTTATATAAAATATACATTAATGTAATAAATTATACGTAATTATATTATAATGTATTCATTATTTATATTTACATAACATGTATATTTAAATAACAAGGTAAGTGGATGTAAAATATGTGTTATATGTTTTTAATATTATTAACATAGTTTATTATATTAATGTATCATCGCCTTAGAATTATACGTTTCTATCTGCATTCAGAGCACTTGAGATAATGAGCTTCAAAGTTTTTGCGTTTCATAGACTTCTTTGTAGATAGAACCAAAATGCACACATCTTACAAAGGAAACATGTATTTTTATTATATTAATATAATAAATTATACTTAATTTTATTATAATGTATTTATCATTTATATTTATAAAATAAGGTAAGTTGGTGTAAAATATGGGTTAAAAGTTTTTAATATTATTAACATGGTTTATTATATTAATATAACAAATTAGAATGAATAATATCATAAATAAACTTTTTTTTTATTATATTAATGTAATAAGTTATACTTAATTATATTATAAGCTATTTATTATTTATATTATAAAATAAGGTAAGTTGGTGTAAAATATGTGTTAAATGTTTTTAATGTTTTTAACATTTTAATAAAAATTATTAAGTAACCAATAATATAAAATGTAATATTTATATAATAATTAACTAATAATAATAATTAACTAAGTAGAATGAATAATATTACAATAAATTGTATTTTTATTAAATTGTATTATTTTTATATTTGTAAAATAACAAGGTGGGTTGGTATAAAATATAGATAATATGTTTTGTTTTTTTTTGTTACACTTTATTTTAAGGTGTCCTTGTTACAGTGTAATTATACATTTAAGTACTGAGTAATATTAACTACATGTACTTACTATATGGTTAGGGTTAGGATTAGAGATTGGTTTTGGGTTACTTGCATGCAATTATGCATAATTATTTGTTATTATAATAGCAAGTACATGTAATGTGTAACAACGACACCCTAAAATAAAGTGTTACCCTTTTAAAATAATAATATAATAAATTGTAATTAATGATTTTATATTGTATTATTTATTATATTATATTATTAAATGATAAGGTGAGTGCATTGCACTGTGGAATTTAATGCAGTGTACTGGTTTTAATATGTTAGCAATATTTTAATACACTTTTTTGTGGAAAATGTCTTAACTGTGTGACAAATAATAAGTCAAGGTATAGATATTACAGAAAAAAACTTTTGGCTCTGGTATTCCTGCACGGTGTGCTTTGGTTACACCCTTCACATTTCTGCATCCATGCATACAGAATGCTCAAATTTTATGCATACTATACATTCTGCATACTAATTTGTTTCAGTAGTAGCATGCCATTCTGGACATAATTAAATTAAATTTAAGATTATAGGGTTTTTTCGTTAATGCACATTAGTGCACATTTCAGTAAAAGTTCATTTTAACACTAAAACAAAACTTTCTGCAACCAGTGAATGTGATGCATCATGTTTGTATTATTCTCAGGTGTGTCGTGAATACCAGCGTGGCAACTGCTCTCGTGGAGAGACGGACTGCAGGTTTGCCCACCCTGCCGACAGCACAATGATCGACCCCAGTGATAACACAGTGACGGTGTGTATGGATTACATAAAGGGCCGCTGCTCCAGAGACAAGTGCAAATACTTCCACCCTCCTGCACACCTGCAGGCCAAGATCAAAGCGGCCCAGCACCAGGTCAATCAGGCCACAGCCGCCGCTGCCATGGTGAGCACGTCCTCTACTGTACATCACACACACATAGTCATATAATACTGTTCTCATGCATCATAGTGTGTGTTGAGTTAACACTTTCTTAGATGGTATATATTTGATCTCGGGTTAACACTGACATTTCTGTGCCATTTTAAAGGATGCATTTAAAGGAATAGTTCACCTAAACATGAAGATTTACTCACCTTTTAGGCCATCCATGATTTGAATGAGTTTGTTTTGTCATCAGAACAGATTTGGAGAAATGTAGCATTACTTGCTCACTAATGCATGCTCTGCAGTGAATGGGTGCCGTCAGAGACCAAACAGCTGATAATAACATCACCATAATTCACAAGTAATCCACACAACTCCAGTCCATCTTGTGAAGGGTCCTCTATGCATTATTTTGCTTTCTTAATCTGAATCAGGAGAGAAATATGTACAGATAAAAAATCGTTTATGAGCAAAAACAGTTTTAAACAAATATGTGGGCTGATTTTTTCACTGGAGTAAGCATTATTATGGACTCAGCTGTTTGGACTCTCATTCTGACGGCACCCATTCATTGCATAGGATCCATTAGCGAGTAATGGTTAATGTTTCCAAATCTGTCCTGATGAAGAAACAAACTCATCTTCATCTTCGTTGACTTGAGTGTAAATTTTCCATAAATTTACATTTTTCAGTTGAACTATTCCTTTTAAAAAATAAGGATTTATGACTATGTAGAATTGGTTACATAATTGATCTCAGGTAACATTTATAAAAAAAAAAAAGTTTTAGCGAGAAGTCTAACAATTAATAAATAAGAAATTATGAATGTTTCTTATGGATTATATTATTGGTAGAGTTCTGTTTAATACATACCTGTGGGTCATTGCCTTTTCCATTTAAAGTGCACAAAACGACGTAATTTCATCATCCTGTCAAGCAGAGGGCAGTGTCCTAATGATTTTTCTGTAACATTTCTGCACATTAAGTGTACGTTTGCAATCCAGCGCAATGTTATCCACTGTTGACGTATGACAAGAATGTTTACTGTTAATGTTACCGTAATTGATGTACTTGTTAATTGAATCTCAGTACAGAGAGTTTTCTAAAACAGAATGGACTGTATTTCTGCATGCCTTAGTCCTGATATCCCCCTGTATACTGCATTCCAATGATTTGTTTTTATTTGTTTTTTTCTCACCTACCCAAAATGCACTGCTGCCCCCATGATGCACCTCTGCTTGCTGTTTATGTTAATGCGCTTGAACCCCATTGGCCCATTGCCATCATGTGCTCGCTGCCTGCTAATTAAGACTCAGTCGGCTGTCAAATCACTGAAGCGACCCCTCGAAGCCACCTTTGACCTGGTACTATGACCTTTCACCTTTTTGCTTGGCATGTTGCTTTATTGTAGTGTCTTAACAACAGACGAAAGATAATTTGCAAGCATAGTCCTTTTGTTATCTGTTTGTTTAATGCCTCTGTTGTGTTCTGTGTTACCATGCCGTGTGATCAACTGACTGCGGCGAGCGTATCGTAACGAGAAACCGGATATGCCGTTCCGCCGCAATCAGATCATCACACGTGTGTTATTCCAGGGCGTGAGGACAGGGCCAGATGTTCTAAACTCTAGTGACATGGCTTCTATGTGTCTATACAGCATTTATGTTCAGTATGCATGTTTAGTATCTCTGTGTAGTGCATGTGTCTGTGGAAGGGGTAGCGGCGGAAGAATACTAAAGCTCCACCATTAAAGCAACAGAAAAGATCTAGTCTCTTTCTCACACTTATCATGGAGTGAGCAGTGCAGTTTATTTTCCTTTTTGTTTCTTTTTCTTTCTTTTTTATTTGAAACGAGTTATTTTCGTCACTTTTGTCTGCAAACATTTGAGTAGTGCTACGCTTGCTTCATTTGCATTGAGTTAGCAGTATGGATGTCGTAATGTTAATGAATTAATACTCTCCTGATGTAAAACTAATAATGTAAATCACAGATGCTCAGTGCTAATTTTTAGTTTCATAGCGAGAGGAACTGGCTCTTTGGCTTTTGCTTGTGCCGTAGACATGTATTAGCTGCCGCTTGCTTGCTTGTTTGTCAGAATCGAGCCCTGTGATGTTTTGCCCTCTGATGATAATTCTGTCTTTTTCTTGTTCCTTTCCTGTCTTTACTCTCTTCTACACGTCCCGACCCGTTCCCCCATTTCCTCCACCCCCTCTCTTCCCTGTGGTCTTATCGGAGCAGGGAATTCCTCACAGTGTCATGCCGCCTTTACCAAAGCGACCTGCGCTTGAGAAAGCCAACGGTGCCACGAGCATGTTCAGTACTGGCATGCTCCAGTACCAGCAGGCTTTGGCCAACATGCAGTTTCAGCAGCAAGCTGCCTTTATTCCGTCAGGTAGGGCTTCTCGTCAACCCTGACCACTCCTTGATCTCACCTTTGACCTTTCTAAACCATAAGGGATGCACAAAGACATGGGGTAACTTTTTTAATCAGAGACAGGGTTCCCACAGCTATCATTATTAATATAAAAAGCAGTATATCATAGTATATATAGTATATCATTTCATACATAACAGTATAATATGGTATCATTTAACTTATAATATTTATTACAGTAAAAATATTAATAGAATATACTATAAATACATACTTTATTATAATGTAGTATTTATCATATAAATATAGGAGTGTAGTATGGTATAATATTTTATACTATACATATTGTAATATGTAATTGTAATAATAATCTATCAGTGAAGATTTTTAATGTTTTTTAAAAGAAGTCTCTTCTGCTCACCAATCATGCATTTATTTGATCTACAGTACAATATTTATTGTGAAATATTGTGAAATATCTTTACTATTTGAAGTAATTGTTTTCTATTTGAAAATATTTAAAAATGTAATTTAATCCTGTGATCAAAGCTACATTTTCAGCATCATTATTCCAGTTTTCAATGTCACATGATCCTTCAGAAATCATTCTAATACACTGATTTGCTGTTTGCATTTTTCCAGGATTCTTTGATGAATCAAAAGATCCAAAGATAAGCATTTCTCTGCAATAATAAACTTTTGTGACATTATTCACTATACCATTCAAAAGCTTGAAGACAGTGGGGAAGAAATTATGGAAATTAATGCTTTTATATAGCAAGGATGCTTTCAATTGATCAAAAGTGATGATAAAGACATTTATAATGTTACAACAGATTTCTATTTTAGATAAATGCTGTTCTTCTGAACTAATGTTCATCAAAGAAACCTAAAAAATTTCTGCTTTTTTTAACATAATGATTATCATAAAAAAATTTTTTTGAGCAGCAAATCAGAATATTAGAATGATTTCTGAAGGATTGTGTAACTGGAGTAATGGTGCTAAAAATTCAGCTTTGAAATCACAGGAATAAATTACATTTTAAAACCCATTTCAAATAGAAAACAGTTATTTTAAATAGTAAAAATATTTCAAAATGTTACTGTTTTTGCTGTACTTTGAATCAAATAAATGCAGACTTGGTGAGCAGAAAATACTTTTTAAAAAACATTAAAAATCTTTGACTGGTAGTGTATCTATCCATGTTCTATTTATTTATTTAGGTCTAGTTCCATCAAACTACTGGGATGGGTGTTGTTTATACAGTTTAGGTAGTCACTCCATTAAAATGAAGACTAAAAATCTATAGCCAGTAATCTCTAACCTCTGTAAAAGTCACAGAAAACCAATTGGTCAAAAGGTGTGGGAACCTTGTAATAAATGCACAGTAAACTAAGCAATAAGAAATGGGGCTGTCTGTCAGTTTCTCTGTCTCACCTCATCATTGTATCACATTTCTACACTGGTACATAACCTGTTAGTTGAGCTCATGGCTTTCACTGCGAAATACAGTTGCCAATAACCCTGGGATGCCCCTCAGTCATACTAACGTCTGCTATGGTGACTGTCACACATACACAAGTTTCTGTGAGCTCACAAATACATGTGCTCCCTTCCCAAGTTCACAGTTTTATCAACTAATCGGTCTCTTATGGACATCATGCTGTATCACTGTAATGATTTTTGTCTTCCTTTAATTATGATTTCTTCACTCTAACCAACCTTGTGATGGGCTGTTGTGATTCTTCTCCCTTTCCAATCCACTTCCTGTTGCAATGCATGATGGGCAGGCTCAATATTGTGCATGACCCCTGCAGCGAGCGTGGGTAGGTTTCTAGACTTCCTCCTCTTAGTTGTTCTCACGCCCTCAAAATCCACATGGTCAAAAAAAATGGCATTGATAAGTGGGCATCTCTGTGAGCGCTTCACTTATGAAGCATCTGTGATTTGAAGTTAAAGTCAACATGAAACTAGATTTTCCACACATATAACCTTAGTAATATTATGTGTTTCTAAGTGATATGAAGGAACTTTATTTGATCCATCAGGAATTGCATTGGATTGTGGAAAGTGGCCTTTAGGCACCTGAATGGTGGCAAGTTGAAGGCGGCTCAAAATAATCTTTGCATTAACATGCAAAATGCAAAAATGTAAAATTTTAATTTCATGTTGACTTTAAATACACACAAATATGGTTTATTACACTGTGAGTTGCAATTATAGCATTTTGTGTATCGTTTTGTGGGTTTTGGTGGCTTTGTAAAGAGATAGTTCACCTAAAAATTAAAATTCTGTCATTGCTCACATTCATGAAAAACAAAAGGAGAATTTTTGAGTAAATTTACTGTGCAAGGTTAAGGGTCAGTTTTACTAAACAGGGCAAATTAGCGCGAGAGCACAATTCCAAAACAGCACCGATTGGAGGGGAAATTTCTGTGGGTGATTTACTAACAATGCGCAAATTAAAGAACACAGACGAAATATCTCATTTACATATCGACCAACACAATATACCAAGCGCAGTACAAATTAGCGCTGTTGCAAATAAAGAATAAAGTAATAAAGAAGTCACGGTACGTTGAAAAGAACCGGAGGCCAAAAAATGAAGGTTTGCTAGAAGTTTTGATAGACCTGGTATTGCATGACTCCTAGTTGAGGGTTCAAAGTCTTTAATTTCCTGAAGCAAATCCAAAAAAATAACGGCTTGGCAAATTATATGTTTAGATAATGTGTTCCTCTGGCATTCCTCATAGCAGTAATAATTACAGCCATTTCAAATGCAAAATAGTTTAAGACATGCTTTTTTTGGGCGTTAAATAATGGCACAAATGGCAGTAATTTGACAAGCGAAAATGTTAGTAAAACACATTGCGTGAATCATTTGAATGAATTTGAATGTCCTCCCATAAATTTTGCATGTGAAAGGGAAACTCCTACAAATGCATATTCAATAAGGTCATGCACAAAACTAACTGTGTTCATGCCTTTTCAGTGCTAATTCATAAGATTAGTGCTAATTCGTAAAACCTGACAGTACAATTTTAATGCCAAAAGACGGTTTGTGCTGGCACAAGCTGTTTGTAAAACTGGCCCTTAATATGTGGAATGGAAAATGAAGTTAGAGTGATTTTTAAAGAATACCAACCTAAAATGTATTAAAATAATATTACATATAGGATACTATATGCTATATATAATATTAGTATACTATATATATATATATATATAGTAGAAATTATGAATATATTTTAACAGTTCACTATGATATAATTTAGCATAATTACACTACCAGTCAAAAGTTTTTTTTAGAGATTTTTAATGTTTTTTAAAGAAGTCTCTTCTGCTCACAAAGCCTGCATTTATTTGGTCCTAAGACAGGAAAAGCATTAATATTGTGAAATATTTTTACTATATAAATTAACTGCGTTCTATTTAAATATATTTTAAAATGTAATTTATTCCTGTGATCAAAGCTAAATTACTCCAGTCTTCAGTGTCACAGCTGTTTTCAACATAATGATAATAATTAATGTTTTTCTAAGCAGCAAATTAAAATATTAGAATGATTTCTGAAGGATCGTGTAACTGGAGTAATGATGCTAAAAGTTCAGCGTTGAAATCACAGGAATAAATTACATTTTAAAATATATTCAAATAGAAAACAGTTATTTTAAATAGTAAAAATATTTTTAAAATGTTACTGTTTTTGCTGTACTTTGGATCAAATATATGCAGGCTTGGTGAGCTGAAGAGACTTCTTCAAAAACATTAAAAATCTTACTGTTCAAAAACTTTGGACTGGTAGTGTAAATAAATGTTGATTACCATACAATTTATATATATCCATCTTTTATTAATGTTTTATTAATTATAATATGTATTATAGAAATGATAGCATGTGTGTGTGTGTCTATTATAATAATAGTGCATATAAATAAGTGTGAAATTTTGGAATAACCTGAAGGAGAATAAATATAATGCCAAGATTTCCATTTTTGGGTGAGCTATCCCTTTAACTCCTCACACCGACTTTAACACTTTGTAGATGATACTGTTTTTCACTACAGTTGTTTGTGGCTCAGATAATCAGTGTTGAGCATGATGTTCAAGTAACAGAAAATATGAGAAGGGCTCAATGTTAAAGTAGTACATGGAAGCTGAAACCTAAATGCAAAGTTTATGAGATGCCATGCCTTTGTTTCCTTCTCCTTGTAGCTCTTGATGTGTTGGCTCATATGACACTTTACCTGCCCTTATGTCTTCTTTAGAACAATCTCTCTTGCCACCACTTTTGGTTTGCCGTTTGCTGATATCACCTCCAATGCTCACTTTTCTTTCCATACCCCTCTGTGTCCACTCACTCATCATGTTTGTGCACCTGTTGGCCACACTCCCTGTATGTGTGCTTATACCATTTTCCCTCTGAAAAGTTCCCATGATGCACGGCGCTTCCCCGGCCGCTGTGTCCGCAGCAACCACATCTGCCACAAGTGTTCCCTTCGCATCTGCATCAGCCAATCAGGTTTGCTCTTTTATGGCCTTTTCTCTCTCTCTCTCTATCTCTTTCTCACACACACATACACACACTCTCTCGATCTTTCTCTTTCTGTCTGATGAATGTTTCTGAGTGCCGGGGGTCCTTTATAGTGATCTCTCCCCCTTGTTGGCCTACACAGGTTTTTGACAAGTCGTAGACATTTTGTGGTACTTCAAACAACAGATTCACAATGAACATGTTTATTTGATCTGTATTTTACATACATTAGATGTGAAAAACAAGAGAATGCACTACAAAGTCAAAGCTATACATAAGTTGAGTTGTTTGAAGTATCTTCTATACAGGTTTTATGCACCGAATGCCTTAGAATTTAGTCTGAAATTGCCTGAGCGCTGTGAAAATGGTGTAAAAATGTAATTAAAGCGCAAGAAAAAATAATAAATGCTATTAAAGCACCGTTACAGTAGCATTTCTTGTTATATATGAAGGTTATAGAATTTTAATATTGGTTTTTTGTCCTTTTTTATTTTGAGGACTCTTCTCTATCAAAGCTGACTACCAACGAATACATGCAATTGGTATGTATGAGGTAGTTTTTCTTAGTCTTTTGCTTCAGGTACATCTTTGCCGGCTATGAAGGAAAAATTAGTTCATTTTTTCCTCGCTTCACTTGTTGTTTTGCTGATCAAGAAACAAAAAGAATATCCACCAGCTTAAATTCTGCTCATATGAACAATATCACATGTCTTTGTAATAATTCAAACCAGCGTTACAGGCCACCATGACAGAATAGTCTGTTCTAAATTATACAATTTTTCAAACAAATGTCCGAGGTTCTCCATGGTTTGAAACATTAGACGTTAGACTATAAAGCAGCTTTTCGAATACCTTCAGTTATTGAAATAAAAAGTGAAGGTCAACAAGTTGGAAAAATGGAATGTGCATGGGAATTCACTGACTTCTCCCTGCCTCACTTGAGAAGATTTATACTAATAAGCAATGGTCCATCGTTTTTCTTGAATGGCATTTCTTAATTTGTGTTGTGTTTGACTCATTCTCTTCTTAACTGTCATGGGGAGGGAGTGAGGGTGAGGGAGAATATTTTAGTCTTTGAAATGATTTTTGTAAAAAAAAAAAAAATAAAGGTCATAATGGATCTGGTTTCATGCCTTTTTCTCTCTCTCTTAATCTTCAGATTCCAATAATATCTGCAGAGCATCTGACTAGTCACAAGTACTTGACGCAGATGTAGTTCCAGTCCACAACAGTAAGTGATTTGCATTGACATTTTCCAGAAACTGCTGGATTTGTGCCCTGCCTGTCTCAGAAATTTAAATGTAATTGTTTGATTCAAAGCAAAACCTCACCCAATTCTGGCCATTATTTACATCATTATCCCTCATGTCATTCCAAACCCATGTATGGTGCTATTTTCAAAATAACATAAAAGGAAAATTCTGAAGAAGTTCTTTTCCGTACAGCTGCAGTTCTTAGTAATCACATGTGTCGAGCACCAAAAAGGAAACACCAAAAAAATATGGCACCTGTGATGCAGATTCAGTTATGTTTGATTGCAAACATATGAACTGCTTTTTATGGTGCTTTTTGCGATTTTCTTTTTTGAAGATGACACATTAAAGGGTTAGTTCACTCAAAAATGAAAATTCTGATATTGAATATTCATGCTGTTCCAAAACCTAAGACTATCGTTCATCTTCAGAACACAAATAAGATATTTTTGATGAAATCTGAGAGCTTTCTGAGCCTGCATAGACAGCAATTATCATGTTCAAGACCCAGAAAGGTAGTAAGGACATCGATAAAATAGTCCATGTGACATCAGTGGTTTAGCCTTAATTTTATGAAGATAAAAAATACATTTCTATGCAAAGAAAATAAAAATCACAGACTGACACACAAAAAAAGAATTGTTGAATGAAGTTATTTTCGTTTTCTTTGCCCACAAAAAGTATTCTCGTAGCTTCATAAAATTACGGTTAAACCACTGATGTCACATGGACTATTTTAATGATGTCCTTACTACCTTTCTGGGCCTTGAATGTGACAGTTGCGTTGCTGTCTATGCAGGGTCACAAAGCTCTTAATTTGTGTTAGGAAGATGAACAAAGGTTTTGCGGTTTGAAACGACATAAGGTTAAGTAATTAGTGACAGAATTTTCTTTTTTGACTGAACAATCACTTTAAGTGTAACTGTATGAAACTTTCCAAAATTCAAACTTTACAACATTCTAAATAATTTAAATAATGACAGAACTGTCACTGGTTAGAACACAAAAGCACAATTTAAATTCAGTTTAATTTCCAAAAAGGAAATGTTGGCATCTAATGTGCACACAAAGACACACAAAGCTATTTTATATGGCTTCAGAACACTTAAGGCAGCTCAGATAAAAGGACATTACACCCAATTTACTTACCCTGAAGTTGTTCCAAACCTGTATGAGTTTATTTCTTCTGTTGAACATGAAAGAAGATATTTTGGAGAGTGTTGATAATCAAACAGTTGATGGTAGCCATTGTCTTTCAGAGTATGGAAAAGAAAACAATGGAATTTAATTGCTACCGTCAACATTCTCCAAAATGTCTTCTTTTATTCCTGGTCTGACACACCTCAGCCCGTAGTTTAACAGTCTGTCATTAACAGTGCTGTGTAAATGCATTTATGCCACTTCTGACCAGCATTAAACTGTGTAAAGACACCTAATTGACCCTTTGCAAAAACCCACCCTCCTTAGTTACTGTTGATGTCCGACAAACAATGGTGCTCTCACACTACACATTATGCTCTCACACAGTGAAAAATACATTGCGGAGCAAAGACGAAACCGACAACATGCCGACAGATAAGACAGAGCAGGTTACTTCTAGTTTAAAACAAAGTCTCAGCTTGTAAATGTGTCATTTTTTTAAAAAATTTAAACAATAAATACCATTTTGTGGCTCTTTAATGCGTTGTGACGGATCACTGCATTGCCTTCCTTGTTTAAAAAACCAGCATATGCTGGTTAGGTAGGTTTTGAAGCATGGATGCTGGTTTTAGCTGGTTTAAGCTGGACCTTAGCTGGTTTATGCTGGTCAGGTGCTGGTCCTGAACAGGAGGGACCAGCTTAAACATGACCAGCGAAGGGCCATCTTAAACCAGCGAAGGACCAGCTCAAACCAGCGTCCATGCTTCAAAACCTACCTAACCAGCATATGCTGGTTTTTTCAACAGGGTTGAAAAACACGTGAACCAATCGTCGTTTCTTCTTTACTTAAAGCATGAAAAAACATGAATGAACAACAGAACGTATTTCATTTCAACCACGGAAAGACGACAATACCCGCCTTTTTTTTTTAGTTTAAGTCCACCGAAGTTAATCTACACTCTTGCCTGATTTGTTTGTCGGACAGAATGGCGGATTCGCCGTTATGATTGGTAAGATGGCCTGTCAATCAAGGGTCCATTGGCTTCAGGTGCCTCTATGCCACCTTTGCGTGAAAATTTGGCTTTAGAATACAATGAAGACACATGAATTACTCTTAAGGCAGTTTTTTTGAACGTGTCATCGTATGGAAAAGAACTTCCTCAACATTCTAAATGAATTGAAATAATGACAGAATTGTGTTCTAAATGTATTCTTTTTCTACTTTTCCTCAGATCAAAAGAATGTGCTGTTGCCCTGGATAAAAAAGGCAACAAACAAAATTCAAAAATTTAACGACAAGATCACCGCCGGATAGAATATACTATGAAGATTAGAATTTGGTCAGACATGATGGTAGGGTTTTACTGGGGTGAAACTGAATGTCCTTCCACATGATGTGTAGAATTTGAGTGAACTACATTATTATGTCAGACAGGATGGCATTTTTACTCTCGTGAGCCGAAATAGTAGAAAAATTCTTTTTCATGTCTGACTCCACACCGTTTTGGCATGTTAGTAGACCAAGAGATATTTTTTTGTGATTCACACCTTATTTTTCTTTCCTCGAAATTTGTCTGAAGGTTTACAAAGATACAAAAGGTGCACCTTGAATTGAAAAAAGCGAATCGAGCGTCGATATGGCACAAAAACATCCAGCAAAATTATTCAACGTATGTAGTTTTCTGTATCTTTAGTTCTGGCTTCTAGATTGTAAGCGCAGAGTTGAGATTGACAGATGAATGTTTTGGGTAGAAACTGATCACCTGAGACGTTTCAAAAAGCACATTCTTGCAAGCTTTATGTTCCATAACCACCGGCTGAATACCAGACACCGATCTAGAGTGTTATATCAACAGTGTTATTATGTTTACCAGAGATTAATGTTTTTTACAGCGCTTGTTTTTATACATAATTTCACAAGTGTGTGGGTTTTTTATGAAAACGTGCCATTTTTATTTGTCGATCATCCATTAGGCCTTGTAGAACTATGAAGCCTTTTTGACTCCTATGAGAACAGGGTTGCCTTGTTCCTAATGCCCTGTTTCTTTATATTGCCTTGATCGAGAGAATGTCACGTTAGGAGGTAATCGAGAGTCGTGGGGAGAACGTTGAGGTAGATTCGCGTTCCAGTCTTCGCCGTAACGGTGCGAGGACTCTAAAATTCATGCTGGAAAAGCACTGCTTGAGTATTTCGTTACAGATTGCGAGTTCAAGACTAGGTACACGGAAAGATGAGGTTAGCGTTGGGTCAGGGTTTGTCTTTAGTTCTCATCTGTGTTGATTTCGAATATTTCATGACCGCTGGATAACGTAAAAGAGGAACGGAGAATATAATGAGACATTTTTAACATTAAGTTGTGCCAAAGTCTTTTTTTTCCTCTTTTTATTTTTTTATTTAAATGTGTTTCGACTGGGTATACTGATCACAGAAGGTGAATAATTTGTATAGTTTTAAGTAAAAGGCTGCTTGTAAACCAGGAAAAACAGACGTTCACATCAAGGTACCCGAGTTACCGGCGAGGGTTTTTAGCGTCACAGCCAGACTCGAGATGAATCGAACGAATCCGTGTTCACTTGAGTCTGGATTTCAGCCTGGTTTAGGTGCACAGACTTGAAAGGATGCACGCCATTGCCGTTTCCTCACTAAAGCCTTATATTTCAGTGTTTGAACCCACACAAACATTCTCTCAATCACAAATGGGAAATTACAGCGGATGAGATTTTATTCTTCACACTTATTTTACGTGTATATTAATCATGTTACACTTAACGTTCACTCTGTTTCAAAGCCTTTGTTTTTGTTAGAAATATATTGTGTTGTTTGCATATAAAGATTTTTTTTTTTTTTTTTTTTTTTTTGTATTTGACAATATTGTCATAGAACTGTTTTAGAATGTAGGAAATGAAATATTGTTTTTCTTACTGTCACTTTCTTTTACATCATGTTAAGTTCATAATGTTTATCTAGTAGTATTGTATTCTTAATTCTTCATGTTAGTTTTCATGGTAGAATGTTTGAAATTTCAAGGATTTTGGTTTTGAATTTGTTGAACAAAATGTTTTATCTTGTCTTAAAAAAAAAAAAGCGTGAAAACGACAGAAAGAGAGTTTATTTGTAGCTACGGTAAGGTTGATATTTTAACCCTTTTATTTTGTGTTGAATCAAGACCACGTCTACAATTAGCTGGTTAAAGTATCAATTGTACATGCTAGAGTAAAAGAAGTTATTTTCTACTGTATGCATTTCAGAATTGAAAATCGTCTTGTAATATTTCAAAAAAGAAAAAAGGAAAAAAAAACATCCCTCAATGTCAGGCCAAAATGAGCAGCAACTTCAGAGATTTCTGAATATTTAAAGATGTAAAACAAAGGAGGGAGGTCACAGGGTCGGGCCTCGAGCTGCAAACGAGAGAGAGAGCCATAACTTAAGGGACGAAGGTTGACTTTTTGCACTTCTGTACATAGTCAATATAAAGAAAAGAAAAGGAACATGTATAATATTGAGATCTTATTTTGAATAATAAAAGATTCTATAACTATGAGAAATTTTCTTAGGATAATTTAAGAATTAGAGTAATAGTCCAGCTAACAAATGATGCTTGCAGAAATATGGCACAGCTCTTTTATTATCATTTCCGGCCATCACGTTCAGAAAAAAGAAATAAAATAAAGCTCCGCGTTGCCTGCATACCGTACCGACATGTACCAAGAGTCTCCAAAATTGGCAGTACACT
This sequence comes from Labeo rohita, assembly GCF_022985175.1. NCBI lineage: Eukaryota > Metazoa > Chordata > Actinopteri > Cypriniformes > Cyprinidae > Labeo > Labeo rohita. The sequence goes on from NC_066870.1 coordinate 33,348,619, forward strand.
CCGCCTCGTCATGATTTCCACTGTGGCGATTTTGGTTTTGTTTACCAATAGATACTACACCTTCGAAAACACAGTATTTGTCATATGATGGACATAAATAACTGCATGAAGAATAAAAGTTAACAGAGTAAAATTCTCATAATAGATAAGTACGTAGATAAGTTAATTTCTCACAGTACCGTAACTATCATTGCCACAGCATAGTGTAAATCAAGTATCTCGATCGATATCTGAGCCTGAATTGAGGCACGTTCACCGATAATCCATCTGAGTATAACCGTAAGAACAGTACAATTATTAAAAAGGCCTTCAAACCGACTCTAGATGCTAGCAAAAGACGTCCACTTAACACACGACAACAGAAGAGTTGCTTTGTTACTTGGTAATGTGCCTTCAGCAGGGAAAGGACACCGACCACACACACACAAACACGCATAAACAAAAAAACAAACAAAATGAATGTAACTGTCAAATCCTCCGCTGAGGTCAGCGTTGTACTCATTTGAGGTTGCTGCACAAGAGCTATTAAACCAAAGCATCACTTTCCTTCACTAAACACAATGCCTAAAAGCTGGTCGGCCGTTGCAGACGGCCAAACCACAGGTGGTCCTACCTGCTGAAAGCACTTGCTTGGATGCTTAACGCCCTCCATGGAATCTTACACCTGCCCTTTGCTTATAGTTGCTGTAAGATATTGTGCTGCATTCTAAAAGACTTGTTTTATGCACATTTATTATTGTTAGAATTGACTCTTACTGTTATGAGTAAAAAAAAAAAACCTTAATAAAACAAAATGGATTTGCTCAAAAGGTGTCTGTGCTGTTTTTCCCTCTTCATCCAGCATATCTGTTTTTAAAGGTGCTATGAGATTTTCAAACACTAGTCAGATTTATAATGAAATTGAGGTACTTACAGCTTTTGTAAACAATGTTAAGTGATCTTATTTTTCTCCTATAAGAGCTGGCACAGCCATTTTTAAATTTAGTGGGTCAGACTTCTGGTCTCATTCACATCCAGCTATTTTTAGTGGTATAAAACAGCTTGTTTGCTGCTTGTTTACAGCCTTGCAAATTTGCAAATTGGCAAGGCTGTAATGTTGGTTTAAGAAGTAGGGGGGGACACAAAATGGGGGAAAATCTTTTCGATTTGAATCCCATTTCCTGCATTTACATACATTACATACATACACCCAGGGGTTGATTAAGGTGGTCAGGGGACCCTAGGCTTTAAAATTGTTCATTTTAAATTTAAATGCAAAAATCTGGTGCATTTTGAGAGCAGAATCATGTGACTAGATCAAATTAAGAAATATGTGCTCTTGTAAACAATTTTGTGCTCTAGTAGTAATTTATTTATTGGTTGATGTGAATGTGATGGTAAGGCACAATTTTCTTTACATAAATTCTTATAAAAGCTACAAATGCTATTCTGTCAAGAGCAGGGAGTGACTTTCAAATTCTCAATAACCAAATACATGGCCCTATGGTCAACAGGTGCATTTTGAATAGTTTCAACTGTTATTTCTGTTCTACTTTCTGAGTATGAATTATCATATATATATATATATATATATATATATATATAGGTAATTTTAAGTCAAATTATTTTGTGTTAGTACCCTAGTAAATTATTGCATAGAACAAAAGAATTGTTTCAAAAACGTTTCAATTTCCTAAAAAACATATACGAATGAGCACTTTTAAGAGCTCTCAAAATGTCACTGGCAAAACATCTTGTATATTAAAAGTAAAATATTCATGACCCATTGATTGCGAAAAAATGCAGTCAGACAACAGTTTTTTGAATGACTGTCAATGGAGAAAGATGCTCTTTTCTGCAATGTGATGTAGTTCCGACATCTACCAGCAGGCGTCACGATAATATAATTTTGGGTGTATTTGGTATTTAAAGCACATTTGCTGTTGAAATGTTCCCTTGATCTCAAGTAGATGCACAGTGCACACAGTTGCCAGTTGGCATAGTCACTGATAACAGAACAGCATAATTCAAGGATTTTTTTTTTTTTATTTCAAGTGTTTTCTTTCCCATAGTAGCGATAATATTAGAATAAATACAGAATTCAGACATTAAGATCCATGTCGCAAAACAGACCACCCCATCCTTCTTCACAATTGCACTGCCAGGGATGTTCACAGGTGCCGTGTACGCACGCTGGGTAACGTCTGCACTCATCACAATGGGGGCCCTGCCACCCTTCAAAGCACTTGCACTGACCAGGGGCCTCACAATAACCATGTTCCTCTCTACAGCCAGATGAGCAGATAGCTGGTAAAAATGAGAGGGAAAGAAATCTTAAAATTAGAATGAATGTGCATAAAATTCAAAAATACAGTACAAAAGATTCAATATGTATGCTACATCTTGCTTATTACATAATTACATAAATACATGCAGCTTTTATAACATATCAGTGTTACCAAAAAAAAAAAAAAAAAGCACTTACCCTCTTTGCACTCTTCGCCTTTCCATCCAGGCAAGCAAATTATATTGCCTGCGTTGTCACAGGTAAAGTGACCGAACACGTCATCCCGTGAACGGCAGAAAGAAAGGCAGTCATCGCCATAGTAGAATTTATTGCAAACTACACGGTAGCTCAAGCGTAGTTCACTTTGTTCTCCGAGATGCACATGCTGGGACCATTTCTGACTATTAGTAAGATTTATTTTGGTGGCGAAGTGGCCAATATTGTTTAGATTTTCTGAAAATAAATTATAATGCATTTATAATACATTTTAAAAATTGGTATATAAATAAAACGCAAAAATAGAAGGCATACCTGTGGGCTGTTCATTGGAGGACTCTGCATCCCATGCTTGAATTATCACCGAGACTGTTCCCTGTAATGAGAGTCCAAAGACTTTTCTAAAGAACGTTATCCATTGATTTAGGCACGCCCCAATTTTCAATACCACGCCCTCCAAAGACAAGCGCAAACGCTTAGGTTGACAGGTGAATCGCGGGAGCATAAGCGCCTCATTTCACAGGTAAGAACAACGATCTTAACTTTAGTAGTTTTACCTATGAAACTTGGCCTCCAAAAACACAGCGCAAGTTTCAGTGAAGCGCCATATCAAGACGAATCACGTGATCAGTGACAAACAAAGCTTGGCTTTCTGTCCAGTGAATCACATGCAGGCTTCGTTTTGTTTGAAGGAACGTGGGTTATAAATCCAGAGCTTACTTTCTCTACTTTTGACCCCCCTTTTTTTTTTGTGGTTTGATTTTCATCTTTGCACTCTCTGATGAGGTGTAGTCAAAGAAGAAACAAAGCTTTTTTTAAACTTTGAATCAATTGAACCAATTGCTTTGCAAAATGATTCACTGTTTCGAAACGTGACGCCATTTATGGAGGGCTTGGTTAATCAGGCCAGTAAGTGGCTAATTAATTAACTAATGTGTTTTTTTTTAACGTTTTATTACATTGTCTACAACGTATTAATGAAGACATAAATAACAATAAAAAACATTGAGACACTGGTTTATTGGTTTACAGAGATCGCCTCTCAAACAGAAATCTTTGATACTGAAATCATGTGACTCAACAGAGGCCTGTTGCACAAAGCCGGTTTCAGTTTTTACCCAGGTTTTTACCCAGTTTTTACCCAAGTTTGCATTTAGTTTGACCAAATTCTTGAGTTTTCGGGCTCGAGAAGGTGAATCCTTAAATGTAAACAGTCTGCAAAGTTGATAAAGAGCAGGTCATATGGGTTTTTGAAAAATATCTCTTATGCAGTTTGTAATGTAGCTATCCTTTAATTTAATCAGAAAAGTGCATGATAAATAAAGATATTGTCTCTCAAAAGAAAGAGTCTACTCAGAGCCACATTAAGGAGTCCTCATATTTTCAAATCTTTTGCCTATTACCGATATGTCACAAGGTAACATTAGCATAAACCCTGATTGCCCGCGAAATACGAATACTTTGACCTGCCCACAAACACTTCCGCTAGTTAGTTTACATCATGTCAAGAAGACGCTGTGTTCTGATATCTGTCACTTAATGATGACATTTTTTGTGTACCATATAAAATTGCTTAAATTACCCTTAGAGCCTATGTCACTGTTCACTCTTGAGCTACTTACCTGCTGCCTTAAATTAAAAGGCACACTTATTGGTGCACAAGTGGAGATGAAGCTCTGGCCTGTGCTAAATGTTACTGACACTCCAGTGCCATTTGAACATCCCAGTCTATATGATATGACATCCTGTGTGTAGCTCAGACAAACATGGAAAAAAACGTCACAGTCTCTGTTATGTTTACACACACTGCTGTTGCTGGTTGTGAAAGAGTGCACTTTCAACTCAAACACACCAGAGGATTTGACCTGTTAAAAAATAAGATGTGTATCAGCACCCTACACATATAGTGGTTAAAACACTTTTTAAAGAAAGAGATTACATTCAAAATATGAAATGAAAAACTTACCAGTTGCGCTGAAATCAGAACTAAGAAGTATGTTGATAAAAACTGAGCCATTTCGTTGTCGTCTTGTCTGATGTTGATTGAAAGCAGACTGTGACAATATTCTGATATTAAACTTTTTTGATTACAATTAAAAAACAGTTGAAAATAAAGTCATTAAAAAGTAAAATGAGTTGAATATTAAATGTATTAATATTTGCTTGTCTGGAGCTCACAAAATAAAGAATAACTCATTATAGTTGCACTGAATTCCAGAAAGTAGAGCTCTTGTTTAAATGGGGACCTTAGGGTGGGAGTAGTGTACTATGCAAATTAGGTTAACTCAAACTTCTCTGTAAATTGAACATTGAACATTAGGCATGTGACGGCACAAAATTTTCATGTTGCATTAACTTTTATCACGGTATACAGTATTATCACAGTACAATGCTGAAATAAGTTGCAAAAAGTGTTGTCATAATACAGTATAAGAGGTTTAACTTTTTTCTTATAACAAAAAGAACTGAGCATTTAAAAACAATAAAACAATACAAAAAAACATATAAAGTAAGCAAATGTTTTAAACAGATTCAAGTGTAAAAGAATTATAAAGAACAATAGTTAACACTTTACAATAAGGTCTCATTAGTTACCCTTAGTTATTGCATTAAAAATAAGCAATTGACAAAAGTAGAACTAAAATGCAAGACAATTAGTTAAAACATTTCAAAATGCACCTACAGACAATTTTTTTCTAGTCATGTATTTCGTCATTTTTGTCAAAAATACTGTGTATTAATCTCAACTCGTTTCTTTCTTGTGATTCCAGTCTTGTGTCTCATCTCATTTCATCTCGTGAGCTATACAGTGCTGGCCAAAATTATGAGAACACTAGTATTTTTACCAGCTAAAAAAAGTTTAAAGTCAGTTTTTTTCTATCTTTTGCTTTAGTGTGTCAGTAGGAAATATCAGTTTACATTTCCAAATGTTCATTTCGCCATCAGTTGTAATAATCCAGTGATATTTTTGTTTGCACAAGGAGTCTGACAACAGCCAGTGTTCCACAGAGAGATCTGGGGCCTCATATATAAAACTCTCCATATATTTTATCCTAAAAGTGTATGTATGCACAAAAGATAGATTTTGCAAATGCACAAAAGTTTTCAGATTTACAAAACCATGTATACGCCAGAACCCGTGCAAAAATCACTTTATAAATTCCAGTCAGGGGACTGTCTCCTCGCTGAAATAACCACATATGGAGCTTACAACGACTAGTTTTATTAAAGTTAGGGTTAGGGCTAGCATTTTCAAGCGCTTTCTGAAAATGTTTCTCATCCACACTGAAGCATAAGAAAACGTTAAATTCGCCTTACTGACACGTTTCTATCTAAAAAGCAGGTGCCCTCATGTTTTGCCGCAGGAGTCAGGACAGCAACTGTGAGTAAATCTTCTGTAATTTTTTAGGACTGTAATATTAAGAGTGTACAAGGTAAATATCTTTAGCAGCAGTGGGAAAGTGAATAGCACATAACAGACACAATTACAGGTATAAACATAGATATCTATTGGTACAATATGTGTCACATGACTAAACATGCGTCATAGTTTTCAAAAGCCTCCGTTTTCACAATCCACACTACAACACGAAAACAGCGTTTTCTCAGTGTGGACAGAAGGCCAAAATGGAGAGAAAAAAATGCGTTTTCAAACTAAAACGTATTAGTGTGGACATAGTAACCAAATTGGTTAAATAAATTTAATGTAATTAGAAGTAAACTTATTTTGTGATAGAAGTAAATTCTTGCATAGGTTGAAAGGGTTGAAAAACGCTTCAATTTCCTAAAACATTCCTGATATGCTGATTGCTTCACATGAAGGAATACACTCAATCCAAAGCCATTTTACATTTTTAAAGGGGTCATCGGATGCCCATTTTCCACAAGTTGATATTGTTCCTTAGGGTCTTAATGAAAAGTTTATAATATACTTTGGTTAAAAATTCTCAATGGTAGTGTAAAACAACGCCATTTTTACCTTGTCAAAATTAGCTCTGCAAAAATCTACCCATTCTGATGGATTGTTCCTTTAAATGCAAATGAGCTCTGTTTGCCCAGCCCCTCTCTTCTCTCTGTGGAGTGATGAGCCTGTTTACTTTAGCCGCATTTAGCTGTGAAACTTGCTAACTAGCACATTAGTAGTAAAGGTGATTGCAGAGATTCATAAAAAAAACCCTTATACTCACTTCTACTGTAGGTGAAGCTGGATTACGAATGATTTGCGTGAACACAGACGCATTTATGTAGATCGGGAGGTGCATTCCCTTCACAAACAATGTAATCCACTGCATCTTCAGTGGCTCCAGATGTCGGGAGTAAATGACGACCACTACGTTCATTATTACATCCAGCAACACAACACCTCAATCGCTCAATCGGAGATATTCTTGTCTAATTTACATCCCTGCTCCGGCATCGAAACAATGGAGGTCGGACTGTTACAGCTGATGTAAGGCGGGTCTGAGGTAAGACGCTCATGTCAATCAACTACTGTGGGAGCGGCCTCTGTGGGTGTGACGCCACACTGACAGGCATCTGAGAATGGCTCGATTTGAAAAAGGGGATATTATTTTTACAGATTAATTAAAAACCACTGCATGGATTTTTATCATTATAGGGTAGATTTGTACATACACTGCCGACACACATTAATGTTTAAACGTAAAAATAAACTTTTCATCCGATGACCCCTTTAAGAGGTTCCAAAAATGTCACTGGCAAAGCATCTTGTATATTAAAAGTAAAATATATTCATGACCCATTGCTTGCTGAAAATGCAGTCAGACTCTGCAGATGTTTCTGAATGACTGTCAATGGAGAAAGATGCTCTGTGCTGTAAGATGATGTATTTCTGACATCTACCAGCAGGTGTCATGAAAACATAATTTTGGGTATGAAAGGTATTTAAAGCACATTTGCTGTTGAAATGTCCCCTTGATCTCACACAAGCCTTTATGAGCCTAAATGTGGTGCATACAATTCATCAATCATTGTTAACAAGACAGCATCATTCAAGGATTTTTTTTATTTTTAATTTTTAATTTCAAGTGTTTTGTAAGTGCTTTCATTTATTTCTGCCCCATAAATGAAAGCACTTAAACAGGAAATCACTCAGTGTAAGAATTCAGACATTAAGATCCTTGTTGCACAACAGACCACCCCATCCCTTCTTACAAGTGCACTGCCAGGGACGTACACAGGTGCCATGTAAGCACCCTGGGTAAGGTGTGCACTCATCGCAGCGGGGGCCCTGCCACCCAAAGAAGCACTTGCACTGACTGGGGGCCTCACAATAACCATGTTCCTCACTACAGCCAGATGAGCAGATAGCTGGTAAAAATGAGAGGGAGAAAAATGAGGAAATTAGAATGAATGTGCATCATGTGCATTCAAAAATACAATACAAAAGATTTGACACGTAGTGCTATTCATGCTTGTTATTGCATAATTAGATTTTCTAACAGACCAAATGCAAATAGCATAAAAAAATAATCATAATTGCAGCTTTTATAATTAACATATCAACATTACAACAAAAAAGCACTTACGCTCTGCGCAATATTCGCCTTTCCATTCAGGCAAGCAAATTCTGCTGCCAGTGTCGTCACAGGTAAAGTGACCATACGGGTCATCCCGTGAACGGCAGAAATCAGAGCACTCATCGCCATAGTAGAATTTATCGCACACTACGCGGTAGCCAATGCACAGCTCACTTTGCTCTCCGAGATGCACATCCTGGGACCATTTCTGACCAATAGTAAGATTTATTTTGGTGGCGAAGTGGCCAATCATATTGTTTAGAGCCTCTGAAAATAAATCATAATGAATACATTTTAAAAAGTAGTATTTAAAGATTAGTTCACACACAAAAAAAAATTCTGTCATTAAATACTCGCCCTCATGCTTTTCCAAACCCGTAAAACCTTTCGGGTCATCTTTGGAACACAAATAAAGATATTTTTGATGAAATCCCAGAGCTTTCTGACCCTCTACATGCAGAGGAATGCACACACGTATCGTGATACTCTCCAAAAAAAAGTTTTGCGCACAAAAAGTATTTTTGTAACTTCATAAAATTATGGTTTAACTACTGATGTCACATGGACTATTTTGTCGATGTTCTTGGTACCGTTCTGGGCCTTGAACATGGTAGGAGCCTTGCTGTCTATGGAGGGTCAGAAAGCTCTCAGATTTCATCAAACATATCTTAATTTGTGTTCCGAAGATGAACGAAGGACTTACGGGTTTGGAACAGCATGAGGGTGAGTAATTATTAACAGAATTTTCTTTTTTAGGTTTACTATCCCTTTAAATAAAAGGCTTACCTGTTGGATGATCATTGGAGGACTCTGCATTCCATGCTTCAATTATCACTGCAGCAGTTCCCTGTAATGACAGTCATTTTTAAGATTCTCAGACCTCCATTATCCACTGAATTAGACACACCCCACCTATCAAAACCACACCCTCCAAAAACACGGACAACCGCTTAGGTGGCCATCATCATAATCTGAGATGAATCACGGGAGCATACGCACCTTATTTGAGTGTCACAGGTAAGAACAATGATCTTAACTTTAGTAGTGTTACCTATGACACCGGCGTGCAATTTTCACTGACTATTTGTAGACTGGACCAAAGGTTTGAAAGCTAAACAAAAGAGTGAAAGTGCTCATCACTAGTGATGATTGAGTATTTGTTTTCAAAAGTCTATATACTAAATACTAATTATACACTACATTCTCAAAATTAACTAAAATGACATCTACAAGAAAGACAAGTACACTAGTATTTCCTGGCTTTATGGCTGCTGTAAATGTTTGAATCTTTTTTTTTTTTTGGCAGAATTGAGGGAAATCTTAAGAGCTTCACAAGTCTTTTCCCCGTTACTACTGTACATTGATTTTGTATAGGTATTATGACATTAGTTGCCAAAATCAGCTGTTGCAACATAATGATCTCACATGACAGTCTGACCCTATCTGGCTTCTTGTTTCCCATATATGGGCTGCCTTAAAACCGGCAAATTGATTTACCAGCAAAACGTGGATCAAAGTCTTCTGACTGGATAAACAAAAATGTCACTGAGAAAGATATAATTATTTCATGATCGATTTGAATGATTTCTGTCACTTACCCTAAAAAGCTATGTTCTATGTATGTATCATGCTATATATGATATAACTGTTATATTAATCTTTTTCAGTGTTCACTCTTGAGCTACTCACCAGCCACTTTAATTTAAAGGGCAAAGTTATTGGTTCACTAGTGGAGATGGAGCTCTGGTCTGTGCTCATTGTTCCTGTCAGTCCAGTGCCATTTGAACATGCCAGTCTATATGATATGACATTATCAGTGTAATTCAGGCAAACACGGAAAAAAAACTGACAGTCTCTGGACTGTTTACACACATCGCTGCTGCTGGTTGTGAAAGAGTGCACTTTCAACTCAAACACACCAGAGGATTTGACCTATAAAAATAAGATGATGTGTGTCAGCACACTACACATATAGTGGTTACAACAATTTTAAAGGAAAGAGATTACATTCAAAATATTAAATGAAATGCTTACCAGTTGTGCTGAAAGCAAAACTAAGAAGTATGTTGATAGAAATTGAGCCATTTTGTTGTCGTCTGGTCTGATATTGATTGAAAAAAGACTGTGACAACAGTCTGATATGAAACTTTTTATATATGTCAATTAAGAAAAAACATTGAAAATAAATACAGAAATTAAAAATAAAATGGAATATTTAAGTGGAAGTGAAATATTAAATGTGTTAGTATTAGCTTGGCTGGAGATCACAAAGTAAAGAAGAACCCATTTCTATCTCCAGAATGTAGAGCGCTTGTGGTTTATATAGGGACCTCAGAGTGGGAGTATTGTGCTATGCAAATAAACCTGTCTGTAAATTTTTTTTTTTTTTTTTTTTTTTTGAAAACTGAGCAAACCGTCCACCTTAAAACTGTGTAATAACATTGTTTTCATTTAATTTTCCCATACTGTAAACTGATAAACTATAAATATCAACTACCATTGCTATGGCAGTTTAAATAAACACTTTTTAAACTGTTCATTTAGACCCACCATAATCTTTCAGTCTTTCAAAAACTAAGGATTTTATTTTCCTGGATTCACTCTCAACTGTGTGTGTAATGATGCTGAAATTATTTGCTTTGATTAAAAAAAAGTTATGGATTTTCACATTTATTAATATTTCACACTACAGATGTGAAAGCACAAGATAAGCATTTGATCCATAAAGCAAAAGCAGAGACTAATATACATTTAATTAGTCAGAAATAAAACTGATATATATATTGATCTTATTCTAAACAATTGTTCATTTATATGTTCCAGTTTTTTCCCATTTTTAACTTTTTTATCCAAAATGTCATAACTGGATCTTTCTATGCATTGAAAGACTTCTACCATTCATACAAACTTGAATACAATAACCATCTCAAAATTCAATCAACAACTGATGAATAAAACCAAATCCCAGCTTTGCGTCACAATATTTATACAATTTCTACATCATCTATTTTGTCAAATGATTACGTTTCACTGATGAGCCTAGATTTAACCAAAACCCAGGATAGAGGGGTTGAGTAAATGTAGTCTGGACTCTGTGGATGAGGGTCATTGTGTCAGAGACGCTGTAGAAGCACAGAATTCCTGCTCTGTGATCCATGTACACTCCTATTCTACAGGAGCTGGAGACCACAGAGAGTTTAGTATGTTTGTTATTGTGCCAGAATGAGTAACCAGATTGAGTGCAGGACAATTTCCAGGACTGATCATTCAGTCCAAATCCACACTCATTTTTATCTCCCCACCTCTTAATGCTCTTATATGACACTGATATACCCACACTGTTAGTACCACTCCATTTAAACTCCCAGCGTGTTGTTGTACCTCTGTCAAATATTTTTTCAGTGTCCTCTCTGCAGAAATCCTCCAGTTTTTCTTTGAGTTAGGAGACAGACTTTCCAACATCATCAAAAGACAGTAGAGAACTGACACTGACAGAGAGAGACTGAAAACTCTAGAGGAAACGTACAAAGACAAAACCTTGTTCATTCACAGACACTGAGAGAGACCCTTCCATTCACAGCAGTTCAAAATGCTTGGATGTAAAAGGATCTCTTATCCTGTTATAGCCTTCTTATGTCATTCACAGTTCAAAAAAGGTTTGTTTTAGGAACATTGAAAATGGCGGGGAAAAAAATTACAGTAAAAGAATTTTCGTAGGGCCTGGATGTAGTTTTTAGCCCTTATGGTTTTAGCAATAGTAGAGTTGTGGTGGGCATTTGGAGATTTCAGCCTCTAATGCCCAGACATTTTGAGCATTGGCATGCACAGACCTCTGAAGGGGCAGGGGCAAAAAACTCTCTTCTGATCATCTTGATTCCAGCAGTCTGTAATGCAGCTCATACAGTAACTGTGTTCCTTCAGTCGATCCAGACAAATCGGACAGCTTAACTGATCCTGAGCCACTAAAATACGGCCTTCAGCCATTTCATAAGCACACAAAACAGCTTTACAACAAATATGTTGTGGTGTTCAGTCAACTGAAGTTTGAAATGGGTTCCTTATTCTGTGTTTAGAAGAGATGCTCCAGAATCTAGACCCATTTAAAAACTTTTTTTATATTTTTAGATTTTTTTTCAAATATATTTTTGTTTCAATCTTTCTTTTACATTTCATAAAAGACCATATACTGTTTAACAGCAGATGAAAATATTTGCAAGGGTGTTCTACAGTGTTTTTTTTAATATACATTTACATATTTTTTAAATGATTCACAAACTGTTCTGTTTTTTTTGCTTCAACATGCTCTAAAAGAAGAAACAAAATGCATAAGACATTCAAGTGAGTTTTTTTTAACATTCTACAGGCAATCTAGATAAATCAAGTAATCAAGCAATTAAAAAAGTTGTCTCTTGCACAAAACAACATGAAAACAGAGTTGACTATATTTGTTGATGATCTTTTGATCTATATGAGTCAAATACATCTATACCCAACACTGTACAAAATATTACACCAATTTAGTGATATTACAATAATTACCAAAAGTCATTGTCTGACTCTTATATTACACACAAATTTCTATTAGATTAGCAAATAAAATATAATATCTCACTCCTAATTATTTTGCAGCTCAGAGCTATGATTTCATGCTATTATTTGTAGAATCTCGACAAATACAATCTATTTTGTTTGATGTTGAATTTTTACTGATGAGCCCTTATTTAACAAAAACCCAGGATAGAGTGGTTGCGTGAAGGTTGTCTGGACTCTGTGGATGAGGGTCATTGTGCCAGAGATGCTGTAGAAGCACAGAATTCTTGCTTTGTAATCCACATACACTCCTATTTTGTAGGATCTGGAGACTGGAAAAAGTTTAGTCTCTATGCTTTTGTGCCAGAATGAAAAACTGGAGGGAGAGCAGGACAATCTCCAGGATTGATCATTCAGTCCAAATTCACACTCATTTGTCTTTCCCTGCCTCTTGATGCTCTTGTATGACACTGATATTCCTACCCCAGCAGTTCCACTCCACTCCACCTCCCAGTAACAGCGTCCATTCACACTCTCTCTACACAACACCTCATGCAGTTCATTAAATCTGTCTGGATGATCAGGATACGGCTGAACAGTTTCACTGCAAGTAGCCACTCTATCCCCCTCAGACAGCTGGACATTTTTATTCACTGTGTTCACATCCAAACTGAGTTGACAGGAATCTGATGGAATGAAAAATAACTTTTATGCAAGATGATTATATTCAGTAGTAAAAATTCAGATTTGTCTTATTTCTGCAAGCAGGCAAGTTTCTTTGAAAAACATTGTAAACATGTAAAATTTTACAAACACAAAATAATTTAATGATGTGTTTCTCGATGTGAACACTAATCCTTTTTTCTGTTCTCAGAGACTGATAGAAGACCCATAGATGGAGTGCCTCCTGTAGTGCAATGCATGTGTATTTTCATTGACTTACATTTTATGAAATCCTTGTGAACTGGCTTGTGCTCATAAAGGGGAATAATGTTGATGCTTGTTACTAAGGATATAAAGAGACAGATACTTCTCATGAAAAAAGTACATTATGTGTTGACAGACATATATTAATGAATGCAAATGACTGCTGCTTTTTACCTGTATCAGATATCTTTTTAGTCTCCTCTTTGCAGAATTTCTCTAGTTTTTCTCTCAGTTGAGAGACAGAATTTCTCACATTACCAAAAGACAGGAGAGAACTGACAGTGACTCCCTCTGTAGATCCAGGTAAGGTGGAGAGAGACTGAAAACTCTAGAGGAAAAATACAAAGACAAAAACGTTGAACATTCACAGACAATGAGGGAGACCCTTCCATTCACAGCAATTCAAAATACTTGGATGTAAAAGGATCTCCTATCCTGTTACAGAAAAAAAAAAATCAAATCAATGTAAAAAAAAATAAATATATAAATAAACACACACACACACACACACACACACAAAGTTAAAAATGAGCTCTGTAGTGATGAGACTTGCCTAATAACCACTGACCTGTTATTCAGATCTCACCTGTAGGAAATGGATGTGATCATCTGTTTGTGAAAGCTGCTGCAGCTCAGCATCTCTCCTCTTCAGATCCTCAATCTCCTGCTCAAGTTCCTTCAAGAGTCCTTCAGCTCGACTCACTTCAGCCTTTTCCTGATCTCTGATCATCTGTGTCACCTCAGAGCGTCTTGCCTCAATGGAGCGGATCAGTTCAGTAAAGATCCTTTCACTGTCCTCCACTGCTGCCTGTGCAGAGTTCTGTTACACAGATAATCAGACTGTTCATTAATGGGTTTAAGTGGGACAGAAACAACATACTCAGTTGACACATACTCAGAGATGCCAAATTAATCTGAAACTGCTAAACTGAAACATTTTAGAGAGGATCTCAAAACTCACCTTATGTGTTTTCACTGCTTCTTTAAGCTTCAGAACCTCTTTCTCTCTGTCTTGGATTTTCTGCTGGAATTTTTTCAGTGTGTTTTCCAACTGTTTCTGGTGAACAAGGAAGGGTCACTAAATATGTACGTAGAGCCAAAGCTGCCCTTCACATTCTTCACATTATGCATAGTCTTCTTAAATAATTGTAAGTAATTGTTCACCCAAAAAAAAAATTAGCTGAATATTACTCAGGATTAGTTCATTTTTTCATCAGAATAGATTTAGCACTGGTGAAATTTAGCATTCAACTACTTGCTCACCAATAGATCATCTGCAGTGCGTGATAAAAACAAATGGAAAAAAGAATAATCCACATGTAATCCGTGTGACTCCAGTCCATGAATTAACATCTTGTGAAGCAGAACTGCACATTTGTAATAAACAAATTCATCATTAAGATGTTTTTAAAGAGGTCCTGTTATGCTCTTTTAAGTCTTGATTTTGTTTTGGGGGTGTACTAAACATGCTCTCATGCTTGGTGGTTCGAAAAATGCATTGTTTTTCACATAATTTACATTATTACAATACCTTTCTCCCCAGTCTGGCACAAATGGCTTGATTAGTTCCAGGTTTGATGAATACCCTTCTTCCGAAAAATGAAATGTGTTGTGATTGGTTAGCTGTCCCACTGCGTTGTGATTGGCGAACAGCTTAGATGGTGTTTCAGTACTGCCACGCCCCTTGCCAAAGCAGCAAGTTCTGTCTGCTCCGTTATAGTTAAGGATATATTAGGGTATAGCTGATGCTACAGTAGTGTTGGGTCCTACTGTCAGCTTGCAAGATCACAGATACATGATATTATTGTGCTAATTTATTTAATTATTCATATGCTTAGTTTAATTGCCCCAAACCAGCATAAGGCTAAAAGCAGCCAAATGTTTTTAATATGACCTAATTTGTACTTATCATGAAAACAACTGAATAAAAGCATTGTAATTTACTAATTATAATGCTTACATTTCCTTAGTTATTCAAAAAGCGGGTACAGAAAACAACCATCATCACTGATTAGCCTAGCCTAGTCTAGTGCAAGTTTATACATTTAAAAAAACACTTGCGTTGTGAAGCTGTTTACACTGTATGATGAATGTAAAGCTATTTACACTGTATGATGAATAAATCTTTTACCACACATGTCTGCAGCGCTTTACAGCTCTGACATGGCCACCGGAGCTAATCGTGGCAACTAAACAGTCAATGGTTGTGTTTATACCAATCGTGCAATGGCTCATTAAAGCAGCGCAGAGAGCCACTTCTGGGCTGCTTTAATGAGCCATTGCACGATTGGTATAAACACAACCATTGACTGTTTAGTTGCCACGATTAGCTCCGGTGGCCATTACTAAAGTTAGGCTAATCCCCCACTTTGTCCCTACCCACCCCCCAACCATTAGAATTTCCGTAGGCAGGATTTATTTGAATGATATTCTAATGGGGTGCATTGTGACATCATAACACCCGGAAAACAACACTGTAGTCCAAAGGAGCCACTTGTTTTAGTCCTTGAAAAAGACATTTTTTAAAAAAACGAAGTAAGCTCCCTTTGGAGTGGACTTTGATATTTGTAACTTTGTAGATCTTTTTTATGCCCAAACATACACACCACACACTGGCTAAAATTCAAAAAGTGAAAAAGCATAATAGGATCCCTTTAACTGTTGCTTCCAGCTAAAATATGAGTCGTCTCATCTAAATGAAAAGAGAAATGTGCACAGATCAAGCATATTCCTATTATATTATGTATTGGATTTAAGATTGCAGCTTTAAATTAAAATGTCTGTGAGAAAGTGGGCTGCTGGGTGAATCTGAAGAAAAGCTGCATCCTGTAGTGGGCTGGTGTCTGAAGCATGTGTGATAAAACTCTGCCTGGCCTGTGACATCACAAGCGGGCACCCAGAAGTATAAAAGGGTGCCTTCTGAACACGTCACCAACTTAGCTGTCCGGAGGAGATGTGAAATAGGCTAGCCAAGGGGATGCAGTGTCTCTCAGGGCACTATGGTTACATGCACAACCCGAGACGTTCCCCTTCTAGGGAACTCACACTGCGTCCTCTAAAGGACACTTTGGGGAATGAAATGCCAACTATGCCATGTCGCATGCCTGTTTAGCTGGTTGGAGAGCACCAAGAAAATGACAGACATAACCTTTCCTCAGAAGGAGGCCAAGCCACAGATGCCTTGGCAGAAATGGGGAACCCTTTGAAAGAGGGACATCCAAACCAAGTTAGGAACACAGCTATCCTTAAATATCCTTATTATCCTCAGATAGCCACGTTCTTAGGAAGGGGGGAGTAGTCACCAAGCTGGAGTACAGCTATTCTCCAATAGCAGTCCTCTAAGATAAGACTGAAGTTCGCCCCGACCAAAAAAAGTGGGCCATCTACTTAAAACCCAAACAGGGAGACAACAAGCAGGGAGCTCAGTAAGACCACAACTTAAATACCCTAACAAGGGGTAACAAACAGCTATGTTCCAAAATATATTCATGCCCAGCGAGACTCTCCACACACGTATAAGAGAGGCACAGCTGGGCTAACTATAGCTCCGATATAGCAAGAAGACAACCAGATTTGGTCACGTGTTCAGTAGGCGCCCGCCCATGACATCACGGGCCACGTGGACCAATAGGATTGGAGTTTTTTTCCACATGTGCTTCAGACACTGGTCCTGCTGGCAGTCCCCAAAGTGTCCACTAGAGGAGGAAGCGTGAGTTCCCTAGCAGGGGAACAAATTCATCTCCATCTTGGAGTAACTTTTCAGCAAATTTTCATTTTTAGATGAACTACTCTTTTAAGATTTGTTATGCACTTTATATGTGTTTAATTATTGTGACACTTGAGTTTAATTATTTTAGAAAGTTTGTTTCAGCTAATAAATTTAACTTTATATCACTTTTCTTTTCCTACCTGTTTTTCTGTCCTCTCGACTACAGCTGCTACAGTGTCATGCTTTATATGTTCATCCATTGTACACAGATAACAGATGCATTTCCAATCAGTACGACAGTAGATTTCTAGTTGTTTATCATGTTTAGAGCAGATCATCTGCCGTAGTCGTCTAGTAGCATCGGTCACTTTGTGTCGTCTAATTGAGTGAAATTCCTCATGACGCTCAAAGTGAGTTTGACAGTAAGATTCAAAACACACAAGACAGGACTTGACAGCTTTGCGTTTTCTTCCAGTACAGACATCACACTCCACATCTCCAGGTCCAGCGTAACTGAGAGCCCGAGCAGTTTCAACTTTTGTCTTCTTCAGTTTCTCCACCATCTCAGCAAACACTAAATTCTTATTTAAAGCAGGTTTTGGAGTGAAGGTCTGTCTGCACTGAGGGCAGCTGTACACTTTCTTCTCATCATCTTGATTCCAGCAGTCTGTAATGCAGCTCATACAGTATGTGTGTCCACAGGGAATGGTAACTGGATCCTTCAGTACATCCAGACAGATCGGACAGTTGAACTGATCCTGAGCCACTGAAATACTGCTTTCAGCCATTTCAAAAACACATAAAACAGCTCTGCATTAGGTGTGTTGTGGTGTTCTGTCAACTAAAGATCAAAATGAGTACCTTATTCTGTGTTTGAGAGAGATGTGTGCAAAACAGGTGTGTCTCTAAATGAGAGTATTTTACTGGCAGTAGATCAATTATACTCTGTGTGACTCCCTCAATAAAACTCAAAAAACAGTATTTACCAGTTTATAAGTTTAAAATTTAGTAAATGCATGTTTACTCATACTCTTAATGCTCTAAAAATCTAAACACATTCAAATTTATATTTATATATTTTATAAATATATCTATATATTTGTCTTAGCTTTTTAAATTTTGTAATTAAAGACAAAGCCCTGTAAAAGCCACATACTGTTTAACAGCAGATAAAAATATGTGATATGAAAGGAACTATCAGTTATTTACATATTAAAAACATTATGTTCACATTATTTTAAATACATTCTAATTATTCTAAGGATTTTTAAGTAATATTTAGTAAAAGCCTCATGAATTTTGATCTTCCTATTAACTGAGACTTTCGAAGGCAATAGGGAAATGGGGAGTGTCATCTAATGAAAAATCAAATAGCAGTAATCAAGCAGTATAAATAAACCTTGACCTGCATGAAGAAAGAAGTTTGTATGCATCTTTATATGCAGATGATCTTATAACCTATATATAGTGGACTGTAAAATCTGTACCCAACATTAAACCAAATCTAAGGACAATAAGGTGAGGTCTGAAGGTCAAAGTCAAAACAAGTAATACTGGATCAAATCAGCAGTGTTGGGGAAAGTTACTTTTAAAAGTAATGAGTTACCATATTGAGTTACTCCCTAAAAAAGTAATTACGTTACTTAGTTACTTTTTATGGAAAGTAATGCGCTACTTTACTTTTGCGTTACTTTTTGAATCTGGACAGGGCTTGCTTGTTTGTTTTTAATATAAAAAGTTCTATTTTTGGCAAAAGTAAAAGCCTTTTCACACCAAAAGCCTCAGGCTTTGAGAAAAGTAAATTCATGTCTGTACAGTAGAATGCAGAAGAAAAAATGTCAGCACTTCAGAAATAAAAAAAGAGAAAACAAATGTTAGATTATACTGAGTAATTTTTGCTTATTAGTATGGTTAAATTGGATCATCAAAGGTCGGCAGCAAAGACATTGGTTAATAAAATGGGATTAAATGCATAAAAGATATTTGTATTATTTAACATATTTAATTATTGCAGGATTGCGTCATATTCTGATTGAATTTCACTGTTTTTATTCATTTTGAGGAATACTGAATCTGTTTTTTGTGAGTGAGATGAATTAATGCATGTTCACTTTTATTCTAGAATTAACATCTTTCTCCAGGTTTCTCTCAACATGGGGACAGAAGAGCTTTTAATTAATAAATGGGGGGAAAAGTAACTGCCGTTACTTTTTTGAAAAAAGTAACTCAGATATTTTCAGTTAAAAAGTAATGCGTTACTTTACTAGTTACTTGAAAAAAGTAATAATATTACGTAACTCGCATTACTTGTAATGCGTTACCCCCAACACTGCAAATAAGTGACATTGCAGTATTTAAAGCTAAGTTGCAAGTGAAAAGGCAGGACATGTAATTAAAAATATCTACAGTTAATGTAACTGAATATTAACATGGTAGATAGCTTAGTAGAAAATAAAGGCCTCTATAATTTCTTTATAGGCATCTTAATTCACAGACATTGCAGTTTATTGGAAATCTTTCATCTGGTGTTTTTCAGACTCAGTAGAAAGGTCTCTTTACTGTGTCCTTAATTGCCTGCCGCCTATAAAATGTTAGTGTCTTAAGGACTCTTCCACAGGTATATTTGCAATAATTCAGGTCAAACTGCTGAACTGATCACTGTATCCAAATTCATTTTTAATCGTGTGTGTTATCACAGCCTGTTTCAGCTCCTGAAGCTTCTGCTGCTGCTTTCCCAAATTCCTCTGTATGTAAATCAATAAATTGTGAAATAATAGCCTACATTTGTATTAAATCCAATATTGTTATTTTTTCAGTTACAGTGCCCACTGCTCAGCATAAATGAATATACCCCAACAGATTTCACAGAAAATCTCATCTCATCACACTTTTAAATAATACTTTCTATGGGATCCTATATAATTAAATATTTGTGCAAGTGTGGTTTATTGTTTTAAAATTAGATTAGCCAGTACTAAAGGCAAAATTAGAACTATTCTAACAAAGTCATTTAAGATCATGGTACAAAAATGAGTAAACCATAATGAACGTGTGAAGTTGTAATTAACAGGAATTCAACACCAGTTGAGTCTAATCAATCATCACACAGGTGGGCACAGGATAATTGACAATTAAGAGAGGTATTTAAGAAAGAAAATGCACTCCCATAACGCTGCTAAAATGGCACCACATGGAAAAGAAAAAAAGTCACAAAACCTGACAAAGAAAATATTTCTTATCTGGCACAAAAAATGCCAAGGTTATAAGATGTATATAGATGTAGCTGTATGTCATCAACTTGTCTATTCAATGTCTACAATAATTGGGGCTGCTCTTAAAAATCAAGGAGGCCATACAAAATATTAGATTTAGTTGAATTTGTTGTATGGTGTAATCATTTTTGCAGCACCTCAAATGAATTTAATGTATTGTTTTTCTTATCCTAACGATGTTAGATGACCACACTCTTATGTTAATAATAATAAATGTATTTAAAACTGGTCTCATATTTACTTTCGAAGGGGGTGTACTCATTTGCTGAGCTCTGTATGTATACAGTTGTATACAATGTATTTTAAAGTATACATACATACATTTAAAGTGTAGTTACTTGAGCAGTTTTATACCAAAAAGTGTACTTTTTTGTAATATTGCAATATTTCTGTGCTACAAATGAAAGTTTTTTCAACATATCCATAAACTGTGTAAAATTGGTGCCAAGCTTAAAAAGTGCTGTAGAAGGACAGAATTCCTGCACTGTGAGGGGGAAGGTGATGTGAGGGAGGAGAAACCTGCATCCAAGATGGAGGAGAAAGGCATCGTGCAGTACGTGCTAGAGATGCGAGATCGTCTGGAGCGGTACAGAGAATAAGCCAAAGAGAACCTACAAGAAAAACAGCAAGCACAGAAAAGGTGGTATGATCAACACGCCAGGCTACGACAGTTTCAACCTGGGCAGAAAGTATTACTCCTGTTGCCAACATCAACAAGCAAGCTACTGGCTAAATGGCAAGGGCCATACTCCGTGGTCCGCAAGATGGGGCCAGTAACGTATGAAGTGCATCATCCGGACAAGGGCAAGACCAGGCAGACCTACCATGTGAACCTGTTAAAGGAGTGGAAGGTGCCACCCGGTAAGGAACCAGAAACATCGCTTCTGGTGAGGAAGGTGGAGGTGGAAGAGGAAGAGGAATCTGAGGATGCAAAAAGACAGCCGTCTGTGGTGAGTCTAACTCACCTAGAAGACTCCAAGAGGGAAGAGCTGCAGCACCTCCTGAACGAGTTTCCTGCTTTGTTCTGTCAGAGGCCTGGACGGACTGAGCTGGCCCAACACACCATCCACCTTTCCGATCCATCACCATCTCGCCAACATCCTTACCGGGTGCCTGAGAGGCTGGTGGAACCTTTGAAGGAGGAGATCAAGAGATCAACACTCCTATTCTACAGGAGCTGGATGGCACAGAGAGTTTAGTCTGTTTGTTATTGTGCCTGTATAAGCAACAGGATTTAGAGCAAAACAGTCTCCAGGAATGATCATTATTTCCAAATCCGCTTCCAGTTATGTCTCCCTTCCTGTTAATGCTCTTATAAGAGACTGCTATACCCACCCCATTCTCACTTTCGTTCGCACTCCACTCAACCTCCCAGTAGCAGCGACCTTTCACCCTCTCTTTGCACAACACCTCATAAAAGTTGTCAAATCTGTCTGGATGATCAGGATACGGCTGGACTGTTTTAGTGTTAGTAGCCACTCTATTTTCCTCAGACAGACAGAGACATTTATGTGCTGTGTTTTGATCCAGAGAGAGCTGAAGGAAATCTGACAAAGATAAAGTACATTATGTGTGTTTTAGTCTGCCAGTTTTTACAAAGGAAGATATTGCAGTATGAATCTGTTTATTTGTTGTGAAGAGCATCTTCAACAGTAAAGAAAATAAAGTATACGGTATACAGGAAACTACAGTTGCTGTGAAAATACATAATTCCTGAACTTCCTGTAGTCTAACTGGAACAGACTGACAAACTTGAATGCAAAATGGACTGCTGTGGACTATATTCAGTGATATGGAAACAAAAAATATACTAACTTCTAAAGCGAAATTTGGCCAATTCGATAATTTACTCATCTGTCACAATACTGAAATGTTTTTGAATTTGTCTTCATTTGGAGTCTTTTCTTAACAAGTATTTTATATAAATATCATTTTTATATATGCTTTAGATAAGGCATTAGGCAATAAATAAATAAATAAAAATAAAAATTGGTGCACTGATGATTCTTGCACTCTGCACTACAAAAATGTCTTTAACTGTACAAACTGTAGAGGAACTCTAACATTCTTTATCCCAAGGGTTTTCTAGCATTTATAAAACCATGACATTTAGGTGCACAGAGGCAGTTTATACGAAGAGTGTACAATGCCAATTTTTAATGTTAGGAAATTATATATTATCAGTAAGAACACAAGTTATTTTAAACCATTAAAAAATGAAGTCCTTCTGTGAGTGCAATATGTGTTTGTGTTTTTGTACTAACTTACACAGTAGGAAGTCCTTCCTGGTCTTGGGCTCCTTCTGGTAAGTACCTATGGATAAAGAGACAACATTAGAGTAACTGCAATGTAAAAACTTTTCAGGTTAATTTCTAACATGTATCCTCCTCTTTCCACATTACAGTAGCTCACTGTGACAGCACCAGGCCAATTTCCTGAACAGTGAACAAGCATCTTTGACAAACTTTAAAAAGGCTGTCATATAAAAGAAGTGTCTCTGTGAACACAGTTTGTGTTTTTGTACTAACTTGCATGGTAGGAAATAGGGTTGTATCGTGTATCGACGATCGTCCGAGATATTGCCTGTTGCTGATGTCTTTGAGGATAGCAAGACGATTATTATTATTATCCGTCAAAAATAGACTAACTTTAGCAATACAGTGCAGAAAGCCGCTTCTGGGGCACTTCAGAAACTTGCTGCGAGGTGGCTGGTATAAACACAAAGGCGCAAATCACGGTGAGCGGGAGGGGGTGTTTCGGATGGGAAGCATGCAATCTGTAATTGTGTGCAGTTGCTGACACTCGCGGAAGCGTGCAGTTGCTTTCTTATGCGCGCTGTTTTTTGGGTTTTACTTTCACTTTCGAAATCGATTCCGTTCAGCAAGGATAGAAAAAGGGGGGCACAGTAACTCGTTTTTGGGGGAACGACCCCGCTTTGCGCCGCATAAGTGTTCAGTGTAAATAAGGGGTGTGAAATGTATTCATCATACAGTGATGTAACTATTGTATTCACTTATGGTACTGGGAGTGTTGTGTTTTTTAAAGTGCATAAACTCGCCGCTAGACTAGGCTAGGCTAGTCAGTGATGATGTTTTTTGATAACAAATGTTCTTTGCTCGTTTTTGTAACTGCTTTTTGAATAACTAAGGAAATGTAATGCTCTATTAAATTATCATGTTAAACACAAATTGAGTCATATTGAAAACATTAGGCTGCTTTTAACCTTTTTCTGTTATTGGTTCATTTCCCGGCAATGAAACTAAGTAAATAATTAAATAAATTAACACGATAATATCATGTTTTGGTGATCTCACAGGCTGACGATAGGACGATATGAAAATTAAGCATATTGCCCAACAATACTAGTAGGAAGCCTTTCATGGTGTTGGGTTTAGACTTGTAAGTAATATTGATTTTGTAAATACTGTTTCTTTACCTTGACAAAATATCTTTTCTATCGCATCTTTACAGAAGTCCTCCAGTTTTTCTTTCAGTTCAGAGACACATTTCCCCACATCTTCATAACGGAGGGCAGAACTGACAGCAACTGTGGAGATGTCTGTATAGTTTAAGGGTTCAGAGAGAGACTGGAATCTCTAGAGAGAATAAAAATATACAAAGACACACACACAAACCTTAATTACCTTAACACCCAGGTTTTGACTGTTTGACTTTGTAGGATGTTCCAGCACCAGTGATTTGTGGGGTTTCCTGGTCTGTTCACAACCTCTGGTCTAGCTGTATGTCTGCTGTATTCATGTTAATACTTTTTCATGGGTATTTGAGGGATAATATTAGCATTCTTAATTGGTGTTCAAGTAATTGTCACTTACAATATACATGTACATTACCAAGTCAGGTTAAATCATTTTTTTTCTCTTCTTTTTTTTGGATCTCTGTTACCTGTAGTAAATGGATGTGATTGTCAGTGTGTAAAAGCTGCTCCAGCTCAGCATCTCTCCTCCTCAGAGCATCAATCTCCTGCTCCAGTTGCTTCATGAGTCCTTCAACTCGACTCACTTCAGCCTTTTCTTGATCTCTGATCATCTGTATCACCTCAGAACGTCTTCTCTCAATGGAGCGGATCAGTTCAGTAAACATCTTCTCACTGTCCTCCACTGCTTCCTGTGCAGAGCGCTGTTATGATGCACAGAATCATTCAGTTTAGTCTTTTAGCCACAGTGGGCTTCAGTGGGATTGCTTTTCTAACATTAAACATTTAATTTTCTTCTCTGCTAATAACTCACCTTATTAGTCTCCACAGCCTCTTTCAGATTCTGAAGCTCTTTCTCTCTCTCTTGGATTGTCTGCTGGAAATTTCTTTGTGTGTCTTCCAACTGTTTCTGTTGAACAAATATAAACAGCTGGTAGAACAGCTATGGCTCTATTATAAAATATTCTCGTAAAGTATTATTAAGGTTCGTTGTATACTTGTGTTTCATTTAATCATTTATTCATTTAGTTTTTTTAGTTTTTTTTAGAAAGCTCTGGAATCTTAGTTGTCCTGTACATTTAAATAATTTTCAACTTTTATTTCCTATAACTTTCCTGGAACTTTATTTCCTTCCCTACCTGTTTCTCTGTCCTCTCTGATGTAGATGATACAGTGTCATGATTTTTATGTTCATCCATCGTACACAGTAAACAGATACACTTCTGGTCAGTACGACAGTAAACCTCCATCAGTTTATCATGTAGAGGGCAGATCATCTCCTGGAGTCGTCCAGTGGCATCAGTTATCTTGTGTCGTTTACCTGTGCGAAAAGCCTCGTGACACTCAAAGTGAGTTTGACAGTAAGACTCCAGACACAACAGACAGGACTTGATGGCTTTATATTTTCTCCCACTACAGACGTCACACTCCACATCTCCAGGTCCAGCATAATTCAGAGCAGGATGAGCCGTTTGGACTTTAGCCTTCTTCAGTTTCTCCACCATCTCAGCAAACACCACATTCTTGTTTAAAGCAGGTCTTGGAGTGAAGGTCTGTCTGCACTGAGGGCAGCTGTAAACTCCTTTCTGATCATCTTGATTCCAGCAGTCTGTAATGCAGTTCATACAGTAACTGTGTCCACAGGGGATGGTCACTGGATCCTTCAGTAGATCCAGACAGATCGGACAGCTGAAGTGACCCTGAGCCTCTGAAATACTGCCTTCAGCCATTTCAGAAGCACATAAAATAGCTCTACAATAGGTATGTTGTGGTGTTCGGTCAACTAAAGATTGAAATGAGTACTTTATTCTGTGTTCAAGAAGGATGTAAAACAGGTGTGTCTGTAAATTAAAGTATTTTATTGCCAATTATAAAGTCTAAAGTCCACTGTGTGACTCCCTCACTGAAACTCAAAAACAGTAGTTACCAGTTTATCGGTTTAAAATTTAGCAAGTGTACCTTTACTCACACTCTTAATGCTTCAAAATCTGGGCATATTCAAAAACATTTTAAATGTGTTTTTTTAGTATTTCAATTTTGGCATTACAGACAAAGCCCGGTAGAAGTAATGTACTACAGAAGAGAGAAAATGTTTTTGAATAAAGAAAAAGGTTTTAAAGCAAAATGTGTTTGAAGAAAGAAAAAAGAAAAAAAAATAGGTGAAAGAGAAAAATAAAGGATATAACACTATTTTTTTCCCATTTTAATTTTTTTGTTTATTTATTTATTTTCATATTGCAGTCCAGGGCTTCCATAACATACTGTTTAACAGGAGATGAAAATATGTGATACAAGAGGAGGTATCAGTTATGCATACCAAGTAATAAAGTGAGTTATTTCATTCACATTATTTTTAATACATTCAAATTATTTTACAGATTTTTAAACAAGTAATATTAAGTAAAAGTGCATTTCGTTTATCCTTACAGAGCACACTTAACTGAGACTTTTAAAGGCAATAAGGAAATAAGTGTCATATAGAGAAAAAAACAAACAGAAGTAATCAAGCAGTATAAACAAACTTGATCTGCATGAAGAAGGAAGCTGTTTGGTATTTGTATGGCAAAATAACATAAAAAACAGTGTCATCTTTATATGCAGATGACCTGATGACTGTAAAATCTGTTCCCAACATTGGACCAGATTTAGGACAATAAAGTGACACCCGAGGGTCAGAGTAATACTGGACAAGTAATACCGGATAAAATAAGTAAAAGTGTAATACAATAAGTAAAAACCACAGGCCATATAATTAAAAATCTGTCACAAATTATTAAAATGTATCAGTCTAATCTGGGTAGCATATTTAAAGATGACAAAGTTTCACTCTTATGCCTGAACTTAGCCAAAACCCAGGATAGAGCGGTTGAGTGAATGTGGTCTGGACTGTGTGGATGAGGGTCACTGTGTCAGAGACGCTGTAGAAGGACAGAATTCCTGCTCTGTGATCCACATACACTCCTATTCTACGGGAGTTGGGCAATACAGTGACCTTAGTCTCTTTGTTATTGTGCCAGAATGCGGAACGGGATGAAGAGCAAAACAGCATCCAGGACTGATCATTATTTCCAAATCCGCTTGCAATTCTGTCTCCCTTTCTGTTAATGCTCTTATAAGAGACTGCTATACCCACCCCATTCTGATCGGTCGCACTCCACTCAACCTCCCAGTAGCAGCGTCCTTTCACGCTCTCTCTACACAACACCTCATATAAGTTCTCAAATCTGTCTGGATGATCAGGATACGGCTGGACTGTGTTATTGTAAGTAGCCACTCTATTTTCCTCAGACAGACAGAAACATTTATGTGCTGTGTTTTGATCCAGAGAGAGCTGAAAGAAATCTAAAAGATAAAATACATTATATGTTTTAGTATAGTTTTTACACACAAATATATTTCAATATGAATCTGTTTGTTTGTTATGAATATACATAATTCGTGTAGTCTAACCGGGACACAATGACAAACTCTACTGCAAAATAGATTGCTGTGGATTGTGTTCAATGGTATAGAAAAATATAATATACTGACTTCTAAAGAAAAATTTGGTCTATTCAATGATTTACTCATCTGCCAGTATGCTATATGAATATTGATAATATATGTGGTTAATTTACCAGGAATTTACCATGGTTTTCTTTGGCAAAACATTTAAACTATACTTTGCTTTGCATTACATAAGGCATGAGGCAAAAAAAACAAAACAAAAAAACAACAACAAAAAAAACAACAATTGGTGAACTGGTGATTCTTACACTCCATGCTACAAAACTGTAGAGAAACAATTCTTTATCCCAAGGGTTTGTAGCATTTATACATCTATGGTGACATCATTTAGGTGCACAGAGGCAGTTTTCACTAAGAGTGTACAAGTTTTTAGTGTTGTCTCTCATAAGCAGTAAGAACACAAGTTATTTTAAACCATTTAAAAATGATGTCCTATAAACGAAGCGTTTCTGTGAATACAATCTTATTTGTGTTTTTGTACTAACTTACACTGTAGGAAGTCCTTCCTGGTCTTGGGCTCCTTCTGATAAGTACCTATGAAAATAAACAGAAAACATTAGAGTAACTGCAATGCAAAAACTAAAAAGTACACATTTCATATTCATTTCTAATATGCATCCTACTTTCTCCATATTACTGTACCTCACTGTGACTGCACCAGGCCAAGTTGCTGAACACTGAACAGGCATTTTGTTATCTATTAAAAAATGCTGTTCTATAAATGAAGTGTCTCTGTGAACACAGTGTGTATATGTGTTTTTGTACTAACTTACATTGTAGGAAGTCCTTCATGATTTTCGGTTTAGACTTGTAAGTAATATTGATTTTGTAAACTGTTACTTTACCTTGACATAAAATTTTTTCTATCTCATCTTTACAGAACTCGTTTAGTTTTGCTTTCAGTTCAGAGACAGATTTCTCCACATCTTCGTAAAGGAGGACAGAACTGACACTAACTCCGGAGATGTCCGTATATTTTAAAGGTTCAGAGAGAGACTGGAATCTCTAGAGAGAATAAAAATATACAAAGACAAATAAACCTAATTATCTGCATACTCATCATCCATATTCTAATTAATTTTAATTAATCAATCATTAGTGACTATGTAGCATGTTCTAGCACCAGGATTTACAAACATGTATTTGTGTGGTTCCCAGGCCTATAAAATTCACAACCTCTGGTCTAGTTGTATTTCTGCTATATGCATGTTAACAGTTAGCAATTTATTTCCTTTTAATGGGCAATAGAGACACTAGAGTTTTTACCTGCTGTTCAAAATTGTCACTTACAATAAAAATTACCAAGTTAGGTTAAAGTTAGAAAAGGTGACAAGAATGGCTACTGTTTTTTACCTGAAGGAAATGGATGTGATTGTCAGTGTGTGAAAGCTGCTCCAGCTCAGCATCTCTTCTCCTCAGACCATCAATCTCCTGCTCCAGGTGCTTCAAGAGTCCTTCAGCTCGACTCACTTCAGCCTTTTCTTGATCTCTGATCATCTTTATCACCTCAGAGTGGCTTCTTTCAATGGAACTGATAATTTCAGTAAAGATCCTCTCACTGTCCTCCACTGCTGCCTGTGCGGAGCGCTATAATGACACACATAGAGAATCATTCAGTTCAGTCTGTTAGCCACAGTGAGCTTCAGTGGGACTGCTCTTTTAACATCCAGGATGTATTTTTCTCCTCTGGTCATCACTCACTTTATGAGTCTCCACAGCCTCTTTCAGATTCTGAAGCTCTTTCTCTCTCTCTTGGATTCTCTGCTTGAAATTTCTTTGTGTGTCTTCCAACTGTTTCTGTTGAGCAAATGAGAATATATATATATTTATTTGGCACCCAACTTTTGGTAGCACCCCCTTTGGAAAAAATAACTGAAATCAATCGCTTCCTGTAACCATGAATGAGTTTCTTACACTTCTCTACTGGAATTTTGGACCACTCTTCTTTTGCTAACTGCTCCAGGTCATTCAGATTTGAAGGATGCCTTCTCCCTGCTATTTTAAAAAAATCTCTCCACAGGTGTTCTATGGGATTCAGATCTGGACTCATTGCTGGCCATTTCAGAACTTTCCAGCACTTTGTTTGTAACTATTCCTTCAGTGCTTTTTGAAGTGTGTTTCGGGTCATTGTCCTGCTGGAAGACCCATGACCTCAGCTTTCTGACATTGGCCACTACATTGCACCCCAAAATTCTTTGGTAATCATCAGATTTCATGATACTGTTGACACAGTCATGGCATCCAGTGCCAGAAGCAGCAAAGCAACTCCAAAACATCTCAAAACAACTCCACCATCTTTGACTGTAGGCACTGTTCTTTTCATTGAAGCCCTCATTTCTTTTTCTGTAAACAGTGCCATTATGTATGAGGCGCCACGTAGGATTTAAATCAAACTTCGCTTATCAATACATACATAAAACACGTGCATATACACCTAGAAATTACTTGCATATACACGTATACTGTTGGATGTTCAAAATATATATATGAAATACACGTGCACACTAATATGAAATCCATACCAATACATCTTTTATTAGTAATGAATACATATACACTTGTGAATAACTTGTATATACATATAAACTTAACGCATGCATACGCTAAAAAACACTCACAGCTTATACGTATAAACTTGATCCATGCATATACACCTAAAAACACTCGCACATACATATAAACTCGTTGCGCGCATATACACCCATACAACAATCACGCAAACATACAAAATACATTTCAGGTAAGACGCATGCTTGAGTTGTGTATATACATATATGCAAGTGATTTCATATGTGGATGTGCGTGAACTTTTCAGTGCAAACGGAAGCAGCGGCACTTCCGGCGGAATCTCCAGATGCCGAGGCATTTTAAAACTCTTAACGTGACTTAATGCATTAAAATAGTGTTTTAAAAAGACCTTTAATATAGCATACGATGTACCAGGGGCGAATTTCCACTGGGCACCGGTTCAGCACCGCCGAGAGTTCGCGCGATCGTTCAAACCAAACTGAAACTAAAACGCGCACGCGCCTTCAAAAGCAATTTTAATACCCCGCGTTTAGAGCGCGACTCCCCAATGCGTGTAAATTAGGCTACATAACATATTTCGGATGTTATTAGTATGTAGGCTGTAATAGGTTGTGTAGTTGTCTATAGCTCTCTATCATGTTTGAAATGTGTAGTCTCTGTTTGCACTTTGAATACTGAGAGAGTAGCCTACTATGGCTGCACTTATTGTTCGCACTTAATACGATTAAGAAAGGACGGTTTATATATAGTTAATGCTCATAATTCATGTACAGTTCTAAGGTCTGAAGAGACTTATGAAATCATACAGGAGAGAATTAAGCCAGTCAGTTGAGTTTGTAGCAAAACTTTTTATGGTGCTTGAGTGTTGTTGTCTTTTACTCATGGGCGTCGGAACCATTGAATGTGGGTGGGACAGGACCCACCCACTTTTAAAGACCAATGATATCGGACCCACCCACTTTTACCGTCTCTAATTCGGCGAATATGTCTGCGCACTTTTTAGAGCGCCATCAGTCAAATCCACTGCACACGACGAATGCGCCAATAGATTAAGCTCCATGCTCACGGGATTAAACAGGCAGCATCACGGGTGGAGGAGTGGACGGAGCGGGCGCATCAGGCGCAATCATCAAACATATTTCAAAGGAAGCGGGCGCCAAGGTCCTGACCGCTTCGCTGTCTTTACTGGGTGTATTTAGGGAATACTCGCGCCTGCTGCACTTCTGTAACACAGCAAAGTAAATAAAGCATCTGAGTGTATCTGCTGCTCAGATACACCTAATCCTACCCGATACTTTATTCAAACATTTAGATTAGTTCCTTCATTTTTATGTTTATTGAAAACAAATGCCTTTCCGATGTAAAATGAGATGTGAAAAGGCAGAATAATGATTTCGGCAATAGGTGGCCGCGAACTCGGGTCGTTTGCGTCAAAAACACTGGCTATTCGCTTTACCGCTTACGCCACTGGAAACACATTTAAGTTGCCGTTTTGTAGTGTTGTCACGTTAGTGCGCAGAGGTAATATACATAGTAAAAGGCACCACACTACAGAAAATGGCATATACCCTCCCCACCCACATTTATTTTGCTTTTACTGCATGTGATAATTCATACTCAGAAAGTAGAACAGAACATAGGTAAAACAATTTAAATAGAGACCAAAATTTTTCAAACATCATAGACAGCTATAGACAACTACACAACCTATAATAGTGTATGGCGTGGAGTTTTAGCTGCCCGTGGGTGGATGTAAATAAAGACGACAGACTTGAAAATACCGACGACTAGTAATTTTTACTGAGCAAAGGCCTAGAACTCGGGAAGAGATCAACACTAATCTCTGTGCCCGCCACAATCTACTCTGCTCTCCTCCTTCACATTATAAGACCCTCCTTCTCAGAGGACGCAACACCAAAATAAAAGTCCTTGACAGAAACATGCAAAAATAGAATACAATTAATATTAAACAAACAACTTCACAATAGCCTACATACTAATAACATCCTAAATATGTTATATAGCCTAATTTGCACGCATTGGGGAGTCGCGCTCTAAACGCAGGGTATTAAAATTGCTTTTGAAGGCGCGTGCGCGTTTTACTTTCGGTTTTGTTTGAACGATCGCGCGAACTCTCGGCGGTGCTGAACGGGATTTTGAAAAGTGCCCAGTGGAAATTCGCCCCTGGTACATTGTATGCTATATTAAATGTCTTTTTAAAACACTATTTTAATGCATTAAGTCACGTTAAGCGTTTTAAAATGCCTCGGCATCTGGAGATTCCGCCGGAAGTGCCGCTGCTTCCGTTTGCACTGAAATGCCTTCCGTTTACACTGAAAAGTTCACGCACATCCACATATGAAATAACTTGCATATATGTATATACACAACTCAAGCATGCGTCTTACCTGAAATTTACTTTGTATGTTTGCGTGAGTGTTTTATGGGTGTATATGCGCGCAACGAGTTTATATGTATGTGCGAGTGTTTTTAAGTATATATGCATGGGTCAAGTTTATATGTATATGCGAGTATGTACAGGTGTGTCTGCATGCAGCGAGTTTATATGTATCTGTGCGTGTTGTTGTAGGTGTATATGCATGGATCAAGTTTATACGTATAAGCGAGTGTTTTTTAGCGTATGCATGCGTTAAGTTTATATGTATATCCAATAGTTATTCACAGTGTATATGTATTCATTACTAATAAAATATGTATTGGTATGGATTTCATATTAGTGTGCACGTGTATTTCATATATATATTTTGAACATCCAACAGTATACATGTATATGCAAGTAATTTCTAGGTGTATATGCAGGTGTTTTATGTATGTATTGATAAGCGAAGTTTGATTTAAATCCTATGTGGCGCCTCATAATTATGTCCTTTATCAAAAAGCTCAGCTTTTGACTCATCTATCCATAGTACGTTCTCCCAGAAGGATTGTGGTTTTGTCACATAAGTTTTGGCAAACTCCAGTCTTGGTTTTATATGCCTTTGTGTCAGCATTGGTGTCCTCCTGGGTCTCCTACCTTAGCGTCCCTTTTTATTCAGATGGGGACGGATAGTGCGAGCAGACGCTGTTGTACCCTGTGTCTGCAGATCAGCTTGAATTTGTTTGGAAGTTAATCGGGGTGCTTTATCCACCAATCGAACAATCCTTCGTTGTAATTTTTCATTAATTTTGCTCTTCTGTCCATGTCCAGGGAGGTTGGCTACAGTGTCATGGGCTGATGATATTGTGCACAGTGAACACAGGAACATTAAGATCTCTGGAGATGGACTTGTAGCCTTCAGATTGTCCATGTTTTTCCACAATTTTTTTCTCTCAAACCTACCGACACCTCTTTACACTTCTTTCTTTTCTCCATGCTCAGTGTGACACACAACACAAATGTTGAGTCAGATTTTCTCCATTTTAACTGGTTGCCGGTGTGATTACTATATTGCCCACACCTGTTACTTGCCACAGGCGTGTCTAAATACAAATTACAGGAGCATCACATGTTTAAAAAGCAATTAGGTGTGTTCAACTTAAAGCAGCGCTGCGCAGCTCGATCAAATTCTGACTTAAAGCAGTGTATGCCGGTTAGAAATTTTGTCCGACTTGAGGTGGTGCTGACGCCTCGTGACTGTCACGTGTCGCATCCAAGTACCGCGATAGCGATTCCAGAGCAGCCCACTGACTCAGCCAGCGCAGTTTCTTCAAAGCGGCTGCAGGAGCTTTGATGACCACATGACTGTTTCACGATTGGCCATAAGAACGATCACGTGTGTTTTGGGTTTATTCTAACATCCTCAAGTCCGACAATGCTGACAAATCTGTTTTTTTAGAACAATAAAAGTGTTTTTACTGTAGTCGCAATGTTATATTGAGTCAGATCTATCATAAAACACTGATAAAAGCATATATAACCCCACTTTATTAGTATTTAAATAGTATATGTTTATGTTGATCATTATTCTTGTTCAGATGGCACTGTATTAAGCAGTGTATAAAAACGTGTTTCTGTTGCTCATGAAAACGCTTTTGAAAAGTCTGTGCATTTGATAAATATTGCATTTAATTCACTTCATCTGTGATAGTGCATGCAAACCCTGGTGAAAAAACTACCTAATCAGCATTCCAGCATCAACACATACCTACCAGCATATGCTGTTTTTTTCACCAGGGAACACCGCGAGAGCGCCACTAACGAGAGCCGAAAGTGTCCGTTTTCAACTCCGCCCGCGACTGCTCTCGGCTCTTGTTGATCGCCATCTGTAGCCGTAGATGAAGTCGAACACACCTATTATTTCTTAAAATTTTGACAATTTTGTCCAGTCCATTTTTGAGTTCTGTGTGAAATTTAAGCAGGTTTGACTTTTCTTTGTTTTTTGTGTTGTTGCAGTGCAAACAAAATCAGTAAGCACATGAATACCACACCATTTGTAATTGGAACAGTTTTCTCAGAGAAGTGTTTTATTTTCTAACAGAATTGCAAGGGTGCCGATATTTTTGGCCATGACTGTACACATAGACAGCTTGTGGAACAGCTATGGCTCTATTATAAAGTATTCACTCAAAGTATTATTAAAAATGTTGTACTTGAGGTTTCATTTAATCACCGTAAATGTGTTTTTTTTTCTTCTTTTTTTTTTCTTTTAACTTTATTTCCTTCCTTACCTGTTTTTCTGTCCTCTCTGATGTAGATGATACATTGTCATGATTTTTATGTTCATCCATCGTACACAGTAAACAGATGCACTTCTGGTCAGTACGACAGTAAACCTCCATCAGTTTATCATGTAGAGGGCAGATCATCTCCTGGAGTCGTCCAGTGGCATCAGTTATCTTGTGTCGTTTACCTGTGCGAAAAGCCTCGTGATGCTCAAAGTGAGTTGGACAGTAAGACTCCAGACACAACAGACAGGACTTGATGGCTTTATATTTTCTCCCACTACAGACGTCACACTCCACATCTCCAGGACCAGCAAAACTGAGAGCAGGATCAGCTGTTTGGACTTTGGTCTCTTTAAGTTTCTCCACAACTTCAGCCAGCATTGTATTTTTACCTAAAGCAGGTTTTGGAGTGAAGGTCTGTCTGCACTGAGGGCAGCTATAAACTCCCTTCTGATCATCTTGATTCCAGAAGTCTGTAATGCAGTTCATGCAGTAACTGTGTCCACAGGGGATGGTCACTGGATCCTTCAGTAGGTCCAGACAGATCGAACAGCTGAACTGATCCTGAGCCACGGAAATATTGGCTTCTGCCATTTCACTGCACACAAATAGACAGAAAAATACAGTGGTTTATCTATACTTAGGTTTCACTTTCTTTGAAACGAGGGCTGGAATAGTTTGCAGAGACGTGTGCAAAACAAGAACGTCCGGTATGACTCGCCTATATTTACTATCGATAATAAAGAATATCCACTAGGTGTCAGTCTCACACTGAAGCCAGGGCTGAATGATGGACAATGGAAAGAGACTCATCTTTTCGTCAGACACACAGATTCACCCAAAGCAATTAAGTACAGTTAGTGTACATAATGCAAGTTATATCAATTAGTCAAACTAGAGCAATTAATTATAAATGTTTTTTCGTCACACAATTCAGCATATACAGAGCTAAAGCAAATAAATAAATAATAATAATAAAAAAACACTAGAACGTACTGGGAAAAAAATACTGGAAATTAATATTTATAGCATTTATACACAATACATAATGAGTGTTTTTACATCTATAAACCATTAAGAAAAGAAAATATGTTCATTCACCTTTTATCTCGTAAACATATTTGGTAATTTTTTACTTATATCTGAATGTACAGCAGATTAAATTAAACTATCAAAGTGGCTTTTATTATGTTTGCTGTGAAAACCTAAAAAAAGGTGATATCCTGTATGAGATCACACAAAGCTACTCTAAGAACACTTTTAAAAACTTGTTCAGCTTTTATTTTTTTGTGTTTTCTTGTTGTTTCCATTACATTTTGCACGAACTGCTATTCTAACATAAAGCATTTATTTTTGTCTTTATCTCAAATCTCACCTATGAGTCTCTTCAACAATTTGAATAGAATTTGGGTTCATGTAATTTGGAATTTACATGAGTAGTCAATATTACCTAAATGCACATATTTATTTTATTTACACCCACTGAAATGTCCACCTGTAATGTGTACTGTTTAAATTTTGGTTTAATGTCAATAAAGCATTAGTAATCGTGTTATGGTATATATGGTGTCTCTGGTGTCTGTAAAGTCAGCTGATAATATAGAGCAACGAAAAAGAACTCAATTTCCAAAATAAAAATTAAAATTAAAATTAAAAAATAACATATCACTTACACCACTTAATTGAGTCTCAGACAAGTACTGAATAAAAATAAGTTACCGTGCACAGATCATTTATTAAGAAAATTAGGCCATACTTAATTGAACAGAACATGAACATGGTAGATAATTCTTGCTTAGTTGGCACAAGCAGAGCGACACAAACTCTAAAAAAAAGATTCCTGTGGCAATACTGGAACAACATCACATGGCTCGGAAAGACCAGAAGTAACTGCTGTGTATGTATAATGGACACAAAAAATGACTAAAAAAAAAACAAAAAAGAAAAAAAAATAGATTCTCACTGTGTAGGATTTGTTGTAAATTTTTCTCTCTTAGAATCTACTCTCTTAGATTACACAGTTTCACTGTTGATCCATAAACTCCAAACCCTGGATAGAGCTGTTGAGTGAATGTGGTCTGGACTCTGTGGATGAGGGTCATTGTGTTAGCAACTTTGTAGAAGGACAAAATTCCTGCTCTGTGATCCACATACACTCCTATTCTACAGGTGCTGGGGAACATAGGGAGATTAATCTTTATGTTATTGTGCAAAAATAAGTGACTGGATTGAGAGCACTGCAATTTCCATGACTCATTTTTGTATCCAAATAAACAATCTTTAGTTTCTCCCTTCCTGCAGATGCTCTTGTATGACACTGATATTCCCGCACCGGCACTCCACTCCACCTCCCAGTAACACCGTCCACACACTCTTTCTCTGCACAACACCTGAGGCCAAACATCAAATCTGTCTGGATGATCAGGATACTGCTGCTCTGTGTGAGTGTATGTAACCACTTTTTGGTCCTCAGACAGATGAAGCTGTTTATGCGAAGTGTTTGGATCCAGAGTGAGCTGACGGGAATCTGATGAAAATGAACATTTAATTTTCATTTAAATCTGTGTCTCAGTTCTGCTCATTGATGCTTCAGAAGGAAATGCAATGCATTAAGGATGTAAACTTTTGAACAGAATGAGGATGTGTACATTTTTCTTATTTTGCTTAAATATAATTTTTTTTCATTTAGCACTGCCCTTCAGGAGCTACAGAAGATACTTTCATGTTTCCCAGAAGACAAAATAAGTTAAATTTACCCTGATCTTCCCTGATCCCCCCTCCACTCCTAATGCAATCTTCTGTAATAGTTGCATATGAGTCCCTCATTTGTCCTCAGTGTGAAAAGATGGATCTCAAAATCATACAGTCATTGCTGGAAAGGGTACAAATACACAAAAATGCTGAAAAACCAAAGAATTTGTGGGACCTGAAGGATTTTTCTGAAGAACAGTGGGCAGTTTAACTGTTCAGGACAAACAAGGGACTCATAAACAACTATCACTAAACAAACAAACAAACAAAAAAAGCTGTGGATCATTCAGGTAACAATACAGTATTAAAAATCATGTGTATGTAACCCTTTGAACAAGGTCATTTTTATAAATTCAACTATTATTTTCTCTTGTGGACTATAAGTAAATGTATTTTATGTGAAATATCTTACTCAGTTTTAAATAAAAAATAACATGCGTTTTGTATGATCCCTCTTATTTTAGTAAAATAATTAACATTTTGCAGATTCTGTATGGTGTATGTAAACTTTTGACCTTAACTGTACAACATCTGATTCTGAGTGTTTTTCTGATCCATTTATTACATTTTCTGGCCTTTTGTCATTCTCTCTTTCTCTTTCTTTGTGTAAGTGTGGGTGTGTTTTCATGGTGACTTACATTGTAGGAATTCCTCCCTAGTCCTGGGTTCATTATTGGAAATAATGTTGATGTATGTTACTAAGAAAATAAACACATATAATTAGTATAGTTCTAATTATTTCCTTTAATAATTATATAAAACAAGCAAGCATTTACTATGCTCCAGTTTCTTCAACGTTGTTACAAAATGTAATATTTTTCTTTCTTCTGTCACTGTACCTTGACCAGATAACCGATCTACTTTCTCTTTACAAAACTCCTCCAGTATTTCTTTCAAGTGAGAGACAGATTTTCTCACATCATCATAAGGGAGGACAGAACTGACGGACTGAATTGTGAGAATGCTTGTAGGTTCCAGAGGATCAGAGAGAGACTGGAATATCTGGAGAGAATAAATTCACAGAAACGTTAAAGATGCAAAGAACAAAATGCAGTAAAATTAAGAAATTTCTCTCAAGTCAAAAGACATTGCTTAGAATAACAGTCCTGTTAGTCTCTGCTACCTGTAGGAAATGGATGTGATCGTCTATGTGTAAAAGCTGCTCCAGCTCAGCACCTCTCCTTCTCAGAGCACCAATCTCCTGCTCCAGTTGCTTCAAGTGTCCTTCAGCTCGACTCACTTCAGCCTGTTCTTGATTTCTGATCATCTGTATCACCTCAGTGCGGCTTGTCCTAATGGAACGAATCAATTCAGTAAAGATCCTCTCACTGTCCTTCAATGCCGCCTGTGCAGAGCGCTGTTACGACACACAGACAATCAGATTATCAGTCTGTTAGCCACAGTTAGCTTTAGTGGAACTGGAAAATGTGATCCAGCACCTTCTCACCTTGTGAGTCTTAATAGCCTCTTTGAGCTCTTGAAGTTTCTCCTGTCTCTCTTGGATTCTCTGCTGGCATTTTTCTTGTAACTCTCGAACCTGATTCTGAGGCATGAGAAAAAATGTAAACATTAGACATCTTCTGTAATCCTCAGTGGATGGTTTCCAGATATTTCAAATACATTACTATTAATATGTGATAATGTCATCATAGACTGCCAAATTGGCTTAAAACTGCACCTGCAAACAACACAGTTTACTTATACTGTATGTGCATACCAGTTTCTCAGTCCACTCTGTTTCAACAGAAACAGTATCGTGATTTTTGTGTTCATCCATCATACACATCAAACAAACACATCGCTGGTCAGTTCGACAAAAAACCTCCTGCAGCCGGTCATGTTTAGAGCAGATCATTTCATGGATTCGTCCAGCATCAGTTAGTTTATGCCGCTTACTTGAATGAGATTCCTCATGACACTCAAAATGTGATTGACAGTATGATTCCAGACACATCAGACAGGACTTTACAGCTTTACGTTTCCTTCCAGTACAAACATCACACTCCACATCTCCAGGTTCAGCGTAACTCAGAGACTGAGCCATCTGGACTTTTTTCTTTTTCAGTTTCTCCACCATTTCAGCAAACACCACATTCATGTTTAAAGCAGGTCTTGGACTGAAGGTCTTTCTGCACTGAGGGCAGCTGTAAACTCTCCACTGATCTTCTTTATTCCAGCAGTCTGTAATGCAGCTCATACAGTAACTGTGTCCACAGGGAATGGTCACTGGATCCTTCAGTATATCCAGACAGACTGAACAAATAAACTGATCCTCAGCCACTGAAATTTTAGCTTCTGCCATTTCACTCCACATACAATAAGACAGAGAGATAAATACAACGACTTACATATACTCAGGTTTCGTTTTCTCTGAAATGAAGAGATCAAACAGTTTCCTGATGTTTAAGGGACGTGTGCACAGACAGGCTGTGGTGTGACTTGCCTGTCTTTTACTGTTGATAATAAAAAACATCCACTAGGTGTCAGTCTCACAACTGAAGCAAAAGAGGATGAGGGACTGATAAGAGACTCTTCCTTCACAAATATTAACCCAAAGCAATTGTATAACTGTAAGTACAATTAATGTACACAATGCAAGTTATATCAATTAGAGGAATACTTCTCTCAGTAACATTACTTAGATTCAAATTCAAATTCAAAATTGCTTTATTGGCATGACTGTAAAAATACAATATTGCCAAAGCACTGAATATATGTGGAGGAACATGATAATAACAATAAGAATACCTAAATAATAGGAGGGGGAAAGAATCATAACAATTTAACCTTAAATAAACAGTGTAGTCAGGTTAGTAAGTCTCAGAACCAGGGGGAGATTTTTAGACTTACTTACTAACTTATGTTCAATACTTTACCTCTGCCAGATATATTTTCTCTTTCTTCTCTGTAGAAACCCTTGAGTTTTTCTTTCAGTTTAGAAACCCGAACCAGACTTAGGGGACTTTTTACGATTTTAAAAGTTGCATCCAGAATTTGAGGGATCAAAAATTTTACACCAAATTGGAATTGGTATTTCAATATTTTCTTAATAGCATATAGAGCACTTCAAGCTTTATCTTTAAGAGCATGCCATACTAAAACTCCCAGATGCAGTGATGATCAGGCCAAGGTAAGTGTACTGCATGGTGCGTTTTAGGGCGGTGCTGCCTAGATGGAACTTGTGTCTGTGTTCCTGACATCTGGGCTTCTTCTGAAAGACCATAATGTTGGTCTTTTTGAGGTTTACTGCCAGGGCCCAGTTCTGACAGTAGTGCTCCAGCAGGTCTAGGTGCTGCTGCAGTCCCTGTGGGATTTATAGATTCACTATATTCACAGGGTTGCCAACTCACACAGACACACGCTTTCAGGCTCTGCCTTACGCTTTCCCTTTGCCCATGTACATCTCACGCCAATTTGGCAACCCCGCTTGCGATATGAAACAAAGTCTCCGCTTTCAAATTTTGTAGGTTATACTAAATTCAAACAATGCCGTTTTGGCGCATATAATGTCGCGTCAAAATCGTAACATGTAGCGCTTCAGTTAAAGCCAGAGCCACTGAGAGTTGCGACAAGCTTTGATGTCGCCGTTGATGTCCAATTCTTGCTCTTGAACCAACAAATATATACAAAATTATATTATTATAAAAAAATATTATTTATTGTTATGATTATTATTTCCTAAGGGCGGCCGTACACGGTGCGAATTCGGACAGTCGGAAGACCGTATGGCCACGCACACGTCACGAGTGACTTTGTTTACGGACGCAGTGGTAGACGGCACGATTTTAAAACCTGCCGATTTCGGAGGCAATCACATTCACGAAGTTCCGCGCCAAAAACATGGACTCCGAGGAAGAGATCCTTTCCTTTGTGGCAGCAATGGCTTGCGAAAAAAACAAAAAAAAAGAGAAAAGAAAACGAAGGGCATGGCAAAGAGTTTGGCTGAAGGGCAGACTTTCTTTTCTTAATCGTCGTCGTGGAAGATGTAAATTACACAATCATTGCGTGTCATGCAAGTTTCTGCAATTTGTGACGTTGTTTTTATACATGTTAAAATGCTGGATAGTTCAGGTATTATTGTATACATACTGTAACTTACATGTTCTATTGTTGTGGAAGAACAGTAATGCAGAATCATAAAACTGCCTTCAGGACTTTTGCTATATGGTTTTCTTTTCTTAGCTTCTGATTGGTCCTTTCCAGTTTGCTCAACAAATCGGCTCGTTCAACAGCACACATGTCACGCTTTCAATCCGACAGCACCCGAAGTTTTTTGACATGTTTAAAAATGATCGTAAGGTCGTGAAGTGCTCGTAAGGCACTCTGCTCGTCTCGTAATTTCTCACACACCATACGAGCCCCGACCATACGAGAAGAGACGATTTCCTCCGAATCGCTCGCACGACCTCAAAAATCGTGTACGCCCGCCTTAAGGCACTCTGCTCGTCTCGTAATTTCTCACACACCATACGAGCCCCGACCATACGAGAAGAGACGATTTCCTCCGATAACCAAAAAAATCGCATGCGAGCTCGTACGACCTCAAAAATCGCACCGTGTACGCCCGCCTTAAGTGAACATAAACAGTTGAGAAAGAAATCGGATGTGTATCATTATATTGGATGCACTGTTTCTTAAAGTGACCGCACCTAATTTACTAGCTGCTGTCGGTGTTATTCCAAGAAATTAAATGAGTGAAAATCATTCACTGCTTTTTACCGAATTACTTTGTAGTTTTAAGAAGAATTAATCTATATTTAATTTATACAGTAAAGACTATGCAATGCTGCTTTACATTTTATTATTCTGTTTCTGTACCCCGACACTTACAAACTTGAAAAAACTTAAACATTGTTTAATTTGCATCTTTCGTCTATTTATTAATTTGTGCTATTTAGACAATTTAAAACAGGGCCCACGGGTACAGCCTGCAGTGGGGCCCTGCAAACCCCAGCTACGGTCCTGATCAGAATGATTTGTATGAAATTAGACTAAACTCAAAATGTCTTTTTTTCTGTAACATCTCACTGTTATTAATATATCAAGGAGAAAAAAAATGTAACTTCATACAGTGTCTACATCATCTATATTGTTAGATGACAGTTTCAGTGTTGATCCAAAATAGACTCCAAACCCTGGACAGAGTGGTTGGGTGAATGTGGTCTGGACTCTGTGAATGAGGGTCATTGTGTCAGAGACGCTGTAGAAGGACAGAATTCCTGCTTTGTGATCCACATACACTCCTATTCTACAGGAGCTGGGGATTATAGGGAGTTTAGTCTCTTTATAATTGTGCCAGAATGAGTAACTAGATGAAAAACATAAACATTTCCAGGATTGATCATTAAATCCAAATCTACTTTCGCCACCCCGTCCCTTCCTGTTGATGCTTTTATATGACACAGATATTTCCACCATTTCACTCCACTCCACCTCCCAGTAACAGCGTCCACACACACTTTCTCTACACAACACCTGAGCATAATCAAATCTGCTGGAATGAGCAGGATATGGCTGGACTGTGTCAGTGTATGTAATCAATCTGTTTCCCTCAGACAGATGGAGGTTTTCATTCACAGTGTTTAGATCCAGGGTCAAATTACAGGAATCTGGTGGAAAATAAAAAATACATTACTTTATTGTATTATTTTTAGGTTGCTTGCTATTCCAAAATGACCCAGGTATCATGTGTTTTTTTTTTTTTTAACGAATTAATGAATACAGTAC
Organism: Labeo rohita; assembly: GCF_022985175.1. Lineage (NCBI taxonomy): Eukaryota > Metazoa > Chordata > Actinopteri > Cypriniformes > Cyprinidae > Labeo > Labeo rohita. Next base: position 33,391,691 of record NC_066870.1, read on the forward strand.
AATGAAAAAAAAAATCATTGTGTGTGTGTGTTCTATGTAGAAAGTACATTATGCAAGTTTTGAAAACATAATGATAGAATTTATTCTAAAAATAAAAAATATACTAAAATATTTAGGAAAAAAACTACAATGTTCTAAAAATGGTGTCTCATGTGTTTTTAAGACTTACATTGTAGGAACTCCTGCCTGGTTTTCGGTTTAGGGATGTGAATAATCTGGACGCTTGCTATTGACACCAACAAACTTCATATTAATTGCACATTACAATACAAAGAAGATTTTACATGTATTATACCTATTACGATTTATGTTTAATTCACTGTGCTTTATACTTTATTATATACTTGACTTTTCTGAAAGTAAATTTCAGTTACGTTTTCTGCAGATTACATTGTTGCAACATTGTGACCTTTCTTTTTGTTTGTTTTTGAGTTGTTCAAAAACATATTTATTTATGAATGAAACAAGTGAGTAAGTCATTTATTAAATAAATTAATTCAAATCAATGATTCATTCAGGAACCTAATATTAATACGTTATCTAATATTAACTTGTATAAAGGCAATTTTACACTCACAATCATGCTGATATTTGGAAACAAAACACTGTGATGTGATGAGGTCTAAATGTTCAATACTTTACCTCTGCCAGATATATTTCTCTTTAAACATTATTTTGCCTTAATCATTATTGATAACTAAGTTTCAGTAGTAAAACGTATGTGCACAGACAAGCTCTTTCTAAAAAATACCACTGTCCTGTCTTTAACTGTATTACCTGAAGGAAATAGATATGATTGTCAATGTGTAAAAACTGCTCCAGCTTAGCATCTCTCCTCCTCAGATCATCAGTTTCCTGCTCCAGTTGCTCCGAGTCCTTCAGCTTCACTTACTTTTCCTGATCTCTAATCATCTCTGTCAGTTCAGAAAGGCTTCTGTAGTGGATCAGCTCTGTGAAGATTTTCTCACAGTTGTCCACTGCTGCCTGTGCAGAGCGCTGACACACAGAAAATGAGTCCATTCACTGGTATACCTCAGAAAATATCCAGAAGATCCAAATCAGAAGAAAGACATTTTCTTTATGCGTTCCTTTCGTTTTTACTGGCAATATGAATTAATCTATTAACAATTTCTATCATAATGATGTCATAATGAATAGATTTATTCACAGACAGAATGTTTTAATTGAATTTCTATGCATTTCAATTTTTTTTTTTTTTTTACTTATTTTTATGTAAGCTCTCCTTCCAAAGCACCTTGACCTGGACTGACTTTAGGAAAGACATTACAGATCTTAAATTCACCTTGTGAGACTCTACAGCTCCTCTCAGCTCCTGAATTGCCATCTCTGACTCCTGGATTCTCTGCTGTAATTTTCTTTGTAGTTCCCTCAATAGTCTCTGGTAAAAAAACACACACACAGCGGTGCTTGAAAGTTTGTGAACTGGGCACTTTAGAATTTTCTAGATTTCTGCTTAAAAACAAACCAAAATATCATCAGATTTTCACACAAGTCCTGAAAGGAGAGACAGATATATAGATAGACACATAGATAGCATTAGCATACCTGTTTCTCTTTTCTCTCTGCTGCAACGAATACAGTGTCATGGTCTTTGTGCTCATACCATACTGTACACAAAAAGCAAATAAGCTTCTGATCTGTGTGACAGTAAATCTCCAGCAGTCTGGGATGCTGGGCACCAGGGTTGTCATAAAAACGCCAGCAGGAAAAGAGAGGAAGATGATTGTGTATTTGAATTTAATAATCAGTACTTGAGATTACTCTAGTTATGCATTCAGACACACTCAGAAAGCAGTTCCCTTACATTCAGTAAGTGAAAGTGTGATATTGCAGGTTTAAACATCATTATTATTTTGGGTGAAATCTAATTACATGTATGTGCTCTGGTTCACTTACAGGGTTGAAAATGCTACAACTAGGATACTTCAAGGTGCTGAATTTGCATTTAGCTTAATTTATGTCTTGTTGTCTTGTCAGTTTGTTCCGAATAGAATTAAACTACTGCTGAAACCAGGCTTTGAAAATATTACAGTGTTTTATCAAGGGCTTTGACAAGACAAAACAAACTGTTGCAAAATTACGTTGATATTAAGGACATGCTTTTTTATTAAAACGTTATTTTATAAACGTCATAGTCTGTATTATTGACAAATCAAAAACTAGCACCAAAACGTCGTATAAATGATTCATTAAAGCTCAAATGTTGGCCTGACGTGCGTATACTAGCAAAAAATAAGAACAAACAGTTATCTAATGAAATATCACCACAAAACCACAAAATAACGTTTTGTCTTACAGCCTACCTTTATCGTACAGTTTTAAAGTTAAACTTAAATGGATCAAAATTAAACAGTTTAGTGGTTTTAAGTGGCACGGATATATTTGTAGCAATAGCCAAACACTGTATGGGTCAAAATAATCGATTTTCTTTTACGCCAAAAAATATTATTATAAGATATTAAGTATATTAAGATCATGTTCCATAAAGATACTTTGTAAATATCCTACCGTAAATATTTTAAAACTATAATATGCGTTGCTAAGAATTCATTTGGACAATTTTAAAGGCGATTTACTCATTTTGATTTTTTTGCAACCCTAGAGTCCAGATTTTCAAATAGTTGTATCTCGGCCAAATATTAAATGTCATATCATAATAAAGCATACATCAATGGAAAGCTTATTCAGATTTCAGATTATGTATAAATCTCAATTTCAAAAAATTGACCCTTATTACTGGTTTTGTGGTCCACGGTCACATATGTGATTTTACATTATTTTAAGAAATTTATTCCTTATGTAAAAACTGAAAAACACTGCGTCTGAGCGCCATCTACTGGTCCATTGGTGCCAGATAAAATAACCTTGAGGACTTATTGTATATAATTGATATATTATTATCGTTATTATATAAGTATTTATATAATTTTGTGTGCAGTCAGTGAAAATATGGAAGTGAATATTTTAAAGGCTGAGGATCAGTACAGCTGTTTTATGACGATCTGCTGATTCACTACTCGAATAGTTCACTGTTATGCTGATTGCAACGCATGTACGTTGTGAGTTCTTATTAAGTAACGTAAAAAAAAGAGTAGAAAATGTTATTAGAAGCAGTCATACTACCATCTATGTTCTTTGTGGTCAAAGAGTC